>NW_004567105.1:57715627-57831269 GCF_000260355.1 Condylura cristata
CCCCGCCCAGTGATTAGAGCTGTGCAGCAGACTTGCTTTCAAAGGACTCTTTCCATTAAATATAGGTGGAAGTCCCATTTGGAGTTGAGCCTGGATGAGCATGAGCTTCATTTAACCCACATCAATGTCAAACCTAAAGCAGACTGGGAATAAGATCCTTGCCTACTGCTCTCTCAGTCACTCCCAAATGATCTTCCTGGAGTAAAGCTTAGAAACTTACAAATTCCAAGGGAGACTTCCTGGCAATTAGAAGAATTAGTATATCTCAGTTGATTCTAAAACTGGGGATGCATTTCTGAAATTCCTATCATTTCTTCATTGTGCAGTGGTAACAAAACTGATGGCTCTCAGCTTCTGAATGTTCCAGATATACGGTCCATCTGATTGTCCTCCTCTTTTATGTTTATCCTATCAATCCCCCACCCCTAAACTAAGCTTACCTCATAGGGCAATCCCTTCTGTTTAGGATCATTTCTGCCAAGTAGGGCCCCTGTTTCAAGTTAAATTTGCCCTTGCAGAGGGGTCCCTGAGTTTTAAATTTAATTTGGAGTGTGTGCGTGTTCCTTTTAGATGATGTTCTAGATTTAGAGATTACAGAATGTGGCCTCACCTCTGCCTGGGTGATCTCTATGCGTCTTACCTGATGGATTTTGGTTTTGCAGTCATTACATCCTATAGGAGAAGCCATTGTGGTGATGGCTAAGTCCCTTAACTTTCTTCTCAGGAAATCTCTGTCCTTGAAGAGAGGGACAGGCACAGACAGCATCAGACTTCAGACGTGACCCCAGAACCCTCAATGGAGGCTGGCAGACCAGGCTGTCATTTGGGATTCCTGGCCCTGCCAGTGGGTGTACAGAAACATCCTTGTAGCTGGGACACCCCAGCTACAAGGCAACAAATCCATGCCAACTCTCAGCATGGAGAGCTGGCTATCTATCAGGCCATCTATCAGAGGAGGGTGGGATCTTTGGGGGTAACAGCAGGGGTAGATCTGGTCCCAAGAAGATGGCGAGGCTGAGAAACTCCAGCAAAAGCTCTGCCTGGTTTAGTCTAAATGCCTTCTTGCCTCGATATTCCTAATGCATTTGTGTTTCCCTTCGCTTGCAAATGTCCACAGAGAATGTAGAGGTGACACCTGGGAGGTATGTTCAGAAATGTATGTGCCTGTCACAGTTATGGCAGTCCAGAAAAGACATAATGTCTGGGCTCACTCCTCAGCAGAGTTTAGTGGTCAGTCGGGGGTGTGGTGGGGATTAAATTATTGTGCCCAAAAGCCTATGGTCTCAGCCTTTTTATTTGCATTCTTTGGGTCTTATCATTTAGGATTATGTAAAAATGACAGCTGCTTATAATTATTTGGAGGTTTGAGCAGCAATAATTAAAAACATCTGCCTTTATCTTACCGCTACCAGACTTAACCCACGAGGTTGGGTCTACTGAACTTCAAAGAGGGAAGCAAGAAATAAAAGAAAACTCCACACATTACTAACAAATTTCTAGTGATTCATTTAAATGTATAACCAGTTATTCCAACAGCCTTCAAACCTTTAATTATCTTTTAAATGTATATAATTTGGGACTGCTAATTAGATAGCAATTTAATGCTCTCATGGGGATTCAGATGCACTGTCTTTCTAAAATGTAAACTCCAGGGAGGAATAATCACTGGCATTCAAATGATTGAATTCTTCAGTTATTCAAATAAGTGTGGGCATTTACACTGTTGGGATCATTTGAATAGTCTGCTGTCAGCCCCAGCTGTAGGTTTTCTCTGGCCCCTCCATGGAGGGAGGGGAAAGACAGGTTTCTCTCTGTCCGAGCCCAGTCTCCTTCTTCAGAGAGAAACAAGCTGGGGCTCCAGGGAGCCTGACATCACTCAAACAGCTCAGTCAAGTCTCCTCTTGGATGCAGATGACTCTGTTTTCCTATTTTGAGGAGGATCAAACTTTCCTGGAATTTACAGTTATGAAAGCTTGAGTGCTGGCTTCCCGGGGCGTTCTCCATGCGGGACTGGTCTGCCTGCTATTGTCTGGGCAGTTAACATTTAAATTAATAACTCTCTCCCCCCATCAGGCTGCCCCAGATGTGGGAGGTGAGGGTTTCACTCTGCCTTGAGCTTCTACTTCCTGTGTATTCCTACCCCTGAGATGGTCCTTTAAATTATATAAAGATGTGCATCACATGGAGAAAGCAATTGATCAATTAGATGACAGTGGGCAATGATAGAAGCCAGCTCTCCCGTATCAGCCTCAAATAGGGCTAGGGTTTGCATTCCTGAGCTGGGGCTAGTAGCTAGCAGCTGAGGCTCATTTCCCCCATGAGGGGGGAAGGAGGTGCAGACAAATCTATAGGAATTTTTAAGAGATCATTATTCAACACATTGCATGTAATTACATTTTGATGAGCTTTTTATTGCTAATTCATCATCCACGATGGGGCACTCTAGATATGAAATTAATCTAGTAAAACAAAGGTCAGAGTGTGTCCAGTGAAAAGAAAAGCTTTGTCCTCCCCAAGTCCTTTTGTCAAACAGTAAAGCAACACAGAATCCCACCTCAAAACCCTTAAAGTGCCTATTTTTGATTTTTAAGACATAAATCCCACAACCCCGGTACTTCTCGGTGTCCATGTGAATCCTTCAAGCAGGGTGGTGTGCGTGAACACGCATGCGGAAGCTGAAGCAGAATGGAAAATGTGCCTGATGCCCTCGTGTTTCTGCCAGAGTCTATGTGGGTGAGCACAGAACGGTGTCTGAAGCTATTGTCTGCAGCATTTTCTCCAATTTTGCAGAGAATGATCAGTCTTCTTGTGTCTTAACTAGAGTTCTTCCTATAGCAGACCTGGGATCAGCATTCAGGAGCACAGCTGTTATTTGGGATCGGTTGCCAGGAAATACTATGGCAAAGTGACTCAGAAGACACATGCAGGCGATACAAGGTACATCACCAAGGTTGTCAGCACTGGGGGTGCCTAGAGCTGAACCCCACTCCGGGGCTCTGGGCACCAGTGAAGCACCAGCCCGGAAGACCCCATTTGTGAGGTGGGCATGCTCACCAGTCTTTGGTGGGGTGTGCTGAGCCCAGGCACATCATCTACTTGCTGCCCACTTGAGGGGCCTGGATGCTGAGCCACAGAGGTCCTCGCCAGAATCTGGCAGCTGTGAAGCAGACTGGCAAGTTGGAAGTGGAGGGAGCTGAGGGGACAGGGGCTGTACACCAACAGCAAAGCTCCACTCAGCAAGCCCCCTGAGCAAGACCTCAATTCACTCTCCTGGTCCTTTGGAAGTCTGTCCTACGTTGCCCCCCAGATTCCAATCACAACTGGATGAACACCCCTCCCCATGCCTCAGGATCTTCCTCAAGATGAACACCCCCTCCCCATGCCTCAGGATCTTCCTCAACCTGAACCAGCTGCCGCCATGATCTCTGCTTAGCCACTCTTTCTTGCTCCCCAAGGACTCAGATTAAACCATCATCCCTGAGAATGGCCCATCCTGACACCCAGGAAAGATGCCTCTCTCCCTACTTTGCTTTCTCAGATCCTGGTTCCTTCAGAGCTTATCCCAAATGTGTAATGTGTTTTATTCACTTGTTTATTCATCAGCTTTAAAAGACATATATCCTCTGCACGAGATTGCAAACACCAAATAAAGGGGGAATTAAGTCTGTTTTAGCACTAGATAAATGTCTGCTGTATCGCTAGATCCCCGTCACCTATTAGAGCCTGGCTCATGAGCGGTATCCAATAAAAACATGCCAGATGGGGGAAGGTACAGTGGGAGGAAAGAGCTGCCGGAGGGAGGGAAGGCAGCAGGGAGGGAGGGCAGTGGCTTCCGGCAGCACAAGAATGAGCAGGTAGACAACCAGGTGTCCAAAGGCCCCCTGCTGCCCCCACCCCTGCTGGCCTGCATCACAAACTGACCTGAAGCTCACCAGCTGGAAGCCACCTGCAGTCTTCTGGGGTCATCCCCTCCACAGCTGGACACTGGAGATCCTTTTATAAATTCTACACTGGCTCGGGATTTCTCCCTGGGCTAAATAATAGCCTGTGTGGATGGGTGATCAGTTTCCCATAGGTGCATCTCCTCTCCACACTTCCTTATCATCCCTTCCCCTCTGCTCCAGACCTTGCCAGGTGTGGATACCGAAGGATACACAAAACTCAGTTGGATCAGTGTCTTCAGGTTGTGCGCAGTTAAGTACAGTGAGATGCAGATGTGTCAGGATCTTTCTATAATGCAATGGGGAGGCCCTGTCCAGGGCTGTGCAAAACGTGCCAGGGTGCAGGGCTAGAGAGAACACATTGAAGAAGCAGGGTGGTGCAGACTGTCGCTGAGAGCAGGACCAGATCCACACCCAGTGGTTCACAGACTTTGGGATGTGTCAGTTAGAAGTAACGGGTACCAATTCTTAATTACTTAAACGAGGGAGGCTTTACTAGAAGGGTGCAGGGAATTCCTCAAGTCCACTAAGAATGGGATGTTAATTAATGGACAAGAATGAATCAATCAATGAAGGAACTGATAGTCTTTTGCGTTTGCCTTTTCTTAACTTCTTTGCGTGTCCTCCCTCCCTCCCTCGACTCCTCCTCCCCTTTTTCCTTTCTCCTTAGTAGATGAGGCCTTCAAGAAAACAAACTTTCCCTCTACTCTCACCTCTGTACAGTCAGAGCACCAGCAGGAAGCACAGGGCACAGTGGAGCTGGCTAATTAAGGGGAGATTAATAAAGGGGCTATTGTAAAGGCGTGGGGTGGGGGTAAGAACTGGAAGTGTGGGGACAAGACCTCTTCTACCACTTGGCATGAAGGAACCGCAAAGGAAACAGTAGCCCCAGGAGGCCAGAGAGAGATGGGGTGCAGCCAGTCCTGAGGCAGGATCCAGACGCTGGCCTCCTCCTCTCCAGACTTCTTGCGGGGGGTGGGGGGGACCCCCTAGTAGCCAACCCTCATCCACAGCGGGAACAAAGGAGACACCTCCGTTCATACTGAGCTGGGGACAAGGAACCTGGATGAAGCTGGGGACCCCAACATTCCTTTTGTGAAAGAACCTTCTAACAGGACTTCAGAATTCAGGGAAGTTCTTTCCATTAAACAGGTTTAATTTTTTGAAAAATGGCATAATTTTTTTTTAATCTTTATTTCCCCCTGAAGACTGAACTAAATTTACTTTCACTGACACAGTCCTGGGCCCTGGCATCAGTTACCTCTCTGAGACAAGCCCTGAGGGCAGAGTGCCCTGGGGACTCACAGTGCCCCAAGTGCTTGCACACACCCTGATCCTGGGAGGGGCTCCACTGTCCCCGCCAGTCACCCACAAGTTGAGCCCCATTTATTCCCAGTGCCCAAGCACAGCCCCAGTCCCAGAGCTTGGGGACCAAGTGGCTGTCTGCGGCCTTGAGGTTCACACAACAGAGTAGCCCTCCTCAGCAAGGGCCCAGGCACCGCCCCCGCCCCATAACAAGGCTGATCCCCAAGCTCTGGGAACGTAAGCACTGCCTGGCTCAGGCTGTAATGCGTTCACTCGAGGGTTCAGACCCCAGCAGTTCAGACGGTGCCCTAACAATTTCATCAGGAGGAAAACATGCAAGTCTCCTTTTTCTCTTTAGCCAAATGATGTATTTCAAAAAGAACAGGCTCGCTACGTGGGGGTCACACAGTCTTGTTTATTTTTTCTCAGAGAACACACTCCTCTGAGCAGATACACTTACTAAACACCCATTAATTTTTTTCTTTTAAACTAAACGGGACGGATCACACCAGGCTGCTTCGGAGCTGCCGAGCTTGGAGAAGAGCCCTGCAGGACGCCCGCGCATGGGTCCAGCGCTCAGCGGTGCCCGGGCGCCACCTACTGGGCACTCTCCTTCAGTTCCTCAGCAGCGGGAGAGAGGGTGAGGAGCCGCTGAGAAGGGATTCCTGCCTGATGGAACCACGGGAGGTTCATAAGAGACGCGAGTTTCCCACCTTATACACTCTGACAGGCTGGAACCAGCAGAAGGCCGACCTGGGACCAGAGAGAGAAGCAGGGCCTCGTCCTCCTGCGAACAGCAGTTCTGGGGAGCGAGTGAGGCTCCTGTTGAGGGGGAAGAAACGTTCCCCACGGTGGACTGTGGATGCCATACCGGTGTGGTGTGCATGTCATCTCCTCTGGCAAGCCATCACCCACACCCCCTGTATTTCAGAGCACATGTCTTTGAGAAAAGCAGCTACTTCACCTCTGAGTCCATAATTCCTCTTGGCCCCTCTGACTGTCAAGGAACCCTCACTTGTGCAATCCCCTTAGGATGGAGACATCTGTCTCCCTACTTCCATCTCTGCCTTAGCTGGCACAGTGCTTTACCCAAGGACATCTGCAGAGTATTTGCAGACAGGCACAAGGGTCATGGAAGGAAAGAAAGAGGGACCGGCCAGTCACACGGCTTAAACTTCCACATCAGATGCAGCAAAGACTCTACAAATGTTCAGTGAGGGAAGGAGTGGTGTCAGCTCTTCTATCTGATTGCAAAAATTGGTACCCAGGCAGACCATCACCAGTATCATTTAAGCGGTGTCCAAATGAGTCAACATATTATAACTGACTCCACGGTCTGTGCTGTAGCGGAGTGCCAGGAATCCACTCAGGCAGTAGGCGAGAGAGGAACACAGCCAGTTCCCAAGTGACCAATGATCCAAGGAAAATAAGGCAGGGGGCATGAGGAGAGGCAGTATGGTGTCTTCTCTTGGGGAGCAGGGGGCCTCTGTGTGGGGCAACATCTAGAGGAGCCATAGGGGAGAGGAGCAAGCCAGTCACAGGCGTGGCTGGAACAAGATTCCAGACAGAGGGAAGAGCAGGCTGGACAGTGGGAGGAGGAAGGATCTGAGGGAAGGTCATGTGCCCAGCCACAAGAGTTCAGGGAAGTCCAGCCAAAGTCAGCAGGAGCCGGGGACATGGCCAGGAATTGGGTGTCACACTAAGTGCCAAGGGAAGCCACTCCGCCTGACTGATGTCTCCTCTGATGGCTGAGCCAATGAATGTGGAGAGGAGGGCGTGGGGGTGGACAAAATGACAACGATCGAGGAGCTCAAAGGGGACTGATGCTATCCAGTAAGGTGGCCCTGACCAGGTGGGAGTGTCTAAGAGTGATGCTAGGACGTAGGGCGCATTCTGAAGCCTGATCCAATGGCAATGGGAGGCGGGTGGGACATCCAGAAAAAAAACACAGGTGGAGGCCACAGCCAGGCCTGTTGAACTGAAATGAACCCGTAACATTTACATTGAGTAGGCGTGGATAGGAAGAAGACATGAAGGAAAATGAATTGAGGTGTTCCAGTCCAAGATCTATTAAAAGAATCATTAGCTATGTGGGTTGAAGCAAGTCCCCACATAACTGAGGATGTGTGTGATGACAGTGAGATGCATCTGAACTTCACATTGGAATTAGATACTGAATCTGCTCACAGGGCCCATGCTTGGAGAAAGTCGGCTGGACTTAGACAAGCTCCTGCATTTTAAGCTCCTCTAGAAACTAGTGTTTGAGATGTTTCCTCTACTTTAGATTTAATACATATTTAGCTGTGTCTATAGGGATGGTCACTTAATTGCATATGAGAGGAAGCTGGTATAAGAACATTTACATTAGTCAGCATGTTCTTGCATCAATCTGTGTAAGCAATGACTCTACTAAGCCCATGCCATGCAATGGCTAATGGTGTGGGACAGAACGACCTGCCTGGGCATCTCCAGAACAGCGATTAGCATTCAGAGTGGGGCAGGCACAGTTCAGGAGGGACACAATAGAGGTCTGATGACAGGCTGTGGAGAGCCATGGCTGAAGCAGCAATGCTGAATTCCAGAAGTAGAGGGAAAGTTCTTTGACAGGTTAGGAAGATGACACCGTTACCTGCAGAAGGGGGCTGGTGAGTTAACTGAGTTTTATAAAACAGCAGATATGCCTTGGGATTTAAAATTTCTAAGTAGGCAACTTGACAGCTCAGGCGCCCCTGATGTGGCTGATGTGGCCCATCCACAGAGCCGAGCCTATGAGCTGGTGAGGCGTCTACGTGATTCAGGAGTAACCTGCACAGGTGAAACAGCCAGGACTCTAGGGCCAAAGCAAGGAGCCCTTCTGCCCTCGCCTTCAACTTAACGTCTCAAAATTCTGGACAACTCCCTACTGCTACTCCAGAGGATGGAGCCGGCACAGCCTTGGGCACAGCTGCCCAGACCGCGGTGGGAGCAGGCCACCCACTCCTCCCGCCCAGGGTGCGGGCTCTGGGGTGGAACCGTGACCCGGGATGGCGTTTGCTTTCATCTGCTTTAAGGAAAGAGGGGGTCCTACCAACCACGATCGAGAGGGGGCCCACAATTCTGGCTGTACTTAGCCCTGTGCTGTCCCACATGGTGGCCTCTGCTATATGTGGCTCTTGGGTGCCTAAAACATAGCTGATCCGATTCCCATGTGTCAGGAATATCAAGTACATGCCAGCTTTCAAAGATTAGTATAAAAAGAATATAAGACACCACATTATTTCTTATTGATTACATGTTGAAACAATGTGATATATTTGGATTTATTGGTTCAATAAAATATATTCTTAAACTTAATTTCACCATCTTTTTTTTTTAATCTTTTTTAGATGTGGCTACTACAACATTTTAAATTACACAGGCAGCTCATGCTTGTGGATTGCATGATACTCTTACTGGACAGCTCTAGTCTAGACACAGTCTAACTATAATTGTCCAGAGATGACCCTGTTATTCATCTCTGTGGCTGCAGAGACCAGTTCTTTCTTGGGCTCCCCCACCCTCCAGCCACTCTGCCTCCCAGTTCCTGAAGAGCTGCCTGCAGTGTGAATGTAGCACATGTAAATGAGCCTGCTTCGGGCTCCTGGTTCTGGCACTTTCTAGTCAACTTACCATTTCATTACTTGGTGGCTCAGCTGCCATTTGTAAGAGGAGGGTGTTTACCTTCCCCACAGAGAAACTTGGCTCCCTGCCTGGCACTCACAATTATCCAGACCCCAACTCCAGGCTTCATTCTAGATGTATTTTCCACCCAAGGCTAACCTCTCACACATTCTTCCCTTGAACTTTGGGTCTTTCCAAAGTTCTACATCCTAAGTATGCTATTAAGTTAGTTAGTAACTGACAGATCTAACATGTAAAATACTTATGAGTCAGTGCCTGTCCCATAAAAGGAATCAAAAGATATTTTAAAAATTAAAACCAACAAAAATGCTCTCACCCACTGGTGTCTATAGCTACTTAGCCACCTGCGTATAAAATCGTACCCATCCTCATCAATTTTGAGTTCTTTGGAACAAGGCACATCTTTGCAGCCACGCTGAGCAACTTGCTCAGGCTGAGCACATAGTGAGCAGAGGATTGCAGCAAATGCTGAAAGAATAAAGGAAGGTTTATCTCTGCCATTCCCACTCCCATCCCCTCTGCCACTGCTCAGTGTCTGTCACTGGCAAATTTTCAACCCTAATAGAACCCTCCAACATGCCCCCCAACTCTGGGACTTGCAGAAACAGAGCATTCAACTTTGTCCAAAACAGACTTTGTGGAAAGGAGTCCTAGGTTTTGCCAGCTGCAGGTTCCTCTGAGGACCTGCCATTTGTGTACCCGCTGGAAAGGCGCCTTCTTGTGTTCTCTTGGTGGTTTGACCGTTACACATTTCAGGCCTCCTTGGAGAAGGAAATTAACATCGATGGCCCTTTCTTTTAAAACAGAAGGGCCTATGAATCACCAGAGTAGAAACAAAAACCAGCATGGTAAAGATGGCATAATCCTAGTCCTACCTCCCTCAGTGCCCTGCTGGGCAGCAGAAAAAGAAATAAGTTCACAATTCTACAGGTTAAGAAAGATCCAAACGCTGTAAAAGGCATGGGGAAAACAAAATGCCAGAAAACATAGCAAGCTGGTAACTATAGTTTGAAATACTTTAACCCAAATGTAAAAGAGTAGAAAAGAACAAGGAAAAAAAAAAAACAAAACAGATGTCTAAGAACTAATCAAAACACATTCCTCTGGGCCTAACTTGAATTTTTCTTGCTGTGCTGTTACCCTACTCCCCACACAGAGAATACATAGGACCCCACCTATGAGTCCCCCCCAGTCCACTGGCTGGGAGCCACGTTAGCTGCCCACCCAACACAGGACCCAGCACACCAGATCAATATTCCTTGCATCAATGACAGATCAGCCTAGCAGAAGTCACAAGCTGGTGGCAAGGTGGAGAGACTTGGAGAGACTAAGAAGAGCCCTGTTATCAACAGAAAAGGATTACATTCACCGTTTTGCCAAATAAACCAAAGTAAGTCTGCTGAGTAAGGCTCCTATATCTGAGCTGTTTTTGGAGACACTTCCTGATTCACACCCAAATCACACAAGATTAAAGAAAATACTGGATAAAATCAAGCCAAACATTAAGTTCGAGGGCAAGATTTTATTGGACAAATTAGAAAAATATTGGTATTGTGCTTTAGAGAAACCCACTTCTTTCCTCTGGCTGCAGGGGCAGAAAGACCTCAGTGGCAGACAGAGAGAAAATGAGTTATTTTAAGTGAGTTTGATCCATTTTCTTGCACTGGCCACAATCCCACACTCACACCCACTGTGCTAATATGGTAGCCTTGGCCAGAATGGAGGGAAACGTCCCACTTGGAATAATGATTTGATTATATATCTGAGCTTGGGAGAAGGTAAGTCAGGCCTGAGTGGGATTCCCAGCCTAAGCGCACCCCAGAAGCTGCTGTTTGCCAGCTGTCCCTTGCCACACATGAGGGTTCTGGCAAGGGTGCATTTATTTCTAGTATGGGTACCAGGTTCAGGGAAGCTCACAACCTCTTCCTCCAGAAAAACCCAAAGAAGTGCAAATGAAAGCAGCACTCTGAAGGATCCCTTCATCACCTCTCTCCCGAGTCCCTAATATGTGCTGGGTGTACTGACAGTGAGAGAGGAGAGAAACAGAGATGAACAAATTCTTGTCCATGCTGGAGTCAGGCTACTTCATCCATGCAGGCTGCCACTTACCTATTGTTCTTCTATTACGATTACGATTGCTACTTAAAAAGAAAACTACCAAATCTTTTGGTTTCCTCATCTGGTAGTGTTCACAAACAATCTCATAGTAAAATTACTGTCTACCTGTTTTGTAAAATGGAGTAAGTAAAAAGAAAAAAAAATGACAACTTGTATGTGTGGGTGGATGTACAAGATCCTGCTCTATGTTTATTATAATAATCTGATCCAATGAAATAATCAAAAAATGTTCTTAGATTGCCCCCACCACCATCTACCATCACACCATGTCCGTCCTGTCTCTTCAGCAGTGAAGCATCGATTCAACAGGGCTAGGACAACATAGGTAGGGTTGTGCTGCCATCACTATCCCTGAACATTTCCATCGCTGTTCCCAAGATGTGTTCAGGCCTGCGTTGTCTTACAAGGCTCCAGCGAGCACTATTCCCTTTAGGGGGACAGCTAGCTGTGAGAGACATGCGTGGTTGAGACAGGGTTACCAGGTACACCGCGTGAGTGTCTCTGTGAGTTACTCAGTCACAGCAGGCATATGGCAGCACTGGAAGTCAAGGCCAACCTGTAAGCACCTGAAGTTCACTTCCGTCACTTTACTGCTATCTTTTGCCGAGGGAGAAAATGCAAAACTCAAGGTAAAGGCAGCCTCCCTGCCCCTAGCACATGTTATCCTTAAGGGTTGGCATTATTTCAAGTTTCTTCTAAATATCTCATGACCTCAGAGACATGGACAGATGAACAGCATAGGTGGCCCACTACCCCGGCCATTCTTTATGTTCTTTGCGAAAATTGACTGAAAAATGGTTCATGGGGTTTGGGTTCCTACAAGGGAACTGTGGAGCTTTTTTCTTAGATCATCCCATTCATGGGAACCTGACCTTGGCTTCCACATTTGATGAAACCAGACAGTGTTTCAACAGTGAGAAAACAAACATGATTTGTTATTTGTGAATACTTGCACTATCAGGAGATGATCGGTGTTGATTGGGTTACTTTGCTTTTCTAAGAGTCTTTCAACTGTGCTTTCAGTGGCTACGGCTCTGGAAAGTACATCAAATAGACTCTTTGTAAACAGATGATTTGCTGCATGACCAAGAGATAGAAAAGACCAGAAAGCCATTGTGCGAGGACTCTGCAAATGGGAGCTACAATCAGAATGCAGCAGAGAGAGGAAAGATACCTTGTAACTTCTAACATCTGGTTCTATTTCATTCCATTGTTAAAAGCTGATAAATAGAACGTTAATTTATCCACTGGCAGAAGATCCAGGTTTGGTTGTTTCATTGACTCTATCCCATTCCAGCTTGGAATAAATAGGCACAAGAGCCCACACTCAGCCACACCAAACATGTATCTCCTACCATGCCCAACAGAGAACCCTAACTGGGCACCTTGGAAGTGGGTAATGTGTTACGCTTGTTAGACTTAACTGCTTTTAGGCTTAACTGTCCTTAAAACTTAGTAGTTTTTTAAATCAGAGTTTTCAATAATGCTGAATTACATTTGGAAATAGCTAACCAGCTAACTCAATCCTTTTCTGATAAAAAAAGGATTGTTAAAATCAAATATCACCAAAAGTCCCCACCATAAGCATGCACCTGGGGCCCACATGGTGTGGCTATGGCTCCATTAATACCAGGGTGATTAGAGCAAAGTTGGATGATGATGGAGCTAGAACATGAACCTTCTAAACAATGATTCAAGCGAGAAGCAAACTAGCCCTACCACGCTTTGCCAGTAAACATTTGCATAGCAGGCACTGCTGCTATTTTCTAATTTTGATAAAGAGAAAAATGTGTGGGCTGGATGAGCATATGTGACTGCGTGTCTGGCTGTGTGTGTCTTACTATAGGAGAAGACTTACATTTTCTTAACTTTCAAAGGCGTGTATATTATCTTTATTTTGACATCTTCCTAAAATTAGCTAAACACACACAAATCCAAAAGGATGCCCCTTTTTAAAACATTGTAACTAGTTCAGGGAGGGCAAGCATGTGGCACACTCACTGCCACTGCCCCTCGAGTCCACAGGAGACACCGTCAATAAACCAGGCCTTCTCACTGCCCTCCAGAAACTTCAACACGGCACTCTTGCCAGCCTTCCCAAAGGGACCAAGGTTGGCAATACCATGGCTACCTTGAATCTGGCTTAACCCTACTCACATTAGAGAAGATGAAAGAATGCTGAAATAAAATAATCGACCTGTCAGGTCAGCAAATAAAGATACTGGATATAGCTTCGGCAGGAGCGGGAGAAATGGAGAAAATCTCCACCATTTCATTACACCAAAACAGGTACTGTGGAATAGCTTCAAGGCAATGTAGCTGGGGACAAATCCTATTATAATGAATTTTCAGAGATTTTTGGTCTAACTTGTTGTATCAAATATAACTTGCAGTAGTTGAGTCTCAGGTTGGAGGGCAAGAAAACATTTGTTTTCTAAAGGTACCCATTCGATGGATTTCAAGCTGTCTAGAATTACAATGGCTATGTATTGCCTGGGTGAAATAAGTAATATCAATATGCCATATGTAAATACAGATGTAACATGATAGTAAGTATATCCGACATTATTATTTACTATGTGTCAAAATAGTAGTCACAAACTATTGAAATAACTTTCAGGAGACAATACTAGGAGCTTTTAAAGTGAAAACTGCACATCACAATAGAACTAAAGAAAACCTACTAAAATCATAAAAGGAGAAACACAGAAATAAGTGTTTTTCTTACCAGAGGTCTGAGTTCTGGGTGCGTCAGGATATAGCCATTATTTGTGATTGCAAAGGCATATCCGTGAATCCCTAACTGTAAGAAGAAGTGAGAAAGAAACCTTCATTAGCTTGTTCCCTGGTGAATTCACAAAGCATAAAGCAGCCGACATTTAGTAATTTACAGCTTAAACTTGGCATTCATAGCCCTTATCAGCACAATATTTCATTAAAATGAATGCAAGGCGCTGATCCTTGACATTTGGTAGAAATGAAGACCTGTCACGGGATAAGCTCAGCAAATAGCACAATTTAAAATGTCACATCCTCATGTTGGCATCCAAGGGGCCTTCTTTTGATTTATTTAAATGAAAACAATTGCATTTAAAAAGAAAGAAAGAAAGTAGCTGAAGTTCCTGCAAAGGCTCTAGGTCCAAGTGAACAATGTTTTATCAACCTGATGTCTTCTCTCTGCTGCTACCAGGAGAGAGCGGGACACTCAGTCCGATTCCCATCGAGACTTCCTGTGATTTGGCACCTACAGGGCCCTCTCAAGCAGGCATCTCCTAGGTAGTCATTCTCCATAATTCTTTCAGGATAAAAGTGTCCCCACCAGCCCATATAGAAGCCTGCCAGTCCCTTTTACATCCTTTCGTCTTTAAACTGTGAGACGGCCAAGCTTTTGCATGCATGCTTCCATCCGCACAAAGCCTGGGTGATTTTCTATGCAGAGCCTCACTTAATTTATGTTTTCTGACTAAATGGGACTATGGGAAATAGTTTGAGAGCAATGAAATGTTTTATTAGCTTTAAAAAGTATGTAATCAAATTTAACACTGCACTTATTTAAATAATAATCCCGGCTTTTGGACAATATTTCTATTACACAGTTGACTGCACCCATTGGCTACAATAAATTTACCTACAAATCATTCATGTATTAAAATGGCCTCTGGCATAAAACCCATACTGATCTCTCTCTGAAGAAAGAAAATGTAACCCACTTTTGCCAGAGCAGTGAAAGAAGAGAAGAAAAAAACTCAATTTTTTTTCACGAGGAGTTATTTCATAGTTCTGAGCCCTCATTGTAACTTTTCTTTAAAAATTTGCTGCCGCTTACATTCTTGAATATGATACTATTAAATGATCCAGACAACAGAGTTTACAAACCAAGAATGACCCTGTCTGCTTGTTAGCTTAACGTCAAGGTGATGTGAAATTAACTTCAGAGAATTTAACACCGGCAATTAAAAGTTTCCCTTGCATTACATAAAGCAAATATGCATGCGGTCGTCAAGGGCAACAGACGTTTTCTCCTGCAGTTACCGTGCACAGCAAGTCTTAATAAGATTCTACTTGACTCTAATGATAAAAGTATATTTCATTATGCTATGAAAGATAAACCAGAGATTTCCTATCCTTTGAGATGTATATTGTCTCTTTCATCTCCTCTCTTGGAAAAATGTCAGACACAGTCAACACTGCATTAATTACCATTATTATGTCCCAGCTACAGAGTGGAGGGGTCAAAAAGGACTCCAAGACTTTGACTTTTTCCTTTAAAGGCAAAAGTGGATATCGACTGGAAATTCCAGCTCAAAATGAGACCAAAGAGACAATATTTTAGTCAGTGCATCTATTCAGTTCCTTTGAAAGTACATGCTAGGCTTTCATTCTTGGTTTGCCTGTAGAAAGTGATACTCAAAAGAAGGTAGAACTCCTTGCACAAGTTGTCTTAATGACCACTACTTTTCTCACAGAGCATTTATCAAAATGATAATCAATTCTGTGTGAGGTTGACAATAAGTAATCAAGACATCAGTCAAGGCCTTTGATTATTGAATGTCTCACCCCACTAGATAAGTCCCATGAGGGCCAAGATCACAGCATGTTTTTAAAAATACATGGAAGGTGTGGTTGGGTTGAAGAAAGAGGGGGAGGGAAAGAAGAAAAAGGCAAAGGAGGAAGCAGACAGACAGCAAAAGTAACTAAATGAGCTTAGATCCTATACCGCTAGGCCAAAGGCTGGCTTCCTTTCCTGGAATCAGAGCCAAGCTGACCACACAGCTCAAAACCCCCCAAGCACTGTTCAACTCTCATCTCTGCTTCTGTATTGCTCATTCATCCCTCAAAGTCAAGTCTACTTTTGCCTGACCCCACACCCACAGAGGTGCCACCAGAATTCATTTCTCAAAAGCTGCCCATTGTCTCTGAATTGCCAACCCTGTAGAACGTATTCTCTTGCTCTCTTGTTGTACTGATTGACTGCCCTTCCTCCTTGTTACTTTTCAGGCCCTATTTTCCAAAGCATCCTCATCCCCCACCCACCCAGGCACCCTGAGTGTTTGTCCCCACTGTTCTCCTCACTTGCAATAATCTTTAGCAGCCATCTGGACACTGTTGATCCCTACACTGGGTTCCAGCCTTCACCTGTTCCCTCCATGGTGGATCCAAATGTTCAGCTCTACTTGGACCTCTGGACCCTCTCATTCCACCCCATCCAAGCTGACACTCTTTCCCTTTGTGCTGATCATCACCACCACCCATAGGACTCACAAGATTTCTTTCTCTTTCACAACCATTATGCCATCAAAGTCACCACTTTTCTTCCAGAAAGTACTCCTATTCGACTCTGAATCTCCAAAAAGTCATTCTCCAGATTGACCAGAGCCCAAGGTAACTGGCCCTGTTTTTCCCCTTTGTAAAATAAACCAAAGGCCACTTTACCTGTATGATGGAATCCATGGGCCTGTCCATCAGGGCTTCCTGGAGTCTGCTCCCTACCTGAGTGCCCAGCCCTGCATCTCTCCACTCACTCTTTTTCAGGGCACATGGCTGCAACAGCCCTCCTGCAGTTTTCTGTCCCATTCAGGCCTTACCTCTCACAGTGCCAGCTGCCTGGAGCAACACCCCTCCTCCAATTCCCCCTAGCTAATTCTCGCCCATGCTGTCAGATCAACCTGACCACCTTTTGTAAAAAGTCTCTTCCCATCCTTCCCTTTGCTTCCTCCTTTCTATATCACATTTCCATAAGACTCTGAGTGTCTTTCCATTATTACCTTTACCCTAACACATGAAAATGCTACCCTTAATATTCCTGCCTCTCAGTCCTAGCTGACTCTCCTTCATTCCTCTGCCTTGTTTTAGATAAGTTATGACCTCCCTCATCAGAATGGGGCTCTGGTGGGGAAAAAAGGCCATCTTCCCATTTTTGACTTCCATAGTGACATAGCTGGTGAATGGCAGATGTCTGGCTATGATGTACATGTACTTAAGACATTTGCCACTTTAATCAAATATTATGTACCCCACCTCTAAATCTAAAGCTAAAAAAAAAATTGAAAATGAGGAAAAAAGGAGAAACTGATTTGCTAAGGCAGCCATACAGGCAGTCTGTCTCAAAACGCTACTTGCAAAAGTTCCTCTGATCATCAGTAAATTATCTGCTTAAAATCCTTTCTTGAACAACAGTACAGGAAAATACCATCAGGATGTTTTGTTGGTTGTTTGGTGGCATATGGGCCTAACCTAGTGTAGATGTAAAAAGGGAAACTCTGGACAAATCTCAAAGCATATTCTGCGGATGAATCTCTCTGAAAACCAAAAGCATATATATAACATGACAATGTCCAACATTTGGTTTTGGCCACAAATTTATATACTGATGAAATCTCTAATTTTCACTTCAACCAAAATAGAGCCAGTCTTCTTATCAATTCTAAGTGCAGTCCATGGGGTACTAGAGAACAGAGCAGACCCAGGCCCTGCAGTGGCTGGCCTGCCAAGGGCCCTGGTCCTGGACTTGCTGGACATGCTCTCCAGGAGCCCAGAGCCGCGTAGGCCAAGTGCCTGTGGAGGGAGGAGCTTGTCTTCCAAGCAGAGAATTTGGGCTAATGAACTGAACCCAATTATAAAATGGCTCATTATGTTAACAGAGGCTGTGGTGTCTGGAAATTATTGCTGGGGTGTCTGGAATTCTTAATAAAAATTATAAGAAGTCTGATCACTTGTGGGAAAATCTATGGAGCTGAGGGAAAAGAAAGAATTCTATCTTTTGGAAAACCCCAAGAGCCAAGAGCTCACTCATCTTTTACAAGGTGTTAACAGGAAGGAAAGGGGTGACCTGCACTTTGTTCCCTGAGCTTCCCTGTCCTGTATGGAGAGGGTTCGGTCATGGCTGACGCTGGCTGGGGAGCACACCTTTGCCCAGGGCTCTTTGTGGGCGACAGGATGGACATCATAGCCCCAGTGTGACCCTTAGGAACGTGAAAAATGGAAGTTTCAGTATGTCAGCTCCACTAGCTAACTTTCTATAGCTGCATTTCCTCTATAGTCTCATCATACTCTGTTACACTGGTCTTTCATAAACAGCTGACTCATGTTGAGCAAGTCAGGTCTACTAAAACTGGTGCCATCAAATGATACCCTCTTCCTAGGAATGCAATAAGGATCATATATACAGTACTTTATTGTATCTATTAAGATTATTTTCATTATTATTTCAAGCATTGCTGTTATTATTGTCATTTACTGTTCTTAATGACATCAGAGTTGTAGAAGCTAAAATCATGGCTTTCCCAACTGCACTCTGAGTGTCTTTCCATTAAATGGCAAGACATTTAAACTTTTTTTGTGTTTCAGTATCTTCAGTCTTAAGTAAGGTGAAGAGCCATGCTCACATAGTCAGTGAGATAATACTATTAAAAGATAAGCACATCTCTGGCAGAGGAAACTTGGAGAAAGACTCAGGTTACCACCAAAAAGTTATAATAGATTCACACTTTCTTGATTTATTGGGCACATGTCAAGTAGTGATGCTGCACTTGGGTTCTTTGTATACTTGTTAGCATTTTCTGACATCAAATAAGAGGCTAAAGAATTACTTAGAGATGTTATTTAAAGGTAGAATTCTCTTCCTTAAATAGTACAGGTAACTCTGGACACCTAGGTCTGGGAATTTCAGTAACAATGAAGTCCACCATCTTTGGAGCCCAAAATCACCCCTGACACCCCCCCCAAAAAAAAAAAAAACTAAACCTCAATCCCCGGAACCCCAAAAGTTCCGAAAATCAAAAAAGGGGGGTTGGAAGAAAAGAAGCCTCCAATTTGATCAGCTAAATGGTATCCGCATTGTGCAAAAAATTTCCCCTGGAGGGGTGGGCCAGGTGCTGAGGACTGGAATGGAAGTTCTAGGAAGAACCAATCAAAGGACTTTCCCAAGGCTTAGACCAAACGTGGGTGGGGAGATACAGTATGGGTTTATGGATGGTGGAAATGATGCTGTTGCTCAAGTCAGAGGGGACTCCCAGGAGACAAGGCACCCAGAGCCCCAGCCTGCACCGTCCCCCTTGTTCCTCACTCCTCAGATCTCCATCATTCACAGATCATTTGGCTTTCCTAGGAAAAATGGAGACTATAACAAGATGATTTCTGGTGGCATGCGGGTTTCCCATTAAACCTACTACCCAGAGCCACTAGTGAGATTTAGTCCTTTCTAAAATTCCTTTCAACTTTGCAATTACATTTAAAAAAAAGGTTCCATTTAGTGTATCTTTAACAATTGCATGTAATTCCACTTTAAAAAAAGAAAAAGAGCCCTCAAGTTCAGAACCATAGATTATCAACACATCACTTCATGTTATTTTGTCTGCATGACTTTTAAAATGATTTGCTTCTATGATGGTAAAAACAAACAAACAAACAAACAAAAAACCCTCTAACTTTTCTTTTAAGATGGTGATGGCATTTCCTATTAAAGCTGATTTAAGTAGATCGAGTGCTGAATCGATTACCAAAAGGAAGAGTAAGCAAATACTGGCACAGCTGGCGTGTGAACAGGGCAACAAGTCCTGAAGTTCACGTGCATGCTGAGGTGGGATTTAAGCATGTGGGTCTAGGAATCGCAGGTCACCGATCACTACTTCCTGCTGTGCGGCCCCACACTCTGCAAAGGTAAGCATGAGAACCAGGCTTCCCATGGGAGGGTACATCCACATCACTGCATTTACCTGTGGGGATTTGGTAACACGACGTGGGGCCTGTACATGTACATTGCCCAGGATTTCACAAGTGTTCTCTGTTAATATTGTACCATTGGGCACCCTGTCTTGAACCACAAGAGGGTGCTTTCAGTTTCCTGCATCTCTCATTTTGCATCCAATCATCTGAAGGGTAAGATGACTATTTTGGCTACAGCTTCTGTTAAAGCTTCTTGTTTGGACAAGTCTGTTGCAACGTAGGTTGATCCAGTCCCTTGCTCTACTCCCAACCCTCTATCAAATGTGGGCAAGCACCAGCCCTGTGCTCACTATCAAATTAATGCAAATGACCTTACAACATAAGCCTTATCATAAGCCTTTCCCAAGTTTATCAAAATTCTTGGAAAACCCCATTTTTAAAGGTGCAGAGGACTATGTGGTGACTTAGTCAGTTACTCAGGGAACTCATCACTCTGTTGGGCTTATTAGGTTGAGAAAGTTTCAGTGGACATGAAACCCGCTGGTGGTTGAATCTGGGATGGGAAAGGTATCAACAACCCTAATCAGGCAGCACCCCATATGACAGAGGGCTGTGGGGATCCAGAGGCCACAGCCACACCAGTCTCCTTGACCACTGTACTACCACTGTTCCCAGTTTAGGACGGTGGCCAAAGCTTTGCTAAGGTTTACTAGCAGATCCTGTTGTTTTTACCACTGGACAGGAGAGAAACTAAAGGATTTCAGGAATAAGTATAGACCCAGCTTCTCAAGTTTGGAGTTTATCTGAAAGCACAGCTCTGGCTGCCGCCTTCCTCCTGCTGAAGCCCAGGAAGGCCCACAGCCCCTCACAACTGCAGTGAATGGGTTCAGTGTCTCAGGGAAGGTGTTGGCCAGAAGCCATTCATCTTGGATTCTTGGCCTCTAGTTGGTTATCTCCCTCCAGGTGGTGACAGAGACGGGCCTCATCAACCCACAGTGGCCAGAAATGGAAAGGGAAGCTGGTACTGGGGGGCCAGGAGACAAGTGTGCTGTCAGCCTCCTGCAGTCAGGGAAGCCTGCTGGTCCCATGTGCTCCTCTTGGGACCCCAATGGGATGATGGGGGGGGGGCTGCTATCTTCCTGCCCCTTCTTTATTTCCAACTTCCACAGGGTGAAGTTTGAGTCTGTTCCACCCTGTTGCAGTAGGCTTGAGGGAACTCTCTTCTCTCAACCTACTGATTTGTTTTGCTGTGGAGCCCCCACTAGAAGACAGGTGAGCGTTCTCTGCAAGGGGCTCAAGGACACCTGAGATCTCTTTTTAAAGGATGACTCTGGGCACAGCAGATTCACAAAACAGAGTCTGGACACCCCGCTGGCTAACCTGGGTCTGCTAGAAAAATAGAATGATCACATATGAACCTACCACTTCACATGAGATAGGGCAGGCAGGGGTGAGAGGAGGTGACAAAGGAAAACATGATCCAATTTAACAAAAATACTGCTCAGTGACTGTGTAGGGGATACAAATTGACACGCACTGGGGTGATGAGCACAGCCACACTTGACACTCCACTCGGCCAGGGACTCGAGTGAGAGGCCTGCCTTCAGTAGAGGCCTGGCTACTGTCAAGCCTCTTGCTCTGGCTTCATTAAAATGCTTATTTAATTACACATCACACCTCAAAGAGTCAAAGAACATAAATGCCAATTAATGTCATCCCCAGGGAAGTCATCGTGGCTCCTGCCCCCATGTCAACTGTATGTCACCTGTGCTGGTGCACGGGGTGGGCAGGGCAGCCTCTTGTCCATACAACACTGGAAGTTGTGTAGCACTCAGGCGCTTGTTCTCATGGAGGACGGGTTAGGTCTATCCCAGGGAGGCAAGGTAACAGCCTACGAGAGTCCCTCTGTCCCAGATGAAAGAGAACTAAATAAACGGAAGCAGAGGTGCCAGGGACAGTGCTGGGGACACAGGACAAGCTACACGTAGCCCTGCTGCTCTCTCAGGGCAGTGCTGGCATTTCCACCTCTCTCTCTGCCATCAAATGTGCCTTTTCCTGGGTCCACCTTACAGTGGGCTTTCCTAAACTCCCAAAGCAGTGACCTATCAAAACCTGCTCTATCTTCTTTATTCCAAAATTTCCTACTCTACCCTCTCAAATGCAACCCGAGCTTAAAACAATTTTACAATTCTCTTAGTGCTGTAGGTTTCAGCTTAACTTTATTAATTTATACCTCATCACCTTCTGGAATAAGGAACATTTCCTTTGTGCTGCATTGAGCTCCTGGTAAGAAGTATTAGATTTTAGACTCTTTAGACAGAGACAGAGGTGGCTAAGAACTGGCTTAGAAGACCATCAGAGATGTTAGGTCTCCAGAGACTTCAGAGCCTGTGGGGACATTCATGGGCCCACACAGACCGGGATAGGTGCAGGCAGGTGCACTCTGCCTGCCACGGATGACTGTCAAATAATAAAGCCCTTCAGAAAAGAGGGCAAGAACACCTGCACTGTGATGTTCCTCACTGCCACAGCGGGTGGTAGAATTATCTTGGGATATTTGACCCTTAGCTATTAGTTAAGTGACACATTACCTTGTATTTGGGGATTGTCTTCAGAAGTTCTTTCACAGGGACATCTGTGCC
Organism: Condylura cristata; assembly: GCF_000260355.1. NCBI lineage: Eukaryota > Metazoa > Chordata > Mammalia > Eulipotyphla > Talpidae > Condylura > Condylura cristata. The sequence goes on from NW_004567105.1 coordinate 57,737,958, forward strand.
AACCACACCCAGAAGAATGCCCTTTGATCTCTGTTGAGAAGAAGCATTACAAATAGTGCACTGATTAGTAGAATAACTATCACCTGGTGATTATTCACACATTGTGGAAATGACCTGGAGGTTTCTCCAAACTGAAAGATTCCCAAGGACCCTCTTCCAGCCTCACACTCACACTTACCCCAAATTCTGTTAGCTCAGAATGCAGTCAGGTTAAACATTACCTACTATAATTTAAAACACACTCATACAGAAATGGTACCTTAGTAAATCATTTCTCTTGCCCAAAACCTAAAACTTGATGTGAGGAAGCGCAAAAGTTTCAGCAGCTAAGGACTATGATAATTAATCAGTTTCTTTTATGGAAGCTTTCCACAGAAAAGAGTTAGCATGTTAACTACTGTCTCAATTTACACTGCCACCTGGTGCCCAGGAAAGAGACATGAGATAGCCAGAGAAAGATATTATAATCCTAACATTTTTAGCAGCAAGTTGGGACCAAGGACTAGTGAAGGAACAGGTCTCCAGGGTCCAAGTTTCTACCACCAGTGTGATGTGCTGAGACTTCCCAGTATCAGAAAGATCTTCCAGAAGATACAAAGTCAAGTGTACCCAGATCCTCAGGCTGTGACCTCATTTGGAAATGGGGTATTTGCAGATATAATAAGTTAAAGGTATCTTGGGAAATCATCCTGGATTTAAGATGGGTCCTATAACCATCTTATGAGCAGAGGAGAGGACAGAGAGACACTCAGGTGAAGAAAGCCATGTGGAGATGGATGCAGAGGTTGGGGTTATGCTGCCGCCAACAAAGGAACATCTGGGGTCACAGGAGAGACAGGGAAGGATCTTGCTTAGAACTTTCAGTGGCAGCAGGCCCTGCTCACACCCTGATTTTGGACTTTTCAGCTGCTAGAATTGTGAGAATAAATTTCTGTTGTTTTAAGCTCACCTATTTGTGGCACTTTATCATAAACCTGGGAAAGTAATATAGGGCTGGTCACTGCCTCTCAGAGAGAGGTCAAAAGGATTCACTCTTTCTGAGGTTTTCCTTTCTTCAGTCATTTTAACACTTACATTTTGGGAAAGTGCTGAATATTGTAAAATGATGCCTGCTTGAATTCTCATCTACGTTTGATTTCATGATTCTGAACAGCAGGATTAAAAATAAGGGAAAATCATATACTTTCTATCCTTTAAATAGATGATAGGTCGATGGGTGGGTGGGTGGATGGATGGGTGGATGGGTGGATGGATGGACACATGGATGGACTGAGAGATGGATGGAGAAATGGACAGACAAGCAGATAGATGGATAAAACAATAGATGAATGCCACCAAGCTTGTGTCAGAGTCTGAGAAAAGAACCTCTCTAGCATCAAGCAGGAAGCACAGTCACTGTACTCACAGTTTCATTCTGCTTACTAAATACAGGCATAGCCACGGTGGTCATCAGGACGAGGCCCTGATCATCCGCAAGCTGTATGGAGAGAGAAAACCAGTTACTTGAGAACAGCCTAGAAAGTACAGTGCCACAGGCCATTGCCTTGAACACCTCCTTCTTTCTAACCAGGGTGCCTTGAACAGTTCCCTCTTTCTGACCAGGGTGACTGGGAATGGGCCTGTGCTCATGCCAAGCCTTTAGCCCAGGAGAGAGGGCAATGCCTACCCCCTCCCCCACTGGTGTGCAGCTGGGACCCCAGCCCCCAGGTGGGTCACCATCAGTCACTCCAGGGGCTCTCTTAACTGCATTCAGTCATTTTGGTTCAAATAATTCCTTGTGGATCTTAGTGCTTTGGCAAATTTTTTTTTTCCTTGTTAGTGTTGTTTATCACCTGGGTTGTTTTTACTATTCTTACTTTGCAGGTATTTATGTTCAATATTTGCAATATTAATACTTATCCTTAATCTGAAAATTGAGGCTAAGCAAGCAGGAGACTACAGGTTTTATGAGTTGCCTCTGCTGGAAATGATGGAATCTGGAAGCATTTGTTCTCCGCCAGGTAGTTGAGTAAGATCTGTTTTGGACTTTTACAGATGTCTGAATGCCAGTCCCAGGGGGAAAACAAACAAAACTTGATGATCTGACCCCTAAAATCACTAAGAAGCAAAACATTTCTCCTAAAAGATGATGTCTTGAAAGGCTTCTGTGACCCTCTGAATTGCAGAGAAATGCACTGAAACCACCAATGCAGTGAAGCAGTACACTTACTTTCACAGAAGGACAGACACACAGCCCTGCACTGTCCCAATAACAAACGTGAAGACAGAGACTTGTGAACAGCAGGTTCTGAGCTAAGACAAGCCTGCTTCTGGGCCCTCCCTGGTGGTGCAATGGGTTAGGACGCAGCGCAGCAAGCAGCTGTAGATGCTTCAATGTGAGTTTGATCCCCGGCCTCAGAGCTGATCCACATGGCGCGGCAGACCCCTCCTGACCAGCACGCTGCTCCCCTTAGCAGTGTACATCATCAATCTGCCTGCTGTGCTCCCCACTCTGTCTCTGGTGAAGCCTCTCACCGCCCCTGCCCTCTGGCTTGTACCCCAGTTCTGTATGCATAAACAAATCAATCTTTTAAAAAAAGACAAACCTGCTTCTAATTCTCACTTTAATTCTTTGTTAACTGCACGTGCTAAGCTTCCATATTTTCATATGAAATAATGTCAATTATTCCCCAACAGTGCTGCCATGAAAATAAAACTGGAGGAACTTCCCAGTATGGCACCTGGCAGATGGGAGGCTCGAAGGATGCTGTTTCTTTCCCTGCCTTCAAGGTAACATGACTAGTAAGTAGCAGAGTCCAAAGTACGAGCAAGGCCTGCGCACCGCTGCTGGGCAATAAAACCGGCTAGGTCAGTCCATTGGGAGAGAGGTACTTTCTGGCTCCGCAGCCCATTCAGGTTCAAATGATGCGCTCCATGAATGAGGATCCATTACTTCTAACCTAGAATGTTTTCCGATCTTAAAGGACTTTGTCATCACTTTATTATTTTTTAAATGTTTATATTAGTATAAGACAACTGTTTTGTGAGTATTTCTGCCATTTGAATTTGAAGACGAAGGCACCAGCTGCTGAAGACTGGACACGGTTCAAAGGACCTGCCTTTGAATAGGAGAGCCCCGCTGGGCTAGGATAGGTTGTAGAAGATGACTCAGTTCCTCAGCTTTCCAAGAAAGAAGAATGTAAACCTTCCAAGTTCTCCGCCGAGACTGGGCACAGCACCTGTACAGTTAGTTGCGTGGCCAACTGAGTGGTAAGGGAGAGACATTGCCAGCTAGTTCAAGACAAAAGGTGCTGAAGCCCGCATGTACTGGCTGACTTTGCGAGTAAAAATCATCCGTCAGATTCAATCACCTTCCACCAATCTTGTTCTTCCAAAAGATTCAAGTTCTAGGGTCTCGCTGCTTGTTATGAGGAGCTTAAGACAGTGGTCCTGGAGTGCACTAGAAAAGCATGATCCCAAACCCTACCCCAGGCCCTCTGAAATTGAATCTTTATTTTAATAATTAGCATGCATATTAAAGTTCTAGAAATTTTGTAATTTTGCTTCCCATCCCCATTAATAGTCAAGACAGCTACAGAGAAAAATTCACAGCTCCTGGGCAAAACTCCTAAAAGGATTGGTGAGGCCCATGTTTTATTAGATTTGCAGTGTATCCAGACAGGGCTACAATCCCCTCTGACAAGCAAGATGAGACAAGAATCTCAAAGTCCCTCAAAGAGGGACTTCATGGTATGACAGTTACAAATTTGGCTATGTCTTGGTGCCCAGCTCTTGATCAAACTGTCTAAGTGTTCCTATGAAAACATGTTTTAGATGTGATTAACATTTATATCAGTGTACATTGATAAAGCCAATTATCCTCCATAATGTCACTGGGCCTCATCCACTTAACTGAAGACCGTAAGAGAAAAACCAGTTACCTTAAGGAAGAAAAATTTCTGTTTCAGAATATCTTTAGATTCAAAACTGCAGTATCACTTCTTGCTGAAATTCCAATTTGCCCACCTACCCTACATATTTTAGACATGTCAGCTCCCATAATTGCATAGGGCAATTCTTAAAAGGAAATCTCTCTTCTTTCTTCATGCATGTGTGTATAACATGTGTGCGTGCATGTAGGTATATAGATGCATGCATATGCACATCATGCATGTTTATAATGCATGGGCATGTGTGCATATAGCTCAAGAATAGTTAGATGAGAGATAGACACATATATACATACGTATATAGATATCCTGTGGTGGGTGTTAGAATAAGTAAACAATACTTTATCATAATGGCAATAACCAAGTAATATTAACTGTAAGATGATGTTGACAGTTACTTCATCATGAAACAAGTGAACCAGTATGTGACAACTTAAGGAAACATGGCTCCATCCTCTTGCTGAGGATACTGATAGTATACTAGGGCCACTGCTGCCACGAATGATTATTTCCAAAGCAAGAATCAACCCATGGAAAATGTCTCTTAGACATTTAGAATGAGGTATCTTCCCATATTCTGACTCCTTTATTTTTCCTTAATGTTGCAAAGAAGCCTGATTTGTGTTAATCTATAATGTCGGGCAACTTCCACCCTGCAACTCAAATCAAAATTTCAAGCAATGCCAACAAGCATCATGGATGAAATCAAATTACATACCATTGACAATAATGAGAAATGAAGCTTTTTTCCTGCAACCAGTAAAAATCAGTTATAAATCACTGGTAATTGTCCTGGCAAAGGCTAGCTTCATGGGAAGCTAACTTCCAGATATTAAGCCAGAATACAGTATTGACTTTACTGAGGGGCTAATTCCAAATGTAATTACTACATTATTACTTAAGAAAAAAAATCATATTGCATTTGTATTGAAACCACTCACTTGTAACCAGCCCCAGGTAAACAAATGAAATGCTGAGAGGTTGGCCAGTACTCTGAGCTTACAAGCTCCTCTCCTAGAGGTATACTGGCCCAGATTTGGAACAGTTTAGGCAGAACCTTGACCCGTAGCCTTCCCAATGAGAACCAGTTCATCAGTATGACCATGGGGTTGACAGGACTCTGAAAAGACCACTTGCATAACATTAAGTCTCTCTTCTGCACCCACCAATTCCATCTTTCTTAGTCTCCAGAGCTCTGTGTTCTGTGACTCTTAAACATTTCATGGAGAAGGAACATCAATTTAAAAGTTAATTTGCACTGTAAGCACTTTACGATCAAAAGGCATTCTGTACTCCTGCCATAGGAAATAGCAGCCAATGGCAAGTTTTTTTTCCAGACCACCAAGCAGAAGTTATGCAGCCAGACACCCTCTGTCCCCCCACACTAGGGGGTCCCTGATTTTCTGTGACCCTCTACCCTGTAGAGCCTGCAGAAGCCAGGGTGCTGCTTATGATTCATATATGTGGCTTCCAAGAAAAACTCAGACATAGAGTCAACATTCATTTCCAAAGGGTAGGAGTGTGTATGTGTGGTGGGGGTGGGGAGGGTGGGGGAGGGTCACTATGGTCCATCTGGGCAAAATCCCATTAGCTGAAGCCCAAGTGGAAATCCTACAATGAACTACCATTCAATTACACTTGTCCAGACTTCGAACAGTCCTCTGAAATACTTGGTTGTGGGGCTCTGTTGTATAATAAGTGTATATTATTCCATATTCTTCATTTCCTATTCTACATAATGGGGAGCATTCTGGTATCAAAGGAAATGATGAATAATAACACTGAACATCTGGTTTATAAAACAGAAACTTGCTCAACAGATTGACTGCTTCCTGTCAGCTTCCCAATTTAATCATGCATATGGGCTCATATGAATATGCATTTGGATTCATGTATGAGGTGCACACAGTAATGCCAAGCCTCTGCTCCTCCTAGCCCTTGATTAGTTTCCTATCAATGGCACAGCTCTAAAGTGTGGTCCTACATAGGATAATACCACCAGGCTGGTCTATAATTCTGCCCCATTCTACTTATTCTTATCCATTGAGTTCCCTGATAAGAGTTTATTGAACACCAACTGTGTGTGCCATGTTCCATGCTATATGCTGGGAAGACATCTCAGAATAAGACACAGGTCTCAGAATAAGAAACACATCAGAAAAGACAAAAAAGCTAATGAGGCCTAGGGACAAGAGCGGTGGGGAAGGACACACTATCCTCCTCAGAACTAGCCTGAACTAAAGTAAAAATTTCCAGATTTACTGATAAATGTGAGGATTTATAGTAAAATACTACTCTCTTCCTTTACAGAAATCTTGTTTATTCCATAGACCAACATGGTTCTCTTTCCATCTTGAACACGTGGCTGGGCATCTAATCGAGGCTGAACCACCCACAGAACCTCATGCGTGCACAAACACTACAACCATACCACAGGTATACCATATTCACACACTATACACATACACATCAAACACACACACACACAAACCCTGCCCAGGACACACTGATTGGTTTATTAATTAAACACATGATTCAAATGAGCTACCTGGGGATTTTTCTTTTCCTATCTGGAACAATGGGAGAAAAGTCTGTTCTAATGCACAGTTATAGGATGAAAACCTGACAGCCAAGTCCCCATTCCACAGAGAAATGACTGAGCAAATAACATCAACCCAGAGAGAAGAGATTTGTGTGTATCAACTGAATGAAGAGAGAGAGAGGAGAGAGTGAGAGGGGGGAGTGGAGAGAAGGAAGAGAGAGAAGGGGGAGGGGAGTGCCCGGGGAGGGGGAGAGAGAGAAAGAGAGAGAGAGAGAGAGAGAAGAAGGTGAGGGAGGGACAGTGAGAAGGATACCAGTCCTTTGATTCCTTTATTCCCGAAGGTCAACCTCACTTTCATTATTGGGTTACAGAGGCAGGTTTTCCTTCTTACCCAAATGTGTTGTGTGTTGGGTTTGTGACTCTTAGAAGAGTCCTAACTTCTATAGGTGCTATAATGTTGTTATAAATAGCCTAGTTCTAGAAACCCACAGAGGGTCCTAAGTGCCAGGTACAACCCACACAGAGGGAAACATTTTTGAGGCCTGAGAGACCAAAGGGAAAATCATACTACAAGTACCCAAACATTCAATGGCAATAAACAGTAATTTGGAAAATGATGACACATTATAACAAAACAACTATCATTAGGATTTTATGTAAAACCTTTATAATGAATAGAAATTTGGTGGCTTTGGAAGAAAATTTCTGAGCAAGAAGTCACAGAACCAGAAGCTGCTTTGGGTTGTTCAGGGACAGAAATGCAGCAACCTGAAAGGAGAATTAAGGCTACTAAAAGGGGAGAAATACAGGGGTGAGAACAACGCAGGGAAACGGGACAGTATTCTATGGTAAAGAACTGTGGATTCTTTGGTGGTGCATCTGGGGAGCTGTGAACCTATTTCCCTGAATCATGTACAGTTTTGTAATCATAAACAGTGTTATAAAATTACCTGAATTAAAAAGTAAATAGTATTATTATTATTATTTTAAAAGAAACTTGCAGGGAAAGAGGACAAGAAGGAAACAAGTAGCAGGCATTACAAGAGCCCCATGTCTGCCTTTGGATTGGGAACAATCATGATTTCAATGCTCCCTGGGCAGCCTCCACCTCTAGAGGAAATCTGTCACTGTGCCATCTTCCCATCGCCATTCAGAGGGCATCCCCAGGACCAGTGACAGGACCCCTGTTTCTCCTACAGCTGGAGGACCTTGGGAGGAGGGAGTACCAAACCCCAGAGAAAGGAGGCAAGAGTGACTCCTGGTCCAGAGGAGGCATGTTAGCCAGTTAAAGGCAGCATGCTTGGCGGCCCATTTGGGGGCTGCCAGGTGTTTTTCAGCAGAGCCTCCTGCCAGATCTGCTCAGCCCTGGAGGCTTGGGCTCAAAGAGAAGGTTGTACAAAAATGGGGAACTCAGCTTGAGAAGAGATTGGCTCTGAGCCATAAACAAAGGCCAACTCATTAGCTCTCCTCAAATATCGTATTTCTTCTCTACTTTGCTCTTCTTATGTTTCTATGTTTTTCTTTTTAACTTATTAAGGTTGATCAACATATTGACTGTGTTAATAGAGAATACCATGTAAATGCATAATATAATGCATAAATATTTTACATGTACATAATTTATGAGTACACAGCCATGTTTCTGGTATATCTTGTTCCAACACTTAGTGTGAACGTTAACTTTGTACTCCACAAAAAGACACTGCCACCACCTAGTGGCAGTCAGCATAAATTACAGGCACAAGGTCCTGGGAGATATGCCATTTCCAGAGTATGGACTCTACTATGGTGAAGGATTATGGGTACTCTGTGATACCATGTGAAACTGCACCCCTAAAACATAAAACATATACAGAGCTGTAAATCAATGTCACCTCAATAAAAAATAATTCAACTAGAAAATTACTTTCTCCCTGTTAATCAATGTTATGTCAATAAAAAATTTTTTATTTTTTAATTGCCTTTTTTTTCCCCCTTGCATGGGTAATTTTTGTCCAGCATGTCTCTCATGGAGCAACTGTTATAACTGGGTAAGTGTTTCTATGAGTTTCAACAGAGTTTAGTAAAATAAACTACTTAAAGATAAATAATACATTAAATAAAAATGTACTTAAATGTCAATTCCCTATCCAGTCCAAGAAAATATGGCTTGTATCAATTATTATTACTGTCAATAACCTTTACTTTGGCAGGAGAGAAGTTGAGCAAAACAGCTATATAGATCTTTAAATATCAGATGAAATATTTTTCAAAGGAGAACCATTGATTCTTTTAGGTGTAGGATCTATGAGTGCGATGGGAATATTCAAGAAATGAGAGTTTCTTTCATACCTAATTTCTGAAATGCAACAAACAGAAAGAAAATCCACTCCATGGAGTTCCCCGGGGCCATAGTCTGGATGGCACATAATGAGGAGCAATGGGCACCGAATTGGAGAAGATAGCAACCTTGAAATCTAATTTCCCCAGTTCATAGCTAAGGGAAAGTTGAACAGTAGAAAATCATTGAATAACACTACACAAACTAGTTGATGAGAACAGCAGAGAAACACAGATCTGGAAGAGAAGACATGAGCAAAGTATGTGGTTATGTAGAGATCCCCACAGAAAAAGAACTTCCCTGGATCCTCCCTCCTATTCCCAGACCACAAATATCCTTAGTGCCAAGTGCTTTTCAGTGCCTGCCTACTTCCCCACCTCACTGACCCCACCCACCATCAAACCATCCCTTTTCCTCAGTACCAGGTCGAAGTATCAGGGAGTAATATTCTAGATGATCTTCCTTCACTTTTGTACTGGGTATATGGAAACACACCCTCCTGTGGCAATACAAACACTCTTCAGAGGGAGAACAGAGGCGCAACCAAAACCTGGACACTAAGTGCTACTGGTAAATTCTATACCTAAAGGGAAGCACAGATCAATACTATTTACTTGGCTGATGTGAACATTATCTTACTCTGGCAATGACTTTTACTCATATCATTTAGATTTCCACAGCTGTTACTAATAAAGATAACCTTTTTAAATGAGAGGCTTTATAAACTTCTGCATATTTTAAAATTCCCTTATTCAATAACCTAAAAAATCATGTTTTAATGAGAGCAGAGAGAAACAGCTTATTTCGGTGACAGGTACTCAGCCTCTAAAAGATTCTTAAATCACCCTTGGTTTTGTGTGCATATGTGTGTGAGTGATCTTAGATTGTGTTTTTTTTTAATATAATTTGTCATTTCAGTAAGATTTAAATTTTTAAAAATAAAAACACCCCTAGAAGCCACCCCCCATAAGCACAGGCTTGCAATGAATATAAGTAAGTATCCTATTTTGTAATCATTTTTTACATAAAGATGAAAAATCACCCTTTAAACTTATCATGGTCACGCTTTGACATGAAAATGTATCAGAAAAAAAAGTTTTTATATTATATTGTGTTAAACATATTATATTTGATTGCCAGCATTTTGTATGTACTTCCATAGCAAGAGAAATTTTAAAGCAGGCATTAATTTTTTTAAAGGCAGAGCCATTTTTTTCAATGTAAGTCTTTTATAATACTATTCAGATGCTTTCCTTTTAAAATTTAGACAAATTAAGAACACCAACCATTGTTTAGATTCACATTTTGCATTGGTATTTTTCAACATTAGGCAAGAGGCCTGACCCCTAAGTAATAAAAGCCATTAACCAAGTGACAGTGGAGAATAAGAAGAAATAAATAAGTAAAACTTTCAAGTAACATGTCCCCTTGCTTTGCACTTGATTGTTGTGGAAAAATGTAATCATTCCATCCTAGAGAATGTTACACAAAGGACATTTTGTTTTCAGCCAAGACATTCTTGTTAGTGCCTTACTTTTACTTGTATCTGAGATCCTGAAATCTTTTGAGATACTTTGTATTTTAAGTTGTTTAAATACAAAAGTAAATAAATTTTCCTTTTCAAACTTTTCATCTTGCATGAACTAATTGTTATATTTTGTATTCAGTTCATTTAATAACTTGAAGACAATTTTGTGAAGATAATGCTTTATAATGTTGGTATGTCTGTATGAAAATCTAAAAAAATTATTTTCTCCTAATAATGTTTCTTTTATTCAGAAAAGGTTTTATGTTATTTCCCTTTTTCCCCAATGTTCTTATGACAGGTCATCAAACAGGAAGTATATTTTATGAGTAAACATTTAGAGAGAGGGAGGAAGCTGTCTTTGACCTGGCACACACATGCACACAGATACATGAAGCCATAGGCAAGAGAACATTATAGATCAGCATATCTGAAAGCTGTCTTAAAGAACCTCTTTCTTTGTTTACTAAGGTAAGCCTGCTTATTTCAGGAATGCTCCAAAATAGTGACAATGAGAATTATCATGGGACATTGGATTTTGGCCAATATTCATAATGAGCTATGACACATAACTGACCCCCCCCATTGCAACTACACATTTATATTTTCACAAACGTGGTTTAGACACCTCCCAAACAGATGCTTGAAAACACAGCTAACTGTTGGAGCTTCAGGGCCCTGGGAGAAAATTTTCCCCTTGTTTAAAGACCCCCTGAAATGCTGCTTCCTCCATAAAACCTTCCCTAATGAAGTGGAAATGGGAACCAGATGTTCTCAAACTTCACTACAAAGATAATCATATTTACTCTACAACCTAAGATACCATCTAGGACCAAAATTGTGCAAACTGTTAATACAGCAAAGTCACAGAGCACTGGGGCTGGATGAAAAGCTGGGAATGCTGTAGTCTGTGAACTCCAAGGGCAGAAGCTGGGAATAATTCCTCTCTTTAGCCAGAGCATTTAGCAACGAGCCCAGGACATAAGAAACACTCAGCAAATGATCCCTGAATGAATTTATTCCAATCCTGTCCTTTTATTTATTTTATAAATGAGACCCAGAGAAGAAAAAAGTCATGGAAAATTGGTCCTAGGTTCTGGACAAGGCTCTGGGGCTAGTGCTGTCCCTCTCCTGCTGGTTGTCCGCCTTGTTATGACGCCTTCCATCCACTGCCCATGGACTGTGGTCACCCCAAAGCTGTACGAGGGTCGATGGAGCAGACCCTACGTGCTGCTGCTGCTGATGGGGACAGAGGTTCTTGGTGCTGAGCTGACATTTCGGAGGTAAAGGAAACGTACTTTTAAAATACAACTAACTTCTTGGAAAGTAGCACAGAGAGGAGACATGGGCTAGAAGCAAACAGGCCTAGAGAAAGTTACTGAAATGGACTGAGCCATTCTATTTATTCCTCCTCTCACTCATCCTCTGGCCTTCTATTTATCCATTCATCTTTCACCAACCCATCTGTTTACCAACACTGCTCCATTATCAAAAATGTGCTTTAAAAATTTTAGATCTATGCAGCTTTAAATCTCACCCCCCACACAGAGCTAGTGGAGTATCTATGGCCCTCTCAGGGGCAGAAGCTGAAGAGAAAGGAGCAAAGTACTGTCTCCGGGTCACAGAAGGCCAAGGGTGGGCCACTGCCAGGGCTCCTTTCCTCATCACTTCACCCTGTTTTTTTGAGGCCTGGTCACTTTCTTTGCCTCCTGTTTTTTAGGCACAAAGATAACTGTCATGATTTTCTTTAAAGAGCTAGGCATGCAGTAAAAGAAGAAACTAAGCATTTCATCCTTAAAGTAGCAAATATACCCCAGAGTTCTTGAAAAAACTAAGTAGAATTACAGAGGTAATGCTGCTAATAGGATGCTCACACATCCTACAGGAACAACTGATTCCATAAGGACCACTCTAGGTTAGGGAGGGAAGTTCATAAGCTTCTTTGTAACCAATCCACTACTCTACAAAATTGAAATTCATGCATCTCTACACTCAAGTTTCAGAAACAGGATAGAAAAAAGTTCTACTTTATCCTATGATGGAACATCAAGGCTTTAGAAAGCAGGGGTAATGTAATTGTAATTATTATAGGAGATCAGAAGGGCATATATTGGGGTTGAAATTGTTAGGCAGAAGGGGGCCAGTGAAGGAGGGACAGATACTTCAGAAGCACCCAGATTCCAAGTCATCTAATATGTCTCAGGCCTGGACTAACATGGATGAGTCCAGTCCAAGCACTCAGGGTTCATGATTCAGCAAGTGGTTCAATTTCGTGAGTCATTTCTGGAAAAAGAAAATCCATACCATGGCATCAGTCCTTGCCTGACATTTTTCTACCTCATGAAACTAGGTTGGGTTTTCCAAAACCCTTCCAGTTAATTTGAAGGAATAAACATCTAACTTTCTGTTTTTGAACTTCTTAGTGGTGTTGTGCGTGATTGCACAATTCTCCAGTTTACCCTGAAGGGTCATTTCAGTCCAATCCTTTGGCATGAGATGGCTGCAAGCTCACTCAGTGGTGCCCCTCCAGTTCTCATGTAATTGGGCTACATTTGGGTTTGTAATGAATATATCTCCATTAATTGGAGGTCTGGCCCATGAGTAACATGACTGGAAAAAGGATCAGGAAGCTGAAGTATGACCAGACCAACAAATATGTGACATTAGTAAGAAAAACTAAAGGCAGTTGATTCATTAAAATGACCAATTTTCCAATTTTACTGTGGAGAAACAACATAAGTGCACAAATTCTGTCAATGAAAATTAGGATTGTTTGTATCAAAATATCATGCCCAAAAATAAGTAAGGAAAGGAAAAGCTGTCCCATGAGGATATAGTGCATATGTGTTTTTTCTCTTGAGTAACCCATGGGATTTACCTTCTAAATATGCCCCACAGAAATTACCTTCCATGAGGACCTATCAAGTGAGATGAAAGTCACTGATGTTGACTGGACATTGGTTTGATGCAGATTTGAGTTAAGTGTTTATTTGGTTTTCAAGTTAGTTATTGCTTATATTGATTTTGATTAGCCCTGTGTTGGAATGACATTCTTCCTGTTCTTTGCTCCTATCTTCCTCTCTGCTCTCAACTGCTGGGGACACCGAAATGCAATCAGAAAATAAATGCATTTCTAATGCAAATCCACACAGTCTAGGCTGCCTAATTCTTATGTCATTAAGGTATTTCACGCATTTGTCTTTTACACAATGCTTTATTAATAAGGTGCATATTTACATATACTATTTTGGGGGAATAAAAGCTTTACTGTGTCTAGTGATGTATGATACAGGTATGCTAAATATGCCAATAAATATATGAGATCCCAAAATGGCGATTCAACTCTTTGAGTTCAAATTCACATTAGGTCACTGAAAATGGTCTGTGGAACTGCATCTCAGGGCAAGCAAATCAGAACTTTGGGTCCCTGTGCTGTCCTCTTCAGATTGCTATTAGACTTTCCATGGGTGACACATTAATATCCCAATCCACTGGGATTTCTGAATGAACTTTTCTGAGTCCCCAGCCTTCCTTCCCATCGAAAAGGAAGAAGGGTACATATCTATTTCTTTGGGAATATAAGGACAATTATTATAAACAAATTCTGAAATTTTGTTGCTTTTATTCAGATATTTGATTTTCAAAATAAAAGGCAACTTTATTTTTGTGATGAGTAGAGTTTATATTGTTATACTACTTCAAGAGAGTTATACTTCATTGCTGTGCTCGATTTAAATACACAGCTAAAAACATTCACATAGCTTAAATAAAATAACTTTGGAGACAAGTCTGAATTCCCAAGACACTAAATTAAGCCTGAAACTAGAAAAGCACTAAGATATTAAGAGATTCTACTATCAATTTTGGGGTTTGGCTTTACAAATATCTAGTCCTTGGCTTTACAAATATCTAGTACTGTTCAATTTTTTTTTTTAATTTTTGAAGAATACCTGCTACCATCAGTGTTTCAAAGCCACTTCTGCTTTATTTATATCAAATTTGTCTCTAGTAAACCAGGTGCAATGCCACCAGCATTATTAGTATTAACAATGTTCCTGACAGTTACACCAGCTTGAGCAGGAAATTCAGTATGGAGGGAAACTGGCAAGTGGGTTTTTCACCCCATCCCACGGGGACAATAAGAAAATTAGAAATCAGGGTGATGGTGTCCCTGCCCAAGGTTACAGGGAAAGTTCATGGGACTGAGCCTCAACTCTACCTTCACCCCACATTGAACCTGGGTTTCAGAACGACTGAGTACTCCACTCTGCCGGGAGGCTGGCTAGCTCCACCTGCCCCACAGGTGCACTTGGAAGGGCTGGGCTGTGTAGTCACAGCACTCTCTACATACTAAGCTGGCCCAATGTCATTCTCACCAGCTCTATTTTCCCCATTTGTACGCCAAGGTAGTCCTTTCTTCCAATTACACCTGCATTGAGGTATGAGTAGTAGGGGCAAAACCACCATTGGGGGAGTGCAGGAAGGGCATTGGTGATGCCCAGAATTTAGCCACACACCTATTACTTCATAGATTCCTAGGACTCAAATCAGTGTCACTCTACAAGCATCTAACATGGACAATGCCTTTTACTAAAGATCAAAAAGGACCCCTCTTTCTTGCAGAAAACAAAGATTACTGGTAAACAAAGATACTTTTTAGACTTGTCCCATGCAAGACACCCCCCATCATTTATAAACCACCATCCTAATTAGAATTGTCTGTATCAAGAATTAATGCAATTATGGCTTTTCATCACTAAGTTTGTGTTTCCCATTTGTTACGTATTTGTTTCTGGGGACAGCAGCATTCAACAGAAAATTGTTAGGTTAAGCCTTATTAGTTTAACTCAATGTATTCATAAGTAATACATTTGGCTCATTAGTATTTAAAATATAATAAATCTCTTATAAAAATAATGTATTTTCATTGTATGAGATTTGAAAAGGACAGAAATGTATTAAGAATAAAGCAAAATAACTATTTTTTTTCTCTTGCCACTAGGAAATTTCACTATTAACCATGCTTTTCTTTTCAATATTACTTTTTATATCTGTTTGTTAATAAACACCTACCCATTCCCCCCCACACACAAACATAGTAAGAGCGTAATGCACATAGAATGCTATATTCTGATTTTAAGATATAATAAGAATAGTTTTACTTTATTAAACCTGGTTTGATGTCCTAATAATCTGTCTTTTGGGTCTTCAGTAATTTTTTGCAACAATTTTCCTATTTCTGGTTATGTTGACTCCTTTACTCCTTATTAAAAAATTGCAAGTCACTGGTCAGTTTAGTCCAGATTCCCCAAAAGAGGATTAATGAGGCATAACATGCAAATTCTCGATAGGTACTAGGAATGTTCTCTTTAAAGCTTTTATCAATTTTCATGCTTAAAATTGTAAAAGGTAAAAAAGCAAAAATCTTTCCTTTTTTCATAATGACTTGAATCCCTGTTATCTCCTTGTTATTTTTTTTCCCTTACTGTAAAATAGTATATAAGTGCAGCGATAGCTCACACATATAAAAACTTGGGTAAAACTTGAAAATTTTTCCATATGCACAAACAGACACACATTATGAAGTTCTTTGATATTAAGAGGTTATTTCTTTTAAATAAAAAATGCTAACAGTATCCAATTTCCAGAGCCTTATTTTCCCCACCTGGGGACCCCCACATGGGATATCAGTTGAGCCCCTATGAAGCTCTGCTGGGCAGGAGGACTTGTCCTCTGAGTCTGAGGTCTTGCATCCATTTTTTAATGGTCTTAGGAAAATCAGCAGGAACCTCATTTTATTGAAGCTGAGTGGCTAGAAGACGTCCTCAGGCATATGCACTGGTGCACACAATAGAATCCAGTGGGAAGAGCAGTGTCTTGCATCCTTGGAAAGGAGTGTAGCTGCTTCGCTGCTCCAGGACTGGAGGAGGAAGGACCTCTCTGCCCAGAAGCGGTTCAGCATGAGAGTGTACGCAAGGCGGCACAGCTAACTAAAAGTCACTATATTTCAACACCGCCGCCCGGAGACCTCCAGTGCGGTCCTCGTTTCTAACAGCCCCTCTCAACTTGATTAAAGAACATTTCTTCCTTTTGTTGTGGGAAGTGTGCACATAAGACAGCATGCTCCAAATTACTTTTCGTTTGCTATTTCTCAATGAACCCATTTTGCTGGTGAAATAATTGACTGCTGATTTGTTTAAGGTCAATAGTCTCTAACAACACAGAAGCAGGAAGGGCCATGGGAAAGGGGTTGGCCAAGACTCACATGGGTATGAAACTTGCAAAGTCCTCCTCTTTCCTCAGCTTGTCTGGACTGCCACAGATAATAGCTGACAAAGAACTACAGGGGTGAGAGACCAATGCATTTGGATCTGTGATCATCATTAGGTTTGAGTAATATGCTGTAATTCAGATTTCCACAGAATCCATCACACTGGCCTGGGAGTGATGGGACATATACTGGATTCCATTTCCCAGGCCTGACCCACAAAATACTAA
This sequence comes from Condylura cristata, assembly GCF_000260355.1. Taxonomy (NCBI): domain Eukaryota; kingdom Metazoa; phylum Chordata; class Mammalia; order Eulipotyphla; family Talpidae; genus Condylura; species Condylura cristata. The sequence continues at coordinate 57,754,772 of NW_004567105.1, forward strand.
TTTAAGCCACCACCCACTGTGCTGCCACCCTCTTTCAGATCCTAAATATAGTCAGTCTTAACAGTCCCCCCCTCCCCGGGAATCCATATAAAATAATACAGTAAATGATAAGCAGAAAAACAGGATTATCAAAATAAGATACGACAGTTTACATGCAAAGCAGGTAAAGGTAAAAGCAAATGAGTCATAAACCAGAACCAAAGCTAAATAGTTACCACCTCTCAGTCCTGCATTTCACTTGCATTGATTTAGTTGGTTCCTTGGCTGTAACGAAACACTAAAATCACTAGACCTACAGTCTGTGAAAACAGCAGCTTTGAAAACTTTCAATTTTCTGTTTTCAATGACAGTTAAATCAACATTTTTGAAGTATAAAAGTTAAATGAAGCAAAGAATGATAAATGAAGCCCCACAATTGCTGAAACCTGATTATCCTGAGATAAGAGCAGACCAAACTCCATTTACTCAAATTTGTCCCTAAAGAACAAGACAAATGAGAGAAAGAAAGAAGGAAAGAAAAACTGACTTTAGATCAAGAAATACTTCCAATTATTCCTCCTAAATATGGGAGAGACAAGGAAACAAAGAGAATGCAAATGGACCAGGATCCCATTTACACTGGGGGGTGGAAATTAATGAAATGGCTCCATTGGAGAACAACAACAACAAAAAATTTGACCTCCATTTAAGAAGTTAATTTATGCAATCCTGAGTCTTCATACAAGTTAAGCAGCACAGAATATCACAGCAGGCATAGAACAACAGATCTGAACCCTGCTGTGTTTGTTCAAGAAGGCAAGTTAAGCTATTCCTAACAGAAAACAAAACCTGGGGTCAGGCTATTAAACAGGATGTTTGGTGTACTGTGCAGCCCTGAATGCACCAAGTGCTGTTCCAAACGGGATTAGAGATGTGGTTTTTTTTTAACTATGGTTTTGAGAAAAATGTTTATGCCTGCTCCGAATTCTCAAACTGATACTAACTAACATGGTGCCAGGCAAGACACAGAATGCCCACAGGACCCTCTGTGGGTCTCCGACAAACTCTGAAGTCCCATGAAAGCAGCACAAAATGAAGGGGGAAGAGTACAGGTGTGTGGAAGAGTTAAACAGCCCAATTTGGAATTCACCAGAGTATTTTTGCCTTTAAGGCCCCGCTTGCCAGTGATTAAAGAAGATATGGAATGAAAATTGATGTTTAATTCTTATAGACTTTGGGTAATTCTGCCATGTTGTTATTATAAAATGGGATCTTTTAGATTTTTTTTTTTTTGGTAGAAGTCAAGAAGTAACATGGAAGAGGAAAAAGCAAACCTTTTTCACACATAAATCTCTCTTCATTGTTAAATTTAATGATAATAAAACCACTGGTGTAATTGGCTCAATTTCCACCCAAAGAGCAGGTTTGTGTGACTTGAAGACATCAGGTCTGGGTTGCTACATGGTTTTTGAGCCAAGACTTCAGGACACTGCTTACGTATGTAATAAAAAAAGTCTTTAACATTGGTCAGGTGTATAGCCAGCTAGTATTATTTCAAAAATCTATCAAGAGCCAAAAGTAGAAATTATCTCAGAAGTACATAAGAATCACAGGGAAAAAAAGAACATTTTTATTTATTTATTTTTACAAAGCATTATTCTAGAAAAGAGTCATAAAAGGCTGAAAGTTTTGGAAGACCCTCAAAACATTAGAATCCTAAAAACAGTAACTAATAGACAACAATCATTAATAACTGTTACACATAAGAGGGACAACCAAATGGGACCTTTCTAGTTGTAGATCAGCCAAGAGATTAAAATAAGCATGTTTACAGAGATATAAGTATTTAAAATATTTATAGAGAAAACTGTTGCAGATGATACAAAGAGATTCCAACAAAAACACAACACAAATGCAGACACCATATGGTCCAATCTATGCACTCATGACTTCATGTGAAAAGCAGGCCATAGACATAGCAGCTTGAAATGCCTCCCTTTTACCCCTAGAACAACAAACTCTTAGGTTTGGAGGGGGTTCGGTATAATTACGTGCACGAATGGGTGAAATCCATGGGTAATGTCAAAGACTTTAGAAAGTTATCTCTCAAAAACAATTGTTTCAAAAGCATCTGCTTTGCAGAGATTTCAACCCAATCTCCATTTCTCTGTGGTTCCATGTAGGAGAAGATGCAGCATGCAACATAGTTTGTAGTAAAACTAGAGGAGAACCACAGATCTCTGGGCTCTTTTGTCATCTCCTGATTATTCATTAGGCTTCAGTCAGAACCACAGAACACCACAGAGGTCCCAGTCATCACATCACATCTGACTACTCTCCTGAGCAGTTCTATAACATCAGGCTCCAAGCCAAGCAATAGTAATAGGAAATATGAATTGTGTGAATGTGTAGGCTCTCAGGCTCTGTGGTAGGCAAAGAATGAGAATCCAGTCTTGTAACAGAACTGAAAAGTTAGTCTCTCACCCCTATTAAACAAGACCCCTTCGATTTAGAGAGGTTAATTAAGTTGCTGCACATTACAAATATATGAAGGCTAGAATGAAACTCAACCCATTCCGTAGCAAGACAATATATTTGAGGGGAACTGATGCTTGTAAGAACCATGACCTATTAGCAAAGGCCTCCTTGGTAACATTGGGAGGGGAAGGAAAAGAGCACAATGGGAGGAATACACATGCACCACCAGCTGAGACCTCCTGTAGGAGGATTCTTTCAGTTTTCAGCGGGCTGCTCTTCAACTTCCCTTATCTTCATTCAGATCCCTGAAGTTTATGGTCAAACTCCCCCATGGAATTGCATTGCCCAGAAAATAACGCAAGAGTTCCGAAAGTAGTTCATGCAGGGCTCTCAGTATTTTTTTTTTTTTAAGGCAAGTCTCTTTCTCTATTTTGCTAGAAAGAAGACAATTCTCAGCCATGGTGAGAAATGGGAAGCAGCACTATTCCTTGATATATAGGCTGCAGAACAAGTCCCCAGATGATCCAACATCACTGGAGTATCTTCCTCATTTTTGAAAGTTCTATGATCACAATCACATGCTTTACGTTGCAGGACATGGGATGTGAGTCATATATGATGACAGAAGGAAAGAGTGCAATGAGCTAAGTGCAACTGAAGAATTGTATCATCTGGCAACATTTGTTCTTACCATATTCTGTCTTGGTTTCTTTTGAACTTTGTTTTAAAGTCTTATGACTGATGGCACCTCAAATTCATGAGGCATCTTCTACAGCAGCCTGCATTTGTACATGGACCAGTGGAAATTTGATAAATAAATTCCAGTAAGTTGAGGCTGATCCAATTTTAAGCACTGAATTTGTTAAGTCTCCTCACATAAAAATTTCAAATGTGGGCAATTAAGAAAACATGATCTATCAAAGATGCTGAGGCTTCCAGATAATTGACCATGTATTTACCCTGGAAGCTGTTGATCTACTCTAATAGTTTAACTTTTAATGATGTGTTCAATCCTTTTGTGATGGCACTGAAGTGTAATCAAACATTACCACAAGCCAAGTCATACACCAGCATGTCTTGCCTTGTTTAAATATCTCAAATATATTTGAGTAATTGTGTAATGATTTCTAGGCCTCTGGTTGTCCATATGGTCTGAACAGACTGTCTTTTGTAGAGCAGTTGTGCTAGCTCTGTCAATGAGTAGGAACCAAATCATCTCTTCTCTACACTGGAGAGCTCAGGAGGTACTTCTTAAATTTTATAAGTAGCTGCGGTAGTGGCCAACTACAACTCTTAACCCTGAAACCAACCCACATCTTGCCCCTAGCAATGGCTGTTTCTTTTGAAAATCTTGCTTATGTCTGTGAAAAACACAAGAACATTGCAACAGGCATCACGTGACATATACTCTGCCATGACTGTCCTGTGGGTACATGACATGCCATGGGGGTGACACAGCAAAGCCAGCACTATAATCACATGGACTCTTTCTGGACAGAGAACATCATAGGTGGTGGAACCAAATCATCTCTGACAGGTAATGAGGACCAGTGAAAGGGTCTGGCCATTGTCAAGAACTCTACTTTAATGTTCTCCAGGTGCTATGGGCAATAAAACAAGCAAAGAAGCTGTTGATTTTATAATTAATGAAACCCACGGGTAGTTTATGGAGATTTGTCTGAATTGCCCAGAAACTAAATGTGGTCACGGGGTGTATAACTATTCATGTTATCACTCTCCCTAGGGAAGTATTCCAGGTAAGACCTGGAATGCTGTGTTTGAAGGAATATTCCAAACTTACTCTTGACCTATTATTTGAGAATATTTAACAAAATGGTTGGCTGTAAATTCACCCCAAAGCCAGTGGCCAGAATAAGGTTCTTTGGTGGGTCTAACTTGGCAAGGGGAATGTGGGCAGTTGAGCTTGTTGGTCTGCCTGCTCCTGCCCAAATTCAAGCTTCTCAAATTGTAGGAGGGAAACCATTTCACTGGTCATGAACAGTGCTGAACGCACAAGACCATGAAGACATGCAAGACTCGTGAGTACTGGGGATGACTGGAATGTGATAGAAAAGAGTTTACCTTTTGTGCCTGAGGGAGCTGAAAAATAAGGGGTGGGGAAAGAAAAAAAAAACAATCATTATATAAGAATTTAAGTTAACTGTAAAATTTAATTCAACAGTTTTTGGCAAATAGAAAGAACAAAGTGGGGAGAAAAGAGAAAATAAAAGTACAGCCAAATCATTTCCCAAAATAAAGTCACAGTGCTGATAATTCAACCTGCTATCTGAATCTGCAATATCAACAGAGAAGCCATAAATTTGACAACATGTGTTTTAGGAATCATCATGCCCAGTGCCTTTGGTAACCCTCCTGCAAGCTGCATCTGGGGTTCTTCTGTCCAGTGGTGTACACAATTGCACACCAACAGATACCCCACCCGCGTGAGGAGGACTGTCTGGAGATTTTTGGAGCTTTCAAAACTGGAGGGAAAGGAGGGAGCAAGATCTATTGGCCTTTGGTGGATAGAGAACAGGTTTGCTGCTAAACACCTCACAATACACGGGACAATTCCTACCACCAAGAATTATCCAACCCGTATGTAATCATGCCAAAGTTGAGAAAGCCTGCTGTAAAAATAAGACCGTTAGAATCACGTTCTGTTTGGGAAGTGAGCTTGTCTCGCTTTGTAACACATTAGCTCTTCTTTTTATTGGTGGTTAAAAAACACACTCACTACGATTTGTACATTTGAACTAAAGCTGATAGTCTAAAAACAACAAAAAGGCAGTCAGTCAATCCATAAAGTAGAACATAATAGCTTTCCCAATGGCATAGGCAAGGAACTGAAATTATTTGTGTGTATAGGGAAAAAAATTCACAAAAGACATATTTGTCTATTTTTCTACATTGAGACTATTAGGCTAGGGATTAATGTCACAATATTTGTGACTACCATTATAAAATGCAATGTTTTGAACAGCTTTTTTTTCTAAATTGGGTTGGGATTAGTATTATCTGCATAATAAAAGACAAATTTAAATGTTACATCATTTTCAAGATTTACTTTTCATTATAAAGACTAACATTCATTGAATTTGAACTTGTCACCAAGCATTCTGCTCAGTCCTTTAGTTGTATAAACTCACTAAATCACAGTAGCCCAATACTAGATAACCTCATTATCCCTAGTTCATTCCTAGATGAAAAATAAATGGAACACAGAGGCTAAATAATTATTCAATGTCCCACAGATCACAAATTATCATTCAAGGTCACCTGACTTTATAATGTGTGAGTTTAACTCAACTAATGCATTAATAAAGGCCACAAACACAGAAATGGTGGGTATCGTCTCTTTGTTTCTGTAGTTTGTAACACTAGAAGTGACGTTAGATGTAATATATATATATATATATATTGTTTTACCCTGGGAAGAATATACTTTATTCATATGTACTCACATCAGGACATCAGGGTTTTCTTGCATCTGTGCTCAGGCCCTGCCTCTGTGGATGGAGCCCAACAAAGGGTAGAAGGGAGAAACGCAAATCACCCACATGACTGAATCTCAGCAACTTCTCCGAAATGTTCTGGAGAATGTCTACAAAGGGCATAACCCAACCTGTCTCACACTCATTTTTCAAGCACTTTTATACTAAAAGGTCTCCCAATTTAAAACAAGAACACAGTGTTTTTCTAATTCTTTCCACCTAATAAAGGTGGCCTCTATTGGAAAAGGAAGCTCCTAAGTTCCTCCAGTGTTTCTCAAGAGTTCAGAAAAAAAATATTGAAATGAGAAATTGAGCCTAAAACAAGGAATCATTTAAAGAAAAGCCTCTTAAATATTAAACATCTTTTCACACAATGGAAAAGAAACCTTGGAGACATGAACATTAATGAAATGATAAATGTATGTTTCCTTAGGAAAGCATTTGTGTTGAATCACAGCTTATGTCATAGGAAATGCACAGGGGGCCATGAGAATTACAAATGTTTGATGAACTGTAAAATAAATACCAAAGTTAAGTCCTGCACAAACTGCTGGACTTGACAGGCCTCTTTCAAAGGAGAGCTGCTCTTTCTATTTCTCTCTCGAAGTTGTATTTGGTGGAGCAGGAAACACCTCTTTTTGACTCACTTGTTTAAGCATAGAAGAAGAAATCTGGGGAAGGAAAATGAGAGACTAGGTCTTTGTGGCAATGTCCTCAGTTTAAGACTGCCCTCAAACTCTCCACAAAACATGTATTTTCCTCAAGAAATAACTCATGGCAACAAAGAGCAACTTTCCTATCGCAGCTTTTAAATAACACAAATTACAGTTTGCAATGCTCTAAACAGGTTGGACCTCTGAGGAGAAACCTCAAAATAGAACATAACAAATTTAAATGGGATCATTGGCAGACACAGAGGATGCTGCTTGGGAGTAGGAGCTGGGCAACACATACCCAACATTCACAAATGGTGTAGGGAATCTTAAATTGAAAGCCAGACTGCTTGGACAATGGCTTAGCTGGTCACTAGGTCCACCTTGGCCTTTGACTAGAGGCTTGAGACACTTTCTTTCCAGCCTTTAACCAGGGAGCTCGTCTATAAATAAGGATGGGGAAGGGAGGGCTGAGAATGAACTAGATATTGGATGACCACAGGTTTTGTTTTGTGAGCCGAGTCTGAATGATTAGTAATGGCTGTCTAGAGGGCTGTGTTCAGAGTTTTATCTGACTTTCATTGCAAAGAATGTTGTAACCAATTAGCAATGTCTGCTGTGGGCTAAGAACTAAGGAGTGGCAAACCATATTCCTAGAAATGATGATCCCTAAAGATTTTATTATACTTTTCCTTGCAGTTCTGAGTGCATCAATGATTTCTACATGATTTAATGTCTCACTGTTGCTAGGTCACAAACTTCATGAGGACAGGAGTGTGTCTGCCCTGCACATGTCTCTGTGAAGTCCTTTCAGCTGTGTGTTGACTGCTGCTCTACTCGTTAAAGAAGACAACGGATTACTAGAGTATACTGAGGATGGATACAGGGAAAGATAACTGGGGTAACTAAATTGAAATCACACCTTGTATATACAACATGTAGATAACTCAAGCTGATGTTTTCAAAAGAAAAAGAAATTTCTCTACACAGAGATTAAGTATGAAATTCCCCTATTCCCAATGACTGCATAGGTTTCTGTACTTGTGTTGACTTCCTCTTGGCATAAAACCAGGCTACGAACACCCTGTTATCATACAGCCTGAGGTGAAGCAACTTCTCTTTCTCAAAGACTTTGTCTTCTTCAAAGCTACCTTGTCAGGGATTGTTAGCCAGGTTCCATCTCTCTGACAGTTTCCACACTTAATACATGAGCATCTTCACAAACAGCTGCAATTTCAGCTTCCCTCCAGGCCAAGCATCCCAGATTGTATGAGTTGGTATCAAAGTAAATATATCCTGCAGCCTGCAGCCACTTTTGGAAAAGGAATGGGTGAGAATGAGAGAGAGCACACATGCATGCGTGTGTGTGTGTGTGAGAGAGAGAGAGAGAGAGAGAGAGAGAGAGGGAGGGAGGGAGGGAGGAAGGGAAGGTGGGAAGGAGAGAGGGGGGAGAGGGGGGGAGAGAGAGAGGGAGAGAGAGAGCAAGGGAGAGAAACAGAGGGAGAGAGAGGGAGATAGAGGGAGAGAAAGGAAGAGAGAGAGGGAGAGTGTGAGGGGGAGAGAGAGAGAGGGAGAGAGACAAAGGGAGAGAGAGGGAGAAAGGAAGTAGGCAGGCAGGAAGGAGGGAGGGGAGGGAGAATAAAATGTGATAAGCTGTGGGTTTGCTCAATTCTAGGGAAAAGCTGGGTGTGGGAGGCGTCCATTCACATTTAAAAATTGACACTGAGACTGTGTCAATCAGGAGAGAATGAAGGAGAGGAAAGTGATGAAAATGAATAAACAGCAAGAACAGTCACTCTAGTGAACATGCCCAAGGAACAGGTACATAGCTAAACACATTACCACCTTGAGCAATTTGGTCCTTCCAGTGGACCTCTGGGTTAGATATTGTTTCATCATCCATTCACTGATGAGGAAATAGATGATATTTAGAATAGTCACATATCTTGCCAGGTCATCTACCCAGGAAACCCTTGAGTTAAGGATCAAAGTCAAGTCTCTCTGTAGCTCCACCTCTGCTTTAACCATCAGGATCAGGATATGCTTCTCATGTAGAACAAAGGAGCCAGCACCAGCCAAAGCTCCTAAAGCACTGAGGACGTCATAGGTTATTCTTTGTATGTGCCCACATATGAAGGGGGGGATTCTAGTACCACCTCTCCCATAGGTAAGTCTGGATGGATGACAGAATCTGGCCTACCACACTTCTCAGTGAGCAGCGTGGATGGATGGTATGATGTGGATAGTTGCCAGGCCCTCTCCTGTTACAGTCATTTACACTTGTTCCTCCCTCATCCTGGAAGTCCCCTTCATACCCCTCCGTCCTTACTTACCAAACACCTACTTTTCTGGTCAATTGTGAACCTTGTCTGCCATTCTGACATCCACCCTCATCACATGCCCTCACAATATCAGATGCCTCCTATTCACTGAACAGCTGCTGTCAGTTGTAGTAACTGCCATTCTGCCTTATTTGGTTACAGAAATCCAACTTTTTGCCAGAAACAATGAAATGACTGTACTAGAATTCAATGTGGCTAAATGAATCACTCATGATCAATGGGATATAGATGAATATGGCTTTTCCAGTGTCCTTAAAAGGAGTCCCTGCACCCCCTGCCAGGAAGGTAGATGTGATGGCTAGAGTTGTAGCAGCCATTCTGAGGTTATTTTGAGGATAAAAACCATGCTCTAGGATAGTAAGGACAGCAGTGGTAATAGGCATTTACAATAAATATGTCACACTACCTGCTGCCATTCTACATGCTTTGTCTATCGGAACTTGTGAAAAACGCATAGCTTTATTAAATAAATTCTGTTATTACTCCAGTCTTGTCTATGATGAAACTACAAAGTCAAAAAGCTAGAGAGCAGCAAAGATAGATTTTGAGAAAGGACAGTGAGAAGATGATGGCGGGCTGGTCAATGTGCAGGTGTAGAGCAAGCAGCGGTCTGACCCACCTCAACAGATGGATGAGCTGAAACTATGAGAGGAGAGACAAGAGGGTGCACCCAAGGTCTTGCCTCAGGTAAATGCAGACAGGAGCAGCCATTTACTGAGAAGAAGACTATGGGAGAAGCTTGTTTGAGGAAAAAAAACACAGTTTAGATTTGCCTACAGTTGGTGGGTTCAGGGTGTCTCTTAGACTTGAAGGAGAAGGAAGGACTGGGGCAGGCAGCGGGTCACTTCATGCAGACAAGTTGCAGGCAGGGATGCTTGTGTGCAGGGACTGAGTTACTGGGTGTTCCACTGTGAGAGGAGGGGAGGCCTGCAAAAGAGCTGTGAGGACTCACAGGTGAGGCAGAAGAAAATCTGGGCACACTTTGAGCCCCTGACGCTACATACAGGTGTTTCATAAAGAGAGACAGAGTCCTTGCATCTAGAGGTCGGGGCGAGTGTTCTGTTTTCACTTTCTTCCTTTCTGCCTTAGAGTTCCAGGCAGAGTGTGAGGGCAATTGCTCTCGCTCAACACAGTTCCAAAGCTGAGTGGACTCTTTTTCAAAAATAAAACTCCAATTAAAGATCTATTGATCAAAACAACACATTTCACTATGAAATATGTAAAGACCAAATGGGAGACAAAGTATTTTCCTGCCAACAGTGTAAAACAAAAAAAAACCTGGTCTACATATGTTTATTCCATTTGTAAAACTGGCCCTTTGCCTCAGGCCTTATGAATGAGTGATAAATCCCTGCTTGCTGCAAAGATTGCTTGTGTTATTTTTTTTCTTCTTGTGCATGTTTGCATTTATAATCCTCCATTCTTCTTCATTAAGCAATGTGGACAAAGACCCCCAATTCCTCTATATATCAGAGGAGATTCTGTTAATTGGCTCGAGCTCCAAAATTTAGGCCAAGGAGAGGAAGGTCCCTGATGAGCTGATTCGGGGTATAGGTTCCATCCCACATACATATACTTCTGTCACCCCACACCAAATCACCATTGCTGCTCATCCATCTTCTCAGTTTCACCTCCCCACAGTTCTTTCTCTATACTGCATCCAAAACAATCTAAAAGTGCAAGTCTGGTGCTCTGCCAGTCTTGTTGTCCAAGTCCAGCTCGCTCAAAGCCTTCATGTGGTTACTTGTGTTGATTGGCTGCTGTTCTGCCCCCCCCCCCCATCATGTCAGTCGCTGCCTCATAGATTCCTGCCCATCTGTCAGACATCAGCTCCAAGACTACTTCCTCCTACAGGAGTCTCCATCTCACCCCCTTGTGTCTTTCTATGATATCATATGATTATTCCTAGCTTAGCATGTCTTATATTCTGTTATCTTATTGTATACTTTTTTGTTTCCTCTCCACATAAGAATTCAAGATCTATCCATGGGCCACATTATCTTATTGTCTTAGTATCTATATTATAATGGATCAGTACTGTATCTGGTCCTTGGTAAGATTACAGCCTATGTATTTGAGAAGAAGAAGAGGGAAAAGGGAAGGAAGGGAGGGAAAGTAGGTGGGAGAGAGGGAGGGGAGGAGGGAAGGAAAAAATAAGGAAGGAAGAAAAGGAAGGGGGAAGAATAAAGGAAGAAATGAGTGGAAACAGGAAGAAAGGGAGGAAGGAAAGGAAGAGGATGAGGGAGGGAAAAGGGAATGAGGGAGGAAAAAAGGAAAGATGAAAAGAAGGATTAAGAAATGAAGAAGGAAGAAAATGAGGAAGGGAGTGAGAGAAAGAAAAGAAGGATGGAAAGAAGCAGGGATGAATGGGTGTAGGAAGAAGAGGAGGGCCTTGGAGCTTAGTAGACCAGGTTTCAAATTCCACCTCTACCACTTACTAGTCAGGACCTGGGCAACAATATATCATCTCTAAGTTCTTGATTTCTCATCTGTAAGAATGTAGTTACTAACATTGCTTCATGGGATTAATGTGAGGATCAAGTAAGGTAAAGCTGAGTCCCTAACAAAAGGAGTTGCTTTAGTATGGCTACTTATGTTTATCCCTTGACCTTGAAATGTCTAAGGATTTGGGGGTTGGCCCTACCTTGACAGTGTGTGAAAGGCTGGTAGAAGTAATTACAGAAGTAACCAAAAATTGTACCCCTTCCCCTCACATTCCTCTTTCTCTCTCAATAAGAGCTTGAGAGGATACACTGCTGGACACAGATCATCACAAGGGTACTGACAGGCAGCCAGCACCATGGAAGACAGGCAGTGAGAGGGTAGTCTTTTGAGCCCCACTTTTACTCATGTGACTTAGCATCTAGAGACTTCCAGTTTAATGTAAGACATGGGAGCATCCTGAGTGGGCTGAGATTTTTCTCATTACTCCTCTATATATTGGCATCTCTAGGCATCTACAAGGCTGCTTCTGACTTGATTTTATGTGTATAAATCAAAGGATTCATCAAAATATTTCTGTACTATGTGCTTGGTTTGCTTCCAGCTGGATGCTCTAAGCTGCTAGTTTCAAATACTCAGGAGGAATTTCCACAAAAAAAAAGTTGCAATGCCATGTGTGAAATTTCCTTATTAACACAAAGGGCTCAAGTCTACTGCTCTGACTTTCATTCTCCCCCTTACCCCCAACCCGACTCTCCTACACAATACTCTTCCTCTAGCTCCTTAAATGTGGAAACCCTGGTGCTCGTTCTATAGCCCCTTATTGAGGTGTCTCCCTCAATATGCCTCATGGCTTTCCTAACACCTTGTCATGGCGGTGGTGCTGAAGAAAGAGGAGAAGGAGAGGGAAAAGGGGTAGAAGTAGGTAACTGCAAAGAACAACGGTAGGGCCATGATATCTGTGTGTTATATCTATTAACATATCTAATATACATAACTAATCTTTCTACTTTAAAATTATTCAAATCCCCATTCCTTTTTTTTTTTTATTCATAGCCTGTAAGTCCTTCAAAATGTTGGGAAGACTCACAGTGGCGGGTGGTATCTATGTATTACAAGGTTTCTTGTTTTGATTAGCTTGTCTGTTTACTTGCCTAAATACATGTCACTTAGCAATGGTTTCTTAACATTAAGTTTGGGATATAGGTGAAGCTTCACCTTCTTTTTCCAATATTTTGTTTAAAAGCAAGAAAAAATATAGACAAAAAGATCCTTCTTCATAATACATACTTTTGAAAGTGTTTCTTTTAAAAGGATCACTCAAGTAGTGCATATTCCTTGAAGGAATAAGATATCAAAGACAGGCAAAAGAAGACATTCAAAGCCACCAAGAATAACAAAGGATAACATCCATTGTTAAGTTCTGTTAACATCATATTAAATGACTATTTGAATGCATAATGAATCACTCATTGAATTCCTTCTTGTCATCCATCGAGGCTGTATTCACCTTGTCACTTACATGAATGACACTGCAATAAACATCCCTATATTGGAATTGTCACATACACTCTCAACTTTTTAAGATGAATTATTGGCCAAAGGACTTGCATATTTCAGTATATATACTCTCAGAAATGCTGTCCTAATTTACACAATGACTAGAAATCTCTCTTTCAATGTTCTTTTAACCACTTCTAAGCCAACATTCTGTACAGTCACATTTAAAATTTTTCCAGTAAATTTAAAATACGGCTTCTGTGGATGAGTTTGTTTCTGTGATTCAAATAAGTTAAAGGCAGGCAAAATATTTAACTTCAAAGTTTCTGAGTGACCAAAGGGTTCACTCACTCTGTTGGCAAACCTCCAGAAGACAATGCACAGTCCACTGCAAACCAGCATCCAGACTGTTAAGTAGAAAAGAAGGGGACTGATAACTAAAAGTCAAATTTTTCAAATTTAATATGAGCCGAAAAAACCTGGTGTTTTTGTTGCTACAGTAGAGCCCTGTCTAGATGAAAGGTAAACCTGCATAAATTATTCACTTGATGGCAGACATTTACTTGGTACGCTAGAAAATGTGGATTATTAATGGGCAGACCAGAACATTTCTCACATTACATATAGCTAAAAGAATCAGCTGGGGTAAAGCCCCAGACATTTTGCTTGTTATAATGTTCTGAAAATTCTCACAATAAGAAGTCATTTCTCAACAGGCTTGAACACTACATTGTATTGGAAAAATAAGTTTCCAATTAAAATTGTCATTCTTCAGCCTTATGTTGGGTGGTCATCCTGCTGAAAAATCCTATCTGAGTTCTGGCAATGTGGGGGAGCCCTAGGTCCTGCCAGTTCCCTGTGAGAACAGGGCTGGTAGAATTAAAAAGAAAATTTGGCAAAGTCCAGACAAAACTACCACCATGATACATTTGTTTTTCCTGCTTGAGAAACCACATTGGTCCACGTGGCAGTCCAGGGATCAGTGTAGATTAAGGAGGATCCGATAGGGAAGGAAGCTCTTTTCTGCAAGATTCATTCTGGAAATATCTGAACAGGATGCAAACCCACTCAGACCTTCTCCTGAACTCCCACCCTACCAGTGTCACTTTTCAACATTGTGACTGCTTCCAGTTGGATGCACTAAGCTGCTGGTTTTAATTAAAACTTAATTTGCAAAAATGTTTCATAATTTATGTATGTCATGTCATTCCTCTGAGACTATCAACTTGGAGCCAACTCAGGGCCATATAAGGAGATGCTGTGCCGAGAAGACTGGGGGAGGAAAGGGATGTCGGAAGAGAAGTACCAACAGGGGCGCAGCAGAGGAAGGTACTGATACTTCCTTTCAGACTCCCATCACCTGCATCTGCAGCCACCTGGGAGAGACATGGGCCTTCGTGTCTAAGTACAGAGAGCCTATCCGGTAGGTCACATATTTAGACAACCGAAAGGGTCAGCAATGACCAGCATGGTCTTTAAAGTAGGCTTCACCCAGGGAGACAGTGAGTCAAAGGACTTGAACCCCTCCAAAATACATGAATGGGTTCCCATCCTCTCCACAAAAGTACACATAAACATATCTCAGAGGAAAATTAATGAAAACTCAAGAGTTTGCAATGAAGCCATTACTTCACTCAACACATGTCTTCAAGAGAAAAGTCACAGGGACCTGCCAAACTGTTGAACCACAAAGAAATGTGTGTAGTAACTTAACTAGAAATACTGAGTCCCTAAGAAAGATTACTAGAAAGACCCTTCCCTAAATACTCATTCTTTGCTAATTGTAAAGTGAATGAATCTTCTATTTGCAGTAGAAAGAATATATAGAGAATATCTGTCATAGAAAAGGGGTGAAAATGAAGGTAAACATGTGCTCTGCATACTCACAAAGAATGAGCACTCATGTCAGTACAAGATTTTTGAGTATTCAACCTAGCCTGGTAAGCTACACATCTCACCAAGTTTCTCTCTATTTCAACTGGCAAGTCAATGGTTCAAATTGATCTTTCCATTTCCTACCTCCTATGAAAAAAGATAACTAATTATCACATAAAAGACTATGTAGCTCTTTCATCCACCAAGCCTGATTGCTGTAGAAGTGAATATATTAAAAAGGTAGTCAAGAGGAGAGGCATGAACTGTGGGTGACCAATAATCTTCTATGTTCTCAATTAGGGAAACTTTCAGGAGATACTTAGCTAGCTCTGTGATGTTAGTCTGGAAAAAGTCTATACGTTTGTTATGTGAAAAGTTCTTTGGAAAAAAAAATAGACGGCCCTCCCTGGTGATGCAGCCAGTTAAAGCACAGCACTGAGAAGCTACAGCCACTTCAGCCTAAGTTCGATCCCTGCCCCAGAGGTGACCCACATGGCACAGCAGACCTCTCCTAACCTACCCGCTGCTCCCCTCAGCAGTGTACTTCATCAGTTAGCCTGTTCTGCTCCCCACTCTGCTTTTTGTGAATCCTCTCATTGCTCCTGCACCTCTGGCTTGTACCCCAGTTCTGTATGCATAAATGAATAAATCTTTAAATATATATTTATGAACATTTTCTTTTCTTACATATTGTTTTTACCATGGCCCATCAGTGAAAATATTTTATGTTCACCTAGAAAGAAACAACTGAAGTCACGTGTTGGATGATATTAATTCTCTTTATGCTTCTAAGAACTTCTTAAGTCAAGACTGGATCCGATTTATTACCAATGATAATTACCACATATTGGGTACTTTATCAAATGTAGATCACAGTTTCTGAATACATCTTCATGAAAAATTTTCATGACAAACCTAGTAGTCAAATACAATCTGTTTTCTAAAGATGGGCAAACTGAGACTGACTCCAAACTCTTGATTTTTGACCCAACAGGACAAACAAGCTAAGTAATCCAATTGGTCTTTCCCCACAAACTTAGAATAAGCTATCAATGGGTAATAAATGAAATACAAGTAAACATAAAAATGTGGGTTTTTCCTTTTTTTTTTTGACAGTAGATTAGAAGAGAGAGCTTTGTGTTTCACTTAAGCCTGCTGACACACTGACTACCAAACAAATTCAAGCTCATTTAGCCTTATCTAGAAAGATGGAGGTCTATTAATATGCTGAGACTGCTGATCTCTCAAACTACATTTTATTCCCCACGTCCCAAATTTAGGGTTTGGCAGTCCTTAAGCATATTGTGCCAAACACATGTTCCTATAATTTTGAAGTTCATATGTACTTACAGTGGAATTTTTCTTATGGTCTTGATTAATTTATGGTTAAATCATAAAACAGAATAGCTTATCAAATATCTTTATTTCTTAGTAATTTTTTTTTTTGGTCATTTTACAGGACATTTTTTCTCTTACTCAAGAAACTCAGATCTTACCAGACATGTGAGTCCAAATCTCAGAGAGTCCAGTATGCTTCTGAAGTTCATTTTTAAGAGGCACAGCAAGTGAGCTGCAAAATGCTGCCATTTATATTGAATACATAACTTCAGTACTTCACTACATGGTCAAAGAATAAAGCAGATAAGACTTAGGAAAAAGGAACCCTATCACACAATTAAATTGACTTAATAAGTCACTATATTTAAATGAAGTTATCTCAGCATCATAACCAAACATGCTGGGGATTTACAAATTCCAACCAGTCATAAAAAAACCCATACTAAAATTTGGGATTTTCATCATCAGCCTCATAAAGATTGTACTTAGAATTAGAACTAATCTTACAGTGATAGATATACTATACCACCTAACTTAAAAGAAAGCTTAAAGAAGCAAAATGATTCATACATAAACTGACTGCAGAACAGAATTCAATGTTCTTTAAAGGTTGATAGCGATATACAGACGCTCAATAACATAATACTCATAATCATATCATCATGTTCACCTAGTAATAAAACTATTAGTTATAGGAACAAAAAAATATGACTCATATGAGGGAAATAATCGATCAGCAGAAATATACCAAGAAATGATGTAATTGGAAAATATTAAGATAAGTCAGCTATT
This sequence comes from Condylura cristata, assembly GCF_000260355.1. Classification (NCBI taxonomy): domain Eukaryota; kingdom Metazoa; phylum Chordata; class Mammalia; order Eulipotyphla; family Talpidae; genus Condylura; species Condylura cristata. Next base: position 57,771,665 of record NW_004567105.1, read on the forward strand.
AAAAACATAACCAAGGGGTTAAAGAAAAATATGAATATTAGAAAGGGAGAAATAAAAACCTGAAACAAAGTCAACAACAGTAAAATCCAAAAAAAGAATTATGATTCTTACAATGGAAAAATAGAACAATTTAAAAATCTTCAAAAAGTAATTGGTTAGGCTCAACAGCAAATAGATATTTCAGGAAAAAGATTAGTAAATCTTATGACATGGAAGTTGTAACAAAAATATAGTAAGAGAGAAAAAAGGATGAAAAAGGAATTCAGTAACCAGGAAAATAGTAAACAGATGAAAATATGTACAACAAAAATTCTAGAGCTATAAGGGATGAGGGTGGGGGAAGAAACAGAAACAATAAATAATGGCTAGATATCTCAAAAATGATTAAGTGTATAAACAAGATGCCTAGTAAACCTCAAGCAAGTTGAAACACACATGCTACACTAAAGAAAGTTATATTAAAAGTGCTAAAAATCAGTCATAAGAACAAAAATCTTAAAGCAAGAAACAAACAAAAAGGTATATATGTATTAGGAATCAAAAGTAAGAGTCATCAGTGAATTCTTATCAAGCAATCCAAGTCAACAGACAACAATAGAACAACTGCTTTAAAATACTTCAGAAAAAGTAAACTTAAGCATTCTGTAGTCAGTGAAAATATCCCTTCAAAAGAAAGTGAAATAAAACAATCAGACAAAATAAGTAAATAAATAAAACCTCAGGGAGAATTCACTGTCAACATATACTAGATTATACTTTAGAAATATTAAAGGGAGTTCTTCAGACTGAAGGAAAAGGATTTCAGATGGAAGTTTCAGTCTATACAAAACATAAATAGCACCAAAAGTGGGCTAAAAGAAAATGTTTTCCCTCACATTTTAATTACTATTTTAAGCAAAATAAAAACAATATATTGCACAAGGCTTATAACATATGACGAAACAAAACATATAACAGGCAATGGCAGTATACTGTTATAATTTACTTCCATTATAAAGAAGATTGACTGTTAGACATTAAAGATGCAAGTTCACATTAGAGCAACTGCTCAAAAGATAAAGCTATGCAGTACAACTGTTAGGCAACAGTGGAGATAAAATGGAATTTGAAACATTCAATCAAAAAGGAAGTCAAAAAGAATGCTGATATCTATTTATGATGATTTGGTAGAGTTAAATAAGAAGAAACACAGATTAGATAGTTCTTTACAATAACATGGTATCTTGAAACTAAACAACACAGATACTTACATTTAATGTAAATGGGGTATATAATTAAAAAGTAGAGATTGTTAGATGTTAAATAAGTGTAATAATATATGGTACATCATAAATATAAAAATAAAAAATATATTCAATTTAGAGGTAAAAGAATGGAAAACATATACCAAAAAATAATATCATAAAAAAGGTAAGCAGTCCTCATAACAGTAGGCAATGGCATATCCCAGCATGTCACAGAGCAGGACCAATAAGCAGACCTGATGTGACTGGCCAATGTCAAGGTCTGGTCTTCAGTGTCTAAGGCTCTTCAAGAAGTGAACCATATGGAAATTGGTTGGAAAAACAATCCTGTAGACAGGAGTGGAACTTGACTGTTCCCTGGACAGTAGAGATCAATGCAGATTCAGTAGGACTTACACTAAGGAAATGCATGTATAATTGATAAGGCAGTGAATGGAGAGAGGAACCTGGCATTGTGGTCTACCACAGGGACACCAGTGGCAGGCTGTTGGTTTAGCCAGGTGCCATGGGGATGGGGGAGCAGAAGTTGTGTGGAGGCAAACACACTTGAAGGAGAGTAAAACCTGATAGAAGAGTTAGAGTACTCCATAGGGCTGGGGTCCTGGTAAAGATAATAGCAGAGCAGACATTCCCACCTGTATTCCCCATTCCCATCCATCGGGACTGGTGCTTACCTCATAAGCTGCACTGAAAGCACACAAAATGCCAAGACTCTGATCTTTAACACCTGAGAGAAGGAATATTGGAAGTGCCACTATCCTTGCTAACTCATTCATACCAACATCTGGATCCCCTCAAGCTACTCCCCACCCAGCTGATTCAGCAACTACAAAACAGATTTGAGTACACAGAGAAGTCAGCAAAAGCCAAACATTCATTCATTCATGCACACATACATTCATTCATACATACACACATATCAAACAAAATCACATCACCCCATGAGAGAAAAATGAAATAGTATAAGGTCCTAAATTATTCTTAAAGATATTTAAAATAACAATAAAATAGGGATACTACAATTAGCAAAATGGGCAGGCAAAAAATATATAACACATGGAAATATAGGACCTCAAGAGTATGATATGGGCCCTCCCTAGTGGGTTAAGGCACAGCACTGTGAAGCTATCTATAGCCACTCCAGCACGAGTTCAGTCCCCAGCCAGCGAGGTGACCCACATGGTGCAGCAGAGTTCTACTGTCTCATCCACTGCTCCCCTCAGCAGTGTACTTTGTCCATCTGCCTGTCCCTGGTGAATCCTCTCACTACCCCATTCTGTCCCTGGTGAATCCTCTCACTACCCCTGCACCTCTGGCCTGTATCCCCATTCTGCATGTGTGAATAAATAAATCTTTAAAAAAAAGAGATGAGAGAGGGAGTATGATATCACAAAGTGAGAACAACTCTACATAATTCAAGAAGAAAAAGATGGAATCTAAATCTCCCTATTAGTTAGAGAGCTCAGATGGGTATGATAAAGAAACTCAATGAAATAAAAGTAAATTCAGAAAGGCAAGTAAAAATAATATGAGAACTCTATAAAGGAGAAACAACAAAATTATGAAAAATGAATTAATAAGCTCAAAAAAAACCCAGAATGTAGAAATTGAAGCTTTAAATAAAAAAAATAAATTTAAGGAGTTGATGAATTCTATAAATGAGATCAAGAATGCTAGAGAAATCTATGGAGGTAGAAAAGATCAAAGGAAAATCACATCAGTGATCTTGAAGGATAGCAGTGCTCAAAGGATCCAAGTAAAAGAGAGAGATAAAAGAGATGTAGAGAAAATGAAGAGGCAATTTGAGGACTATCTGGCACCTTTAAGAAAGCCAGCATAAGAATAATGAGTATCCCAGAAGGAGAAGATTGGGTGACAGAGCCCTTTCAAGAAAATAATAAAGGAAAACTTCCCACAGGATTTAAACATACAAGTCCATGAGCTAAAATAACCCCTAGTAACCTAAATGCATATGCAAAAATGAGGCCTATACAAAACAAGGCCAAAACACAAAGTAGTGAAACTAGCAAGAATAATGCACAAAGGGCTAATATTGAAATCTACAAAAATCTCATGCAACTCAACAACAACAACAAAAATAACCCAATCAAAAAGTGGCAGAACTAACCATTTCTCCAAAGATGACATACAAATGGCCAATAAGAGCATTAGGACCTGCTTATTGTTACTTATTATCAGTGCAATGCAAATTAGAACCACAAAGAAATACCATCTCATTACCATGAGAATGACCAATATCAAAGTAACAGAAACAACAAAAGTTGGCAAGGGTGGAAAGAAAGAGTCTCCCTACACTGTTGGAAATATAGACAGTCCAGACCCTGTGGAAAACAACATGGAGGTCCCTCAAAATATTAAAGGTGTGTATATATATATATATATATATATATATACACACACCATATGATCCAGCTATTCTACTCCTTGTTTAACCAAATAACAGAAAAAGATTAATTCAAATGGATGCATGCACCCTTATTTCATTGCAGTGCTATTTACAATAAACATCTCATAGAGAAACCTAAATGACCAACAACAGACAGTGGTTAACGAAGATGTGGTATATATGCAGAATGGAATACTACTCAGCTTTAATAAGAGATGAAATCCTGCCATTTGCAACAACATGGATTAAATTAGTGGGGATTATGCTAAGTGAAATAATTTAGAAGTAGCAAGACAAATGCCATATGCTTTCACTCATACATCAAATATTAGAGAAATAAAACAAAAGTTAAAAACTATACAAACAAGCAAAAAAAAAAACTCTAGAAATATGGCTGCACATTTAGGGCTACTGGATGGAAAAGATAGAGATGGGGAACAAAATGGAAAGGGGACCCAGTGGTTTATGGTGAAGAAGCATGGGTACTTTAGTGTGTGGCAATATACATCTGAAGAGGTAGAAACCTATTCCTTAAACCATATATTACGGTAAACCAATATCACTTCATTAATGCATGTATATACAACAAATATATATACAAATAACAATGTACATGACAAAAACCTAAGAAGTAAAAAAGTTGAGATGAATATTCATATTAAACAAAATTGATGTCAGGATGAAAACTACTGTCGGAGATATAAATATTTCATGATATTAAAATAGTCAACACATCAAGCAAAGTCAATGCTCCAAATAATAGCTTAATGTGTGATTTCAAAAACTTTGTAGGATCAATAAATGAATCAGATAAATTTATAATTTTCTTTGATTATTTAAAGTTCTTCCCCAATAATTGATAAAAACTAGATAGGAAATCCATAGATATGTGAAAGAGTTTGACAACACTACCAACAAATTTCATTTAATTGAAATCTCTAGAACCATATACTCAATGACTGCAATACACACATTCTTTTCAAATATAAATGAAATATTCAGCAAGAAACCCACATGCTTGGCCATAAAACAAGTCAATGAAGAAAATGATTGAAAACATAGGCTATATTATCTGAACATAAGAAAATCAAATGAAAAATCAGTAACACTAATGTAGTTGTGAAAGCTGCAGATGTTTAGAAAATTATACACTGCTAAATATCCAATGAGTCACAAAATCCCCAAATTATAAGTGACATTTTGAAGTTAATAATAAATGAGAACATAACATATCAAGGTAGTGAGATGTGGCTGAAGAAGTTCTTAGAAACACTTGGTTTTAAGTGCTTTTACTAGTAAAGGAGAAACATTTAATACTAATGGTCACAGTTTATCTTAAGCTAGGAAAACAATAAAATTAAATAGGTAGAAAATAAAAAGTAAAATAAGAGCAAAAACCAATGCAACAGAAAGAAGACAAATAGAATGTAAATTGGTGAAACCAAAATTGTCTCTTCAAAAATATCAATAAAATCAGAACCATATAGTTAGACTGATTGCAAATTGCCTACATTAAACATGAGAGAGCAAGTAAAACTATGGATTCCAGGAACACCACAAGGATAAAAGAATTTTATACCTATTCATAGCAATAAATTCAGCAACTTAAATGAAATGGACATATTCCTAAAAACACAAATTAGCAAAACTGATATATAACATATAAAATCTAAGTGGGCCTATTTCTGCAAAAGGAAACAAAACTAAAATTAAAAAAATTCCCTCAAGAAAGCTCCAGATCCACATGGCTTCACTAATGGATTTTATCAAACATTTAGAAAAAATACAGCAATCTTATATAAACTTTTTCATCAGATAAAGATAGAAATACTTTCTCAACTCATTTATTATATGAACATTAACAAAATGTGGTAAGTTATAGAAAAAAAATCAAACTGCAGTCTGATATTATTTGTGCATATACAAAGAAACAACAATCTATCATAAAGTGAATAGCAAAAAGAACCCAGAAATACATAAAAGAAAAGAAAACCATGACCAAAAATTATCCATCAGGGGAATATAAGATTATTAAAATGTCTTTTAATTTGTATAATTTGCTACACATGGAAGATTGCACTTTCCAAAGTCGGCCATAGCACTATATTCCAGGCCAGGCCAGGAGTACAATGTTGACACTCCTATAAATTATTGGGGTCTATGATCTGATCTCCTTAAAACTGGGAAGACCTTGGTGATCATCTTGACCCATCAGGTATGGGGTAAACTGGACCATGTGACTTCCAGGGATAGCTTACAAATATATCACGCACTTCTGCCTTGCTATGGAAACCTATTCACTAGGTTGTATGGAAGTTTGAACTAGGCGTGTAAAGTAACCACGTGGAAAGGCAATGCAAGTTGGCCAGAAAATGTAGCCTGCTGACAGCCTCCCTAGAGTACTCGTTAGCCTTGCTAATACCTGGCATGTGAATCAAGTTTTCTCCAGGTGATACTCTTGCCCAGAAATCAAATCACAGCTAGGACCCAGACTATCTCGGAGAAGAGGTTAGTCATCCCCTCTGTCCCCTGTCCACACTCCTCCAACAACATTGTGAGTCTTCCACAACATTGTAAGAGTCTGAAAATGGCTGCCTCACACCATTATGTTTTGGGGTGTTCATTAGACAGCACAACAACAGAAGATGGACAGCAGGATGTCTGGTGGTTTATATATGAGGACACTGTAACTCGTGAGAGTAATGTGAACAAGTTAAATATGGATGATGAGTAGAGGAGCTTTCTCTGCAAAGTCACACCACAACACTAACCTAAATAAAAGGGGTGCCGAGTGTCATACCACCCCATTCACTAGGATTCTAGCTCAGGAATATACAAAGCTTTTGTTTCTCCATCACCAAGATTATGATCTGGTCCCATAATTGCTTCTCTGAAGAAGACACTTAGGTCAGGATTTGGTATGCCTAGGTCATGCAGCCAAACCACCTTACTATTAAACCTTCAGGAAAGATATATCTCCAATGTCCACATTTGCAAAGCCTGAGTAGCACAATCAGTCATGAATTCTGGGCATTTATACAAAAGTTGGTTGAAACATGAGCTTGAGGAACTCCTGCCAAACAGCTGCAAGAAGCACAGGAAGCAGAGGAATAAAACCTGTTACAGACTTGGCTCCCACCTCAGTGTAGCACAGGAGATATCAGGGGTGACCCAGCAGCTATGTATGATAACAGGGAAACAATGACTGATTCATTTCCTTCCAAGAAAGATGACAGAACTCAGGATGGTTGAGATGGGCTGGCATTTTCTAGTTTTTGTCAACTTCTCTTCTATCCCCCTGCTCCCACTGATGTTTCTTCCCTTTATACAGAAATCAGTTTATTCCCTACTGGGCTCAAGGGTTCTATTACCAGGTTTGAACAGAATCTCTGCAGATGCAAAAGGAACAGGATTAGCTTGAACTCATAGGACCTTAGATCTAGAAGGAAGCAGAAAAGAATAGTTGTCTTTTGCCTGAACACAGGCCCCTTTAAGCAATGGCATTTCAATTCGCCAGTGAGGCAAAACCTATCTCCTGCTCTCAGGCCTCCTGGTTGAGCTAGGGCTGACTCCACCCTCTCTCCAATTAAGGGGACATATGTGACCCTCCCTGGCCAATCAGAATAGGCCATCCTGTTGATCAGGGTGTTTGTTTCAGGCAGAGATTAGCATAGGGCCAAATCCATGGGAGTCAGCACCGGGCTTTAGCACCTGGAGCTGCTGTGGCTGTCTTGATACCACAATGGGGAGCAGGGACTCAGTTGGACTAAAACCTTACAGAAAAAAAAAACAGAGTCAAGCAAGGGATGGCAAGTGGGAGACTCCTGATGGTACTTTCACCCCTGGATATAGCCTAAGAAATTTACACTATGACACTTCAGCTTTATGAATCAAGTTTCTCCTTAATCACAAGCCAGGCTAAGTTAGATTTCTATCGCAGCCAAAGAGACTGAATTCACTAACATTTTTTTTTCTTTTGCAATTATCTATACCAGCAGTTCATGAACTCTGTTCTTGTGGACTCCCAAAATTTTGTGTATGGAGTGACAGGGGTCCCCTGACCCCAATTTAATCAGAACTGCTCTATTTTTGTACATATGCTAGATGATGTAATTTTAAATAAAAAAGTATTGCTAACTAAGAAGAAAGGAAAGAATGGGATTTACTCAGTTGAACTGCCTTATTCGAGAGGTCCAGAAAACCCAGTGGCTTTCACAAAGCCAGCTAGTGACATTGCATCTAGTCCCTGTGGATCCATCCAGTACACTGTCTATTTTACCCTAATGCCTATGTCAGCTTTAGATCATGCTTCTGGAATGGAAGCAGGGCTGTGGCTTCAGGTACTTGATACAACATGCTGGGAGGGAGGTCCAGCCAGGGCCTCTGGATCCGGTACCTGCATACTCTGCAGTGAGAAGCTGCACAGCTGACCCGATCTGGGCAAACCCCAAGTGTCCACTTGCTGGAGTGTCTTCTGGACCACGAGTGTTTCAGGATATGACCAGTAAGAAAAGACATTGCTGCAAACATGGCAAGCTTCACTGAAGAGCTTTAACCACAGTGCCACCTAGAGAAGCACCAGGCGGGTGCAATGTCCTTGTATTTTTAAAGCCTTGCTTACTTAAAAGCATCTTCTTTGACTCAAGCGATGCTCCTGTGAAAGTCCTGCATGTTTGCCAGGGAACAAACTTATTTCTGTGCCCAGCATCTGCCAGGGTAAAGGGTAGAACGTCTTTTCAGTAGTCTGAAATACTGGTTTGGTTTTTGAAAAGGCTTTTGGAATCTACCATCTTTCATTTTTTTTTTTTAAAGGAAAATCTGGTCACTTTTGCGACCAGTTAATTAAGTCCCATCTGTCTCAATGTGGCTGCCCTCTATTTTGAAGTGGAAAAAAACAGAGAATCCAAACTGACAATAATGTCCTTTTAATTGAATAAACCAACAGTTTTTTTTTCATTCTAATGAACATAAACTGTTTACAGAAAAGATTTTATTTAAATTACCCAGAGTGATTACTTTAAATGCACAGTTTGGTTAAAAGCTAGTCATAAATAATTAATTTTTCTTTCTAAAAGAATTATGCAAATATATGCCATGAGGCTAAAACTGGAAAATGTCTAATCACATGTGAATTGAGCTTGCATTTCTCTTCCTCACTACATCGTCCTCATGTGTCTGTCTTTGCACCTGTTCTGAATACAAACAATGCCTGACCTTACTTATCATGGTCTAGAGTGGTCCTTATATGGCCTCTGTCATTCTCTCCCTTTCATGGGTCATGAAACTAGAAGTGCAGAGGTGAAGCCAGGAGGTTCCAGATGATGTAACAGCCCAAGTGGCAAAGAAAGCCTTCAAAATCCAGGCCCTCTGGCTCCAGGACCTATGTCCTTAATCAGTATGGTGCACCCCTATTATCTTCTGAAGATAAAACAATTGTTTTATCTTGAAGGAAAGAGAAAACAATTTCTCATCAAAGTAAGTTTTTTGACCTTTCATGAAAACACCACACTGCAATTCTTCAGTAGACAAGGAGGTGGGTCTTAAGAGGCAGCAGCCCAGGTGCTCAGACCTGACAGTCTGTGTACAGCCCTTTTCCACTGCCCTTGGCTTTGGAACCCCTCAATCCCAGCTCATGACTCAAACTGGCCTCCATAAATGCAGCCATAACCCGTTTTTGGTTTAGAGGAGTTTCAGAGAACACTCTAACAGCTCACATAGCTAGAACTAAGTAGCAGTTTAATGAGTAATGAGTAAATGAATCAGAGGCACAGATTAAATTTCCATCCAAATAATTGTAGGTTTCTCAAAAGTGGGAGAAAGCATGCTTGACAAAGCAGTCTGATTTTGACCACAGCCACAGATAGCCCCAAGCTTACTGAGTATGGCAGCCACCCAGATCTAGGGACACTTGGCCTTGCATATGCTTACAAACTTTTTGAGAACTAAGCATAGAACAATATCTTCATAGTCTCAGGAATCTCTGCTTGGTTATCATAAAAGGGTTCCAGTATCACACTATTCGAGGTCACTTAGTGAGTAGTCAGTCGTACCAGGTTATTCAGGCAGAAGGCAAGTACTTAGTGCACACATCACTCACCGGCTTATTTTAAAACACTTTATATTCTACTGCAAAAGGACAGTTGTTGTTTTAAACAAATAACAAAGAATGGAAAATTTGGGATGTTATTCAACCTATTTTTTTTAAAAAAAGATTTATTTATTCATTCATACAGAACTGGTATACAAGCCAGGGGTGCAAAGGCAGTGAAGAGGATTCACCAGACAGAGTGGGGAGCAGAACAGGCAGATGGACGAAGTACACTGCTGAGGAGAGAAGCAGGTAGACAGGAGAGGTCTGCTGCGCCATGTGGGCCACCTCCCCCCCACTTGGGGCTGCAGACAGCTCCACAGTTCTGCACTTTAACCCGTTGTACCACCAGGGAGGACCCTATTCAACCTTTCTGATGTCTCAATTTCATCATCTGCAGAGGGGGATAACAATAGTACCTATTTTGTAAAACTGTTAAATATATACCCTTGGTAATAAATTCTGTTTAATGTTTATAATATTCATTTTATATATATTAGAGTTGATCTGAAATATAGTTATATGTCTAGCTCTTTGAGCTGTGCTTGACCCATAGTGAACATAGTAAATGTGACTGCAATTATTAGCTATTTTTTGTTGCTCAGCAGTTAGTACAGCATGGACTCAGGGAGTAGTATGATTTTTGTTTGTTTGTTTGTTTCACTCAACAAAGCTTATGAAGTAACTCATAGACAGACACAAAGAACTGACACAGAAACATTTTACAATTAAATATCTGAGAGTACTTGCTGGGGACATATTCAGATCCTTAGTTATTATTGAAGGGGAGCAAAATCCACCACATTGAATATCTTTTTTTGAAAAAAGGTTTATTTTGTAGGAGGGGTCTGAAAATTGGCAGTAAGTTGCTATTGATATTTACCTGTAAATAGCTTCCCTAAGGACCTCTCCCAAGAAGACCTAATTTCCTTATCTCTTTTCATTTAGGAAGGCAGAACTTAAGTCTATATTATTTTATTTTCCCAATAAACTCTCTAACTGAATTTCTCTTTGCTTCTCCCAACCTCCTTTGTCTTAGATAAGCTATTAGAGATAGTGTCTAATGTCACTGTAAGCTATTCAGTCATACTGTGTCTCACTTACCAGGTTTTATTATTAAATTTTCTGGCTTTTTCTCTTATCAATCCACCTGATGCTTGATTTGAGTTTTTCCAATCTAGAAGTACCTGAGAGATACAGGATGATTTCCTTTGCACCCCAATAGCTATCATAGCATGAACCGTTTTTAAAGATTTATTTATTTATGCTTACGGAACTGGGGTACAGGCCAGAGGTGCGGGAGGCGAGAGGATTCACCAAAGACAAAGTGGGGGGGGAGAACAGGCAGATCTACTGAACTTCACTGCTGAGGGGAGCAGCGGGCAGGTCAGGAGAGGTTGGCCACACCACGTGGGTCAGCTCCCTCACTAGGGATTGAACTTGCACCGTAGTGGCTTTTGAGAGCTTCACTGTGCGGTGCTTTTACCGTTGTGCCACCAAGGAGAGCCCCTACGTGAATATTTTTTTATTTTTATTTTTATTTTTATTTAAAGATTTATTTGTGCATACAGAACTGGGGTACAGGCCAGAGACTCAGGGGTGGTGAAAGACTTCACCAGAGACAGAGTGGGGAGCAGAACAGGCAGATCGATGAAGTACACTGCTGAGGGGAGCAGCGGGCGGGTCAGGAGAGGTCTGCCACACCATGTGGTCACCTCCAGGGCAGGCGGGAATCGAACTCATGCGAAACTGATTTCAGCTTCTTAGTGCAATGCTTTAACCCACTGCACCATCAGGGAAGGCCGTATGTGAATATTTTTAATACACATAGTAAAATCACCATAACTTTACACTACATATTACAGTTTGTGGAAAACTATAGTGATTTATTGGGCTTACGGCCAATGAATGGAAGAGCAAAGACTTGAACTTCAGATTTCACACTACAAGTTCAGGAATTCTTCTCCTAATGTCTATTCAGTAGTCAAAAGCTCCAGAAATTCAGGGGCCCTCTCTATGGAGTAACAGCTTAGAGCACAGCACTATCAAAGAAAGCTATCTGCAGCCACTGCTGCACTTGTTCCATCCCTGGCCAGGGAGCTGACCCACATGGCCTGTCCTGTCTTGCCTGCTGCTCGCCTCAGCAGTGTATTCAGTACATCTGCCACTCTTTCTCTTGTAAATCCTCTCATATACACACCCCTCACATCTCTGGTGTGTAACCCAGTTACTTATGCATAAATAAATCAATCTTTAAAATAGTCTCAGAAATTCCAGGGTGTATTAGGCAGGCATTGTTAGCACAGTGTTAAGAGAAGCAAAGGTGAGATTCATAGTATTCCCCAATACTTCCTTTTGCCCTTAGCAGGGGAATTTCAAGTTATTTTTTCAGAAATCTCTGTCTGGTTCCTTCAACTGGCTCTTCCAGTAGATACTAAGGGGAAGACAGTCTATACAAAGAGGGATCAGGAGAGTTAAGGGTACTAAGGTATCCAGATACCCTCACAGAATGTTCCCCTACATCTAAACACCAAAAACTTGCATGCTGGTGAAAACTTCCTAAACAATCAGCCAAGCAAGGGAAAACCAGTAAATGGTCAGCTCAACAGGCTGAAAGTGTTAAATATGATTCCCCATGTTTAGGAGAGACCTTCCTTACAAACACAAATGTCCAACACTAATATGAAAGTAAATGGATTTCCAAAACTCCTATGACCCACAGTTATGTCATGATTGGCACATAAGAACAGATGGCTAGAAGATTTCAAAAAAAATATGGAGTCAAAAAACTAAGGATGTTTAGAGTAACTGCAGTACCAGTGTTACAGTCTAAAATGGTTGCCATCAGAAGTCAACAGTAAGGAGTAAGGGGATGGCTCAAAAAAAAAAAAGGAAGGTTGTATCAATCTGTTTTTATTTTTTTTCTCATTTCATGTTTTTAATTACTGTGTTCTTATAGCTTGAAATTTGAAAATGTGACATCCTTCCTTTATTGTCAAAATTGCTTTTTTATTCCTGGTCTTTTGTGGTTCTATATATTAGTTTAACAATGTTTGCTATATTTTCTTAAAGAAGTCCATTGGGATCCTGATAGGGATTGCAATGAATCTATAAATTGCTTTGGGTAAAATGGACATATGAACTGTATTAATTCTACCAATCCATGAGCATGGGATACTTCACATTTTTCTGTGTATTCTCTAGTCCAGATTTTTAAGAGAAAATGAATACTCATGGTGATTTAGATTTTTTTTCAGAATTTTAATTGTACCCTAACTGATAACAGGAGCTCAAAAAATTTCATGATGCAATGCATTTGGGCTGATAATTTGGTTTAATCCAAGAGATTCAGATCATATTATTATCTGGTTACCCATAGCTAACTAAGATGAGCTATTTTAAAATTCACTTGCTCTGAAACTTAAGGCAATTTTCATTAAATGTGTTGTTGAGTTTTGCATATTCACTCAAATATATATGTTCAGGAAACACCCACCAGAAGAGGCAAACCCTGAAACGTGGTAATGGTAATTTTTTTTTCATTTTTCTTTTATTCATTAACTGAAATTAATGAATAAAAATCACAGCATTCGTTCAAATAACAATGGCTTCCACATCTATCTCCATATAGGAAAATAAAATATAAAAAAAGATAAAAAGTCATATATTCATGAATTCATCTACTTATCCACACAAAGAACATTCATGTGAGCACAGAGTATGCAGGCCATATGCAAAGATATATAAAACACAGGCTCTATGAGGCATCACTGTATGTGTTCCCAGTTTCAATATCCCATATGCAAAATCACTTGTGTTTTTTATAACCATGAAAAGGTCAGAGAGATGTGAAATTGCAAACTGATTATCTGCTGGGTTATAATTGAATGAAAAATGTATTCATAAATTTTTGAGTTTTAAACCTATCACAATGAATAAATAGTTCTTTGCTAATAATTTACCTACTAGATATCTATTAAGCATCAGTCCCTGGGTCAGGGTGAATCTCATTTGTTCCTCTAATTATTCAATTTCCTTGAGCAAATTCCTTAATCTGCTAAGCCTCAGAGCTTCCTCATCTGAAAAATGGAGATACTAGGACCTACTTAATAGGGATACAGAGACATTTAGCACAGGTCTGGGGTACGTTTTAGCTGTATCATGCGGGTGATACACTCTTACTTCATGCTCAGATGAGGCTGTCCTGCTGCACTGTTGGGAAGGAAATGTACAGAAGACAACTTTTCTTTTTTCCCATCTATGATCTTTGACTAGTCTAATAATTTCATCAATGTGAGATTAGTGGCAGAATAACAAATTTTGTACTTAACAGGAACCCCAGAGATACGTGACCCAAAGCAGGCATGCAGTTGAGGCTTATATGACATCCTGAGCCAAGCAGCAGGGGGTAGGGATTTGGGATCTTCAAGAGGAGGAGACAATTCACAAGAAAACAGGAAAAGCAAATATTTAGTAAACAAATTCCAACCCAGGAAGAGAAGTCTTTCCAATATAAAAAGTTTACACTGGTAATCCGACTCTTCTGATTCTGGTTGCTTATCTAGAATTTGTTTAAGCAGTAAGGGAGAAGCAACAAGCTTTTCCAGAGTCTGCTGGGTCTTCACTTCCCTGAGTTCAAAATTACGTACATGCCAAAATGGTGAGTTTTGGGACAGTGTTTCCTGCTCAGATGTTCTAAACATCACCATTCACTATCCTGCCTCCCCCCTTGCCACCCCCATTCATTATCATAGCTCAGACTTCCTCCCAAGCTTCTCAGTTTTCACCTGCTGGTCACCACATAAGATGAGGAGCATGGCAGATGCTGGCAGTGTAAGAATGCCTGCTTACTTAGTTCCTGAATGATAGAGATGTAAAGGCATCTCTCACAACTTGGGGCAAAGGCATGAACACACTATTCTTTTACTTTTTCAGTCCCAAGGGTGGAATGGAGCATCCACGCAAGACAAGATGGACAGCTCCCCAGAGGACATCATATGGCTGTAAAAAGTGAAGGCAATTCTGGGATGCTTTTCAACTAGGAAGGAAAATACAGGCACAGGTCTATTCTACCCTCTTTTCTTTCTTCTGGAGAATGTCACAATTTGGCAAGTCCAAAATAAAATGAAGGGAGAATTGATTTGCAACTCTTTATGTATGTAATACTAAGTAAGTAACAAAAGTAATAATGATATTTTGAGTTTCTAGATAATAATGATTAGCATTTGTGGAACCAAGGTGCTAAGCAACCATAAATATTTATCTTATTAAATATTCACAACTCTACAAGATCAACACTATTATTATTCCCATTCCACAAAGAAAACTTGATTGTATATAACACTGTTATATGGCATGTAATTTACTCCAGAATATTTTAGAGTGGATGTTGTAATGTAAGTGTGTATGCTAATTTAACCTATATTTCAGAGATAATCAATTGCCCTACTCAAGTACATACTTAAGCAAACTAAGTATGGACTACTTATTTATCTCAGACAAGTTGACATCTCAGACCAGAGGTTTTATCAATTACCATAATGGACATCAGAAATTATTTTTTATTGATAAATTTGGTGTGTTCAGTAGATTGCAAAGACTTGAACCCATATGAGGACTTAGGGCATTCAGAAGCCTCTATCTATAGGAACAGTGCCCAGATCTGATTATTAGACAATCTTGCTTTCAACTGCTGACTCAGGCTTCTGAAGTCACCTGACTGACTATTTATTGTAGGTTAACAAACTCCAGAAAATAACCATTCATTCTGAATCAAGGGGCCACCAGTACAACAACAAGGACAGAGAGCTGGGACTTCCCTGGGGCTGTCTGAGTACTTGGTTCTTATGCATGTTGCTAACAAATGTTTGCATGGGTGGTAGAATTTGTCTGAGACTTGGTTTCACCATAGCCTGGTAATAAATAAGATTGTGAAGAGGAGGATTTGTAGTCCTAACTGCTGAATGTTGGAGGCTACTGAGAGCAACCAATTATAATACATGATTTTTAAATGACCTAATTGGCTTGGGTTATTCACTGCAAAGACCAAATTATATTGCCTAACAATGAAAGCTATGTGCTCAGCATAGGATTGACCCTCAGTATAAAGTCTCCTCATTGAACTAGATAACCATGCATCTGGTTCCACAAGTGTCCCTAGAACAATAATGGCCAAGGAACAGACCTTTTTGTTGGCCACTGAATACGGAGCCCTGAGATCCACACATTCTGGGTGATTCTCATTCAGTCCTAGACTGGATGATCATCTCAAGAGAAATGGGGAATTGACAAACTTGATCTAGAATCCATGAAGTCTGGGGAAATCAACAGACCTTAAAAAAAAAATGTACAATTCTGCCAATGTAGCAAAGGGTCGCTGTGAGTCTATGTATTGGGGCCAACAGCCCTCAATGCATTTCTGCATTCTCAGCCACCAATTTTCTTTCCCAAGTTTTTCTTGTTTGCATTCAGTTGTACTTGGTTGAAAATCTGTTCTTAATAATATTAATAGTTAAAATTAAGATTATTTTAACCTTTAAATAACTTATGTTTAACAAAACCACATTATTTTCTAAGTAAAAAAAGCCATACACTATAACAACAAAATAAAGAGAGTCAGTAATCTCACTTTAAAAGGAGAGGTTTTTCAACACAATACAGTTTTGTTACATATGAATTGTCATGCAGTGATCAATATTCCATAACTTGAGAACTCCATGCTTTTATATAACAGAAAACTAAATAAGAAGCAGATTGTCAAGTGTTATGATGGCAAACAGCTGCCAAAAATCTATGATTCTTTCCCCTCTCATTCCCATAGTATTCTGTTGCAAAAGTTATATTGAAGCACTAATTCATTAAGGATTTCTTAGCATCTTCTTCAGAAAATACACGACCATCCTGTCATATCAGACTTGCTGGAAAATTTTCTTTCCAGTCTGGCCCAGAGTAATTAACTTGGCCTGAGTAAGGACAGTAATTAGAAGCAGACAGCATTTATATTTGACGGGGAGCTGAGCACTAATGCTAAAGAAGCTCCATGGACCCGAATATTTTTCCTGACCTCTCCCAATATCAAGTTTCTCTGGAGTCCACCTAAATTATGATGATGCCCTACCAAAAAAAAAAAAATCACATTCCACTCTTCATCCATAAACCATATCTTTAGCAAGAAAACCACTGTTAGGAACTTTTCCATCAGACTTAAGTAATGTAGTGTAAACAATGTGCCTTAAGCAATCAACCCTTTCTCAACATATTGCTTTTAACAACATATGTAGAAAGGAAACACTGCAAAAATCTGGTTCACCCCTGCCCCCTCAAAGTTCCCTGTTTCTTCCACCTAAAGTCAGTGACTGCCACTGAGTAGATGAAGTAGGCATTCATAAAAACCTTTCACTTAGATTCAAAAGGAAAGACATTGTTTTTCAGTGACAATATTTCTGAACTCTATCTTGCTACCACTATCTACTTAGTAGCCAATGTGCCATGTTATTTCTTTCCTAACCCTTGGCATTTTACCGTACCATTTAAAGAGAAGTATAGTGGAGAGTGGGAGAAACAAACTCTAGTGAGTAGTAAAAAGAGACTGGTGGTGCCACAAAGAGCAGTCACTTTGCCGATCAGAGTGTGGTACTAGGTGCTTGGTGCCCTGTATCTCCAGAAGGAATTCGGTTTCAGGGCTACACCACAGACTTTGACTCAGTCCTTATGTTATTGTGGGGAAGGCAAACACCCAAAAAAAGAATTTTTAAAAATGGGGGAAAGAATTAAATCACTTAATTGAATAATTACAAACAAACATAACATAACATAATTTCCAATAGAGGAAATTAATAGGGCCTGAGGTGGAAATATAATCAGATGAAATTGTGACCATGCCAAAACTTAAAAAAAAAAAAAAAAAAGGGCCCTCCCTAGTGGCATAACGGGTTAGGACACAGTACTGCAAGCTGGCCGCAGCCTCTTCAGTGAGAGTTCGATCCCCGGCACTGGAGGTGACCCACATGGCACAGCAGACCTCTCCTGATCCACTCGCTGCTCCCCGCAGCAGTGTACATCATTGATCTGCCTTTTCTGCTCCCCACACTGTCTCTGGTGAAGCCTCCCACCGCCCCTGCACCTCTGGCCTGCACCCCAACTTTGTATGAATAAACCTTTTTAAAAAAAAAAAAAAAAGAAAACCTCTAGTATTTTAATATCGGGCAGATTCTGCAGCATTATGTAATTGTATAAAAGTACCATCCATTTTTATCTTAATGATGACATAATTGCAATGGAACTACCTAGTTTTTCAAAACCTGCACAAATTCAGATCCCTTAGAAGAAAATGGCAAATGCTTCCTAGGTTTGGTGGTGTTAGGTGACTGAGCAAATCCCAGTCTAATGACAAAGATGAATCCACTAAGTGCACAAAGATGGACTTGGAAAAGTGTATAACCTGTGCACTGAAATGCTGGAGGTGATGCCATTCTTATATAACTGCTATGGAACATAATTTTCAGATGCTCATCAACCTTAAGATATCTGTCCCTATTTATACAGCGAAGTATTTCTTGGGCACTACTATGTGCCCAATTCTATACTGAGGATATCTCAGTGAACCACACTCTGCCCTCTCCTCAGGAGTTTACAGTTCAGTGGTATGAAAAATACATACATAATTTTAAATAAAGAACAAGTTCTTCAATGGTGCTAAATACTTTGAAGCATATAATGAGTATCTTATTCTAAAAAAAAAAAAAAAAGGGTGTATCCTTGGCCCTCCCTGGTGGCGCAGCTGGTTAAAGCACAGCACTAAGAAGCTAAAGCCACTTCAGCATGAGCTCAAACCCCACCCTGGAGGTGACCACATGGCGTGGCAGACCTCTCCTGACCACTGCTCCCCTCAGCAGTGTACTTTGTCAGTCGCCCTGTTCTGCTCCCACACTGTCTCTGGTGAATTCTCTCACTGCTCCTGCACCTCTGGCTTGACAATTAAAATATTTCAAGCTTTAGTAAAGGACTTTCAAGTTGTGCCTTGAAATGATTTTCAGAGGTAGAAAGAGGCATTTGTTCTTATGATACTCCTGGCTCTTTCCACTGGAATACCAGAGATCTACTGATGAACAAGTAATGCATCTGAATCCTTCACACAGCATCGATGCTCCTTAGTAGAGGGCTAAGTGGGAGAGAAACAGATGGTGGGATGAGTATTCTGCTCTTGCTTCATCTGAGGCCACCTTTAATTTGATCAATTCTGAAGAGAAACCAATGACAAGAGTGTTTAATAGTTGTTTCTATCAACTGGCAAAGATATCGATGTTCCAGGTTTCTTGATTAAACATAATAAAATTGATTTGAAAACATGTTCCTTTTGCCCAAATAAACCGTTGTCTCTATTTTTCTTTGTGTTCAGAACAAGAGGGAATTTTCCCTGAGGAACAGGCACTGAATGTCATACTTAGTCTGGACAGATAGTAAGTGTGTGTATCAACAGCAGAATAAAGTTGAAGGATACCCCTTGCCACATCACTCATGAGGGGGTATGAAAGGCCACAAAGGCATTATTTTCTTTTTAATGGCAAAAGAGGGTCCACCACCATTTCTTAATGAAAGCAGTTTGAGTTCAAGAGTCAGGTGAGATATTCTAATCTGTGGTATCTTTGAAGCATGGCCTCATTTATATTTGGCATACCAATCTTTATGGAATAAGAGTAAAAGAAATACTTTACATGGAGAAAAATTTTGTGTACAGCAAGAGAAGAGAAACTGGCAGCTGATATCAAACCACAGGCTGGTTCTCTGGGATTATTTTAATTGTTCTTCATGCTGGTAATAAGAGGAATGTGTTCATTTTAGTTTAAACCATGTTAAAGCATGAGAATCAGTTCTGAGAATCTAAGTTGCCCAAATATCTGGGCCACGAAGGGGAAAAAAGCAGTAAAGATCTGGTTGTGGTAGCCAGAATACCTCCCTCAGTTCTCATAAGGCACAAGGGAGAGGGTTTCTACCGCCCACACAGCAGGAAGGTGAATGGTGATAAAACAGGGGCGAAGATATGGGAGGCAGAGAGAAAACCAGGGGATTATTTTTTGAAATAGTTGGGGCTAAGAGAAAGCTACAAGTGTGGAGCTCAGGGAATATGAAAGAAGACATGTTCCTGATGCTAGAATTAGTGTCTACTTGTAGATACAGCTTACAAAAGCCTCAGGAAGAAAGACAAATCCTTCAGACTAGTCATTTCCTCTTTGCAAAGATCCTTCTCACAGTTCTGCTGATCTAGTTCACACATGACCTGTATCACATGACACTTCCCCAGTCACAGCTGACCGGATAAGGGGCAGACATTTTACCTTGATGGAACCAGGGCTAGAACACATTACACATTTTGCTCAAAAATGAACTCAGATACACTAACACTGAATCTATCTCTGTTGGGTTATTTGTACTGGGACATCATTTAACATAGTACTTGGAGGAGATTAGTTTCTACCCATGAATGAAGGATACCAACAGAACTGTTCTGCAGAGGATAAGAAAAATACAGCAGGCTTTTGAAGGAAAAGCACAGGCAAGAAGCTGTGTGTCTCCTTGAAGAAATTAAAAAGTGGAGGAGGGAGACGATCAGGACAGGAGTGGGAAGAGCACAAGAGACTGTGGTGATGTTGCACAGGTGGGTTGGTGTTGGGAATTTCATGAGGAAATCATACATTGTATAAAAATAAAAATAAAAGATGGTATGTGTGTGTGTGTGTGTGTGTGTGTGTGTGTGTGTGTGTGTGTGTGTGTAAGAGAGATTGAGTCCTTGATGATGGGCTTCCACCTTCTTGCTGGTTAAGGTCATTGTCTCCATCCAGTAATTTGCTCCAACTTGAATGGGTTCTCTGGTGAAAGCCAATGTTCTCTAAAGGTGATACAAGTATCTCTCTTCAGTACAACCACAGACACAATCTCTCAATCCCCACACACCATGTTTTTGTTTTTGTTTTAAGTTTTATTTACTTATGCATGTGAACTGGGGAACAGACCAGAGGTGCGGGGCAGTGAGAGGATTCACCAGAGACAGAGTGGAGAGCAGAACAGGAAGATGGATGGAGTACACTGCTGAGGAGAGCAGCAGATGAGACAGGAGAGGTTTGCTATGCCTTGTGGGTCAGCCTCCTGGCCGAGGAGCAAATTCGTGCTGTTAGTGCTGTGGCTAGCTTCATAGTGCTGAGCTTTAACCCACTGTGCCACCAGGCAGAGCCAGCCCCCACCATCTTTCTTCATTGGACCCCCCAATCCAAGAACTTGGTGTGAACTTAGAAGCACAGTAGATAATCCACAGCAGGAAATCCCACTTTGCCATCTTTCAAGGTTGACGCAACAATACTCAGAATACTGCCTTGGTTCTTCAGTACCAAGGAAGAGCATAAGAACTGCTGTAAAGGTTTCCTCACTGCCCTATGCATCCATTCCTCAGTTTTTACAGAGTAGCTCCACTTCTATATGTTTTATATATTAAGGTATGTGGAAATGTTTGACTAGATAGGTGCTCCATTGGTTAAAATCATGGTACTATAATGAACACCATACTGATGGATGCATTTTCATAGACATGACTTAGTTTTGAGTTCTACAAACAAGTTATATGCTTGACTCTTACTTCTTCTGTCTTCTGAGTATCAGTCTCCTTTAGGTCTGATTTTTCCCTCACTCTGTACGATTTAGGCCATCAACTAGAAGCTCCATCTTACCTCTCATTATGAAATTGTGACCCAAGTGAGCTTGATACAGAAGAAAAAGAAAGGAATTAAGAACTATAAAGGTAATGAAAAATAGTTGAAGGTAAAGGCCATCACCCTATGGAGAGAATGTGCCTGGGAATCAAGGAACAAGTTCATATAACATAGGAGTAACCCCTAAATATAGTCATGCCTCAAAATAATCTTGATTCCAAGATGCAACACATTTCACCTTTGCTACTTTGAGTTGGATGTTATCCCTTGCAAAGGCTGCTAAATAATCTATTCTACTAAACTTATTCACTTATTTAGGCTTAATAGTTTTATCCATTTCTATAAGATCTTCTACTTCTAGAAGTGTCTATCATTTTATTGTAGACAGTTGACAGCCATTATATCATAATAATAGAAATGATAATAAATGGAAAGAGTTAAAAATAAACCACTGAAATCTATTTCTTTTTCCATTTCTAGCTCTAGGCTTTTCTATCTGCTGACAGTCATCTACATAAGGTGTTTGAACATCTTTGCTAAAGATAATCATTTTGTATCTTTGGTTCATAGTTTTATAACATCAATTTGAAGTGGGTGGGGAGGAAGATTAAGCCCAGGGGGAGAAAAATCTATTTAATAGACAAATCTAGGTTCAAATGGAAGAAGATTTGGATGAATATAAATGGCACCAGAAATCAAGAACTTACTCATTTTTAACATCATCATCTTCTGGCAAAAAAAAAAACAACAATAATAATTATAATAGTAATCTGTTTCAATGGAAATAAAGTACTGTAATATTTATAGTCTGTGCCAGAGTTATAATGACTGCAGGGCCAGAAGTGAAGTGTCACAGCATGCTCCACATGTTTTTAACACGGTTTCTAAAGGCTCTGGAGGCTATTAAATTTAATGAACCCATCTGCTATGAAATAGAGGTCCCAACATAATCAGTTTCCTCCATGCCATGTAATGCAGATGGCATTCTCTGTTCCACAACCCAGCAGGATGGTTTATGTTTCTCTTTACGTGTCTTTTTGTTTTGATGATTTGGACTTCTTTGATATGCAGCAGTGTCTTGGGAAAATACTGTAAATTCAGTTTCCAAGCCCCAACAACTTCCTTATGAAGGCTCCGACCCCCTGAGTAATTGCTTCTAGGCAGTAAGATGCTGTAGCTTAAAGCAATCACCCAAATGACTCTGAAATGACCTAGGTGCCATTCCTAGATAGGAAACTGAAACAAATGTGCAATTTATCAAATGCAAAACATTTTTTTCCAAGTTGGACTTAGTGGGGGGTGAGGAGGAAGGATACAGGTCCAATTTGCAAATGCAACCAAATTGGTTTGAAAGTTTCTACAAATTGTGTACTGAATTTCATTACTAGCAAAGGGGAGGGGTAGGAGGGCTTGATAATGAATTCTCATTATTTTAAATGGTCACATTCCCACTGTTTCTAAAAGATTTCTTTGCTTCCCTTCTGTGTGTCACTGTGGTCTGTGCAAACTCCCCTGGAGGGCTGATAAGGGATGCTGAGGCTTCCTCAGTTTAATATAGGTTCTACCCCTCACAGCAAGTTGGCATTTGTGAGTGGATTAAGACCCAACTGGAAAGCACAAGTCATTTGCTTACAAAATAGAACAAATTCCATTGTTAATGACTTTCTTTTTGCTCTGCACCTAAGAGATAATGACTATGCCCCACTTGTATTCAGATGAGAAGCTCATGAATTTCAGAATACTGTGTTTGCTGTTTTGTCAATTAATACATGAGATCTTATTAGATTAAACATAATTAATGTTGTTAACATTAATTCATTTATTTGGGCTTCACCAGGAAAGCAAATTGAATAGAACATCCAGGCAGGAAACAGAATATTTAATTAGAATAGAAGTTAAGAGAGTGAGAATGGGCCCCAAAAGGAAAGTTTTGTCAGTCTCAATTCTTGATTAGGTTTAATTAAATGCAATCCTTGACTTTCATGTGCAAGAGTCCAAACTCAGTTTCTGTTCACAAATCTTGAATTTGCTCAGACTCAAAACTGTATGACTCAATATGTAATTAATAAAAGGGGGAAAATAGCATATCTGTGGGTCACTTCAAGCTACACTTTAAGTATTAAATTAACTACATGATTCTGTTTCTGTTTTGTTTTTTTTTTTTTAAGATGTATTTATTTAGGGCCCTCCCTGGTGGCACAGTGGGTTGGCACTGCATTGCAAAGCTAAGCCAAGCCATGGCCGCTTCAGTGTGAGTTCAATCCCCATCCTGGGGGTGATCCATATGGCACAGCAGACCTCTCCTATCTCACCTGCTGCTCCCCTCAGCAGTGAACTTCCTCAATCTGTCCTGCTCCCTGCTCTGATTCTGGTGAATCCTCTCACCATCCCTGCACCTCTGACCTGTACCCCAGTTCTGTATGCATAACTGGTGAATCCTCTCCCTCCCTATACCTCTGGCCTACATCCCAGCTCTTCTACACAATAATAAATATTTTTTGGAAAATAGAAAAAAGACTTATGAGAGCATATTAAGCACACTTCTAAGGTCAAATTCAGAAATACTAGCTAATCAACAAATACCAGCTTCTTAGTATCTGGTAAAAATGGCATAAATCAGCACTGTCACAAATCTTGTGATTTCTAAAGGAATAAAACTCACTTTCCAACTATAATGTAACAAATAAAATCAGGCTCCTTGAGAAGTGTTATAGGAGATGTGTTATAACAAAGGGCAAGCAAGGATGTGTTAGGACTCCTGACAGAGTTTGCAGGAGGAGGCAATCGCTGCATTTCTTTTTGAACCTCTATTCCTCTCAGACCATAGCACGC
The DNA here is from genome assembly GCF_000260355.1 of Condylura cristata. NCBI lineage: Eukaryota > Metazoa > Chordata > Mammalia > Eulipotyphla > Talpidae > Condylura > Condylura cristata. The sequence goes on from NW_004567105.1 coordinate 57,795,935, forward strand.
GGACAGAGATTTTGCAGCAGGCAGGATTCCAAACGGTCCCCAAGATTTCTATCTCCATAATATATACCTCCTGGTCAAAAACAGAATTAAATACATTGAAATTAAGTTTAATAAGAAGATAAGGACTCATAAATTAAAAACTATAAGACTGCTCAAGGGTATAAATAATATATGCTGCTCAAGGGTATAAATAATATGGGACATATAGATATCCCATGTTCATGGATGGGGGAATTAATATAGTCAAAATGACTATTCTATCAAAACAATGTGCATGTGTCTACATGTGTATATGTGTGCTTATGGTGTGTATACAATTTTCATTAAACTCTCAATGATATTTTCAAGGAGATAGAATAAAAAATATTAAAATGTATATGGAACCATCAAAGACCCTCAATAGCGAAAGCAATTCTGAAGGGAAAAAATGTAAGCATAATTCTGTCTGATTTTAAACTATACAATAGAGCAAAATTAATTTAAACAATATGGTATTAGAATAAAAATAGATATGTAACTCAATGAAACAGAATTGAAAACACAGAAATAAATTTATTTATGTCTCAACACTTCCTGATAATGATGCCTTGGTGGAGAAAGAAGTGTCTCTTTAATAAATGCTTCTGGGGAAAATGGACAATTACATGTAAAACAATGAAGTTGGATCACTCTCTAACTCCCAGTACAGAAATAAATCCAAAATGTATTTAGTGGCTATATTTGAAAGCTGGAACAATAAAATACACAGCATAAAACAGGCCCTCCCTGGTGGTGCAGCAGGTTAAAGCACAGCACTAAGAAGCTTAAGCCACTTCTGCATGAGTTCGATCCCCGCCTGCCCCAGAGGTGACCACATGGTGTGGCCGACCTCTCCTGACCGGCCCGCTGCTCCCCTCAGCAGTGTACTTCGTCGATCTGCCTGTTCTGCTCCCCACTCTGTCTCTGGTGAATCCTCTCACCCTCCGCATCTCTGCCTGTACCCCAGTTCTGTATGAATTAATAAATAAATCTTAAAAAAAAACCCACTGGTGACAATGCCATCAGTGATACCAATGATTAAGATATTTTTGGAGACTCAACCTCTAAGAAAAGGGAAATAAAAGCAGAAATAATCAATTGGGATTATCTCAAATTAAAAGATATTTATATAGCAAAGAAAACATAGAAGCAAATTAAGAAGATAACCTACTGAATAACAGAAAACAGTCATATATTATATAAATGACAAGGGATTAATATCCAAAATATTTCTTAAAAGTGTTCAATTCAACAACAAAAAAGCCCAGACAACCAAATTAACAAGCTTGCAGGAGATCTAATTGGACTGTTTACCGAAGTGGACATCCAGAAGGCCAGTGGAATAAATGAAAAATGTTGAATATCACTTTATAAGGGAGATGCAAGTAAAAACCACAATGAGATCATCCCATACCTGTGAGAATGGGATGTTCAAAAAACACCCCAAGAATAAGTTGTTGGAGAAAGAGGAATCCTAGTATGTTGGTGGGGATGTAAACTAGTACAGCCATTGTGGAAAGCTATCTGCGCCCACCTTAAAGAATTAAAAATAGAGGGCCCTTCCTGGTGGTGCATTGGGTTAAAGCACAGCACTATGAAGCTATCCACAGGCACTGTAGAATATGTTTAATTCCCAGCCAAGGAAGTGACTCACATGGTGCAGCAGACCTCTCCTCTCTCACCCACTGCTCCCCTCAGCAGGGTATTTCAGTAAATCTACCTGTTCTGTTCCCCACTCTGTCAGTGGTGAATCCTATAACTTCTGCACCTCTGGCCTGTACCCCAGTTTTTGTGTGAATAAATAATTACATCTTTTTTAAAAAGAATTAAAAATGGAAATGCCATATGACTCAACAATCCCATATTTGAAGAATATGAAACCATCAACTCAAAAAAATTATATGATTCATAATATTTACTGCAGCATAATTTACAATAACTAGGACATGGAAACAAACTAAGTATACACTGATAGATGACTGGATTAAGAAGACGTGAAATACCCACACACAACAGAAAACCACTAAGCTATGAGGAAAGATGGAATTTCACTATTTACAGCAAAATGAAAGGAATTCAAGGAGATTAGTCATAGAAAAGCAAGTCAGAAAGATAGGGACAAATATTGGTTATTTTCATATATATGAGCAAAACAAGAAATCACATTATTTGGCAAAGCAAAATTATTACAAACTTGGGGGTACTCATAAACAACAGGAGCTGTCTGATGTTAAGAGGGAGGAGGGGGAAGAAATAATCAAAGGAGTATAAGGGGTGGTGATGGGGAAAAATTATCAACAATTGAAAATGAGTCAGATATTACAGACTTTAAGAGATGGTAAGTTGTTTATAATTTAAGAAACTTGGCTTAATATAAACAAATTTAATTATTTTTTGCCTCTGAGTAAAACAGCAAATTGACAAAAAAAGCTCTGAGGATTTTTGAAAAATAAGCTTTGAGAATAATGGATATAAAATGAAGATCTTGATCAGTTTTCAGAGATAGAAGAATAGGGTCATGTTTGATTCCAATGAGCTAATATTTAACAAAGAACTGAAGATGGAAAGGCAGAAAAGCTCATACTATATGAGATGCCTTCAACAACCAAGTCTGAAGGAATCTCAGACTTAAAAAATCTAGATGAATAGTGAAATTTGCTCTAGCAGTTGATAAGTTAACCAAATAATGAATATTCACCAGGTTAATGAAGAGGAAAGACAATGGAGAAAAGGACTGAAATATAAGTAGTACAAGGAAGGTGATGGTCAGGTTGAATAAGATTCAGAACAGATATTCACCTGATGGGCTCATGACTCTGAATTCCAAATTTCAGGCTATTCTAATTAAAATTCAATACCCTTAGCTTGTAGCTCAGGTAGATTATAAAGTATGTTTAAGTATCAAAAAACTCCAGAGCTGCAACCACATCATACCATCTGGATATTAAAACAAGGTCACCAGACCCAGCACCCAGAGGTCCTAGATTGTGTGCTCTTTCATTATTGCATGCTGGCACCCAACAAGGCAGTGCTTTGGGGGACTGTCCTGGACATGGCAAGGCAGTCAAGAGCTCACAACTGTCGACATCCCTGCCTCCATCATCTTCTGGGTGGTTTCAAAGTTGGTGGGCTCATCTTCGGATTTAGACGCTGCAGATGACTTGGCATATGAATCCTATTTTGACCCCATATAAAGACAGGAGGCTTTTGTCCTTGCCATGGCAAAATCCAGGGCCAGATGAGGAGTGTGAAAAAACTATCGCTTTCTGGCTGGGGAGGAGCAGCTGTGCTTCTCTTTCCCCAGGAGGTTTATGAAAAAGGAAGATGGGAATCCCTGTTGTCCTCATGACACCAAGATGAGAAGGAAACACCAGGATATTCCACCAGAGCACTTACCAGGGCTATTTGCAAAGAAACTACAGAAGTCTGGGAAGCACAGAGGGCATGCTGAGCTACCATTTTAGGGACAAGCACATTCTACAGATTTAGTTGTGAACTTCAAAGGGTTCCTGAAGAGGTGGGATAAATGAGCTCTGTCATCTTATCATATCATTGGCATGAATAAGTGGCAATAAATGCCACTTAAAGCATGATTTTTGAAATAAGTGAGGATGATCGTGGCATAAAATACAAATTTTATGTAAATATTTTAGATGAAGCACAAGGCTTCAAAGTATTTCCTTTGCCTTTGCATATCCAGAGCTGTTCCACACAATCAATGTTGCCTCTGGCGTCAAGAGCTCTTTAGCGCAAAGTTCCCCTTCTTTCTTAACCGTCCCCATCAATAACTATTACATATACACACAGGCACACACACACACACAACCACACATGTGCGTGCGCACATACACACATATGTATACATGTATGTATTTAGCAAGTCTAGAACAATTTATTTAAGCAATTACTGATTTAAAATGAAATAGTGCTTAAGTACAAATACATTAATGCACTGCATTACTACATTATGTTCTTCCTTGCCATGTGGTCCCATTCAGAGCTCTGCATAAGGTGATGTGTCCTTATGCAGGCACAGAGGAAGGGTCCATTTGCTTCTTATGGTGACCCTTTGCTCAGGATTTTATCTGGATTCTCCCACTGTATGGATATTATATTTTCCCTCCCACAATTAGTGCAAGATGTCTAAGGAATCAAACTGAGACCATGAAAATACCCAGCTCACTATCAAAATTGCTTCCTAGATTTAGTATCCATTGACCTTTGCCTGAACCAGATTTGACTAACATAGTTGCAAAATGGTGACTAGCCAACTGCACTACTCCCTTGGCATTTATCAGCAACCACTGCACAGAGTATGCCGTCTATCCCTCTAGTTATCTATCTAGTTCATCTTTTGGGTTTGCTCAGTAAGGACACATGGGTTTTAGGTTTACTTAACAGACTATAATCCCCTGTGGTCCTGTTTTTAGCTGTAATATTCAAACTGTTCCAATGTTGATCAGTGACTAGCATGATCCTTCACACAGACCCCCATGTCCTTTGGACATGATTTGCTGTTGTTTTGAGAACTTAAGTTTTGAGGCTAATATATTCTAATCATTTTTGTTTGCATGGGCCTACTGTCCCCATCCCAGCCCTGGAAATAACAATTTTTCTAAGGTGCACTGTTTCTTTTAAAAGGGAGTAATTTTTAGAAGGTGGGGTCTGTGTTCCATATATGCTCATTGCCATGGGGGGTGCCACTGCTTCTTGGCCTTTCCAGTGGACAGAGTTGGGGTTTCATTCTGGGATAATTGTGGGGACACAAAGGATACCATTCCTTGTAACCCTCTAGGTTCTTCTTAGTCTAGACAAGTAATCAAAACAGCATCAAGAGGGGTTAGCAAAGGAAAAACAATCAAATTAATAAAAGTTTTATAAATTCTAAAGTTACTGGAACAGAGCAGGGATATTTGCTCTACATACAGGGACAGTAAGGGGACTACACATGACAGATAAAGAAGGGGGTTAGAGTGACCATACCCCTACTATCAGAGAAAGATGAGATTCTTAGCTAGAGGGAACATGTTTACTGATAAACCAACAACTGGGTGAATTCTTTTGGATATCTCTTCTTTAATGAGGGAAGGGCAAAGGGCTTAGGTAAGAAGAGAAGCTTCTCTTAGCCTCCAGGACCCTCACTGCTCTCAACCCCAAACAATCTACATTCTGTAAGTAGCAGTAATAGAACTCAGAAGTCTCACAGGATCTTGATTGATCTCTAGTTCCCATACAAAGATGATAAAAGGACTATTCCAGCATATTGAGAAAAGTTGATCTGACCCTTTCAGGGAAACCAATTCCACTGATTCAATCCAGTTTCATCCTACAGGTGTTTGCCTTGTCTTCACCTTTTTAAGCCTCTGCTAAATCTACCATGCTCACAAAATAGATTCAGAATTGCCATACCCACACACCTACTGTTAGAGGAAGACTGAGGAGCAACCTCCCAGCCAGTGGGTGGCGCTCATAGTCAACTCAAAGGCAAGAGGGGGTTGCTTTTCAGACTTGGACTCCATCCCCTGACTTCCTGAACAGAGACTGCTGAGAAAAAGGCGCTGACTGATATGAGTATACCAGATATGACTGAACAAGGTGGGCTGCCCTCCTAGTTTGACTTCTGTTTGCACCCTGGTCTCTGCTCACTTGCCACTGTCTTTGGTGGAACAGAGGGTAAACTGCTTTGTGCTGCCAATTAACTCTCTTCTTCTCTTTTTCAGTGTTCCCATTTCTCACTCCCATGTAAATTGCCTTGGGTCTTGCCCTCTATTCTTAAGTGGCCAGCTAAGGACTCTCCAACTGGGTCATCCCTTTTTCCTTGGGTTGTCCCTGTAGCAAGATGACACCAAAAAAATATTTAGAATTTAGTTGCAGTTCTAGTCTCCCTTCTAGACTAGGAGTAAAGTACCATGTTTAAATTTAATATTCTGTATTACTACTATAGCCATAATTCCAATTACTCAGAATGTTACCTTTTTACCCTCTCAGATAATTTTTCATTCATTTGAAAAGTAGCTGGATTCATTTGATTCTGTTTGCATTCATATTAGATTTTTCCCCATTCCTGTTAACTTTAATTTTGAATACATAGAACATTAACATGATTTCAAAAGTCTAAACTATGCAAAAAGGTATACTCAGATGTTCTCTCCCTCCACTCCCTTGGAAACCATTTCAATAGAATCATCCTTGTTCCTGTTTTTAGCATTAATGCTCCATGATGTGTATGAACAACAGTTTGTCCAATCTACCTCTTATATTTGGGCCTTTAGGTAAATTTCAATATTTTGAAATTATGATAGAAGTCCTCCTCACTTCAGTTTCACTTTCTGCAGTTTGTTACCTGAGATGAACTGTGGTTGAAAAATATTACAGGCTACTTGATTTATGACAGAAAGAGAGGGAGAGTGAAATACTTCCACATATTTATTACAGCAGTTTGTTATGATAGCTCTATTTTAATGAGTTATTGTTATTAATCTCTTATCATTCTTAACACTATGCTTTATTGATTCATAAATTAAGCTTCATCATAGGTATATCTATATAGGGAAATACACAGTACATATAAGGTTTGGTACCACTAAGGTTTGGTATGGTTTCAGGCATCCACTAGCTGTGTTGGAACATATCCCCTAGAATAAATGGGCACTAGTCCACTAGCAATTACTCAGTGACCAAACTTGGTTATGTATTTTTATATTGGTGGAGGCTAATCTTTATGAGTAATTCTTACAAATGGGATGGATGGTCAAAGGGTACATGCAATTTTCTTCTACAGCGAGTGCCCCATTCTGCTTTCCCACAAACACTGTAGTATGTCCCTTTTCCCACAGTCTCACCAACAGAGTACACAGATAAGTTTTCTGAGAGGTAGAGAGACATGGTAGCTCACTATAATTCAATTTGCATTTTTCTTACCAAGTGAAGTTGTATATATTCATATATTCAAAAGCCATTTGTATTATTATTTCCTAAATGTTTGCTCGTGACTTTTGCTCATTACTTTTTAAAGATTTACTTATGCATACAGAATTGGAGTACAGGACAGAGGTGCAGGGGCAGTGAGAGGATTCACCAGAGACAGAGTGGGGAGCAGAACAGGCAGACTGATGAAGTACACTACTGAGGGGAGCAGTGGACAGGTCAAGAGAGGTCTGCTGTGCCATGTGGGTCACCTACAGGGCAGGCGGGGATCAAACTCATGCTGAAGTGGCTTTAGCTTCTCAGTGCTGTGCGTTAACACGCTGCACCACCAGGGAGGGCCCGGTATCACAACATTTTAATTATAGAGAGCCACAATTTTTAAATTGATGAAACAAATAAAATGACTGATCAAACTGGCTGGTCAGGGTCTATGCACAAAACTACTGAATGCCTTGACAGTCCAGTCCTGGCTGGCCACATGCCTCCTTGTGCTGCTTTTGCTGTCCTATGCGGCAACATGTGAGGAAGCTACCAGTGCTGCCTCTACTGATGTTAGTGTGGTGCCGATACAAAAGGGTAGCTTAGTTATTTAGTTCTCATGACTCTAAACTAAACTAGGACCAGACTCTTAAAATGTTAAAGGCCCAGGGTCTCCCTGGTAACCAGAGCAGAGTTTGTGGAGTAACATTATCTTCTTGATTCAGCATGATTTCTTCTAGGGAAGTTCTCTTCCTGGCCAGTTCATGTTTTCAGAGACCCTCTGAGCGCCCTCAGGCCCAGGTAGGGCAGGCAGCCATGGTTCCCCTAGATGCCTTCCCACGGCCTGTCCCTGGCCTGCAGCTGCCTGCAGCTGCCAGCAGTGCTGCGGGGCTGGGAAGCCGAGTCAGCCCGCAGCAGCCACAGAGGTCACTCTGGAGGACAGCTGTGTCTGGGCTCCAGTGATTAATGTGATGTTAATCCCAACAAAAACGATGGGTGAGAGGCCCTGTGAGAACATTTACAATCAATAAATGAAAAACACCACTCCCATCAGACTCATTATCACTATGAAAAATCACCCTGAAATTACACAAGAAACCCAGCCCTGGAGCCATTAGTTGACAATTGGCAAAGTCCCTCCTTTTAAGCTAATTCAGTATAAGAATTTGTTGTTTGGATTTCGACTTTAGAATGAGCCCATGGCCAAACTTCTAACAAGTCATCTGTGCTTCTAAAGTCACCTCTGAGACACAATCTCACCTCTCCCAGGAAGACAACGCAGCCTGGCCCTTCTACAGGTTCCTTCACTGTCAAGAGGTGAACGTCGCACTTCCCCAGGTCAAGACTGATTAACTGCCAGGACTGCGCCGCCTGATAGCAAGGAGCAAGGACAGCTCTGACCACTACTACAATGACACAATTCATATACATGTGGGAAGAAATCAAAAGTCACTGGAGAAGTTACGTGCAAAGAGTGAGTTTTCTGTGCTGACCTGACACCTACTCTGATGCGCCACTTTGATTCTCTATTAACAATCTTGCTAAAAAACCAATGCAAACTGTATAACTAAGCAAACGCCACTGAACCCCATAATCGATGAACAGACACAACTGCTGTCTCCAGGAATGGGTACAGGAAAACTCAAACATCATAGGCGCAGGTGGGGCCTTCAGTGCCCCCCGGGCTCCTGCAGACTCACCGTGCTGTCAATGTAAGCTTCTGTCCACACCACATCATGCTCCTGGTCAATGACTTTGGGTCGGCTGAGTACATGGAGGTACTCCATGACGTTTTCCTGCACATCAGCCAAGGTGGATATCTGGGTGAAAAATCCTGTCAAATCCCAAAAAAGAACCAAGGTTAGTGACGAAGCCAATGAGTACACAGACATGGCCTCCAGCTAGTTTCTTTCTTTTTTACATTTTATTTTATTTTAGTCCCCTTGTCCCTTTCCTTCCTTCTTCTCTCTTAATCTCAGGATCTTTGGGATGCTTATTAAAATTTTTGAAGTGTTTTACCTTATTGAATTGTATACTATGTAAATGTCTAGTATTTGTTTATATCATTCAGACTCAACTGTGCATAATTCAAATTGCCTCCATTATGTTGAAATGGCTATATTTCGTCTTTTCTTCTGACTATAGAATACTCCATGGTGTATAGGCCAAACCTTTGTGGTTCACTCATCTGTTGATAGCCACTTACCTGCTTCCACATCCCAGCTATTGTAACTAGTGCTGCTATGAGCACTGTGGCAAATACAGAAGTTTTTGTTGATGTTTCATATTTTGCAGCCAGATTCCCAGGAGTAAGATTGCTGGGTTGTAAGGTATTTCTAGTTTTTTAAGGTAAATCCAGACTGCATTCCACGATGGTTGCACCAGTTTACATTCCCACCAACAATGTAATAGGGTTTCTTTTTCTCTCCTTTCTAAAACATTTAAACATCTCATGAGTGCCATTATTCACTTTGTGAATAATGTGCAAGAGGAATAAAATTGAGATCACCCATAAACCCACCTCCCAGTGGAAGCCCCTGTTAGCCCTTTAGTGAATATCTCCCCAGACTTCTGGGAGTCCATTCTATAATTTGTTTTTTTTGTACTTCAGTGAACTCATTTCTAAGCAGAAGACAATAATCCAAAAACTTAAAAGGTACCTCATTTTTTAATAACTATAAACTAATAACTATGATTAAATTGGAAGTGCTTATTAAAGCACACAATTTATTAGATGCTTAATAATCTTTGCCTCACTTATTCTTAGCAGCACAATGGAATGTGGATTACTGTATCTGCTTTAAAGATAAGATGACTGAGGCAAACTTAATGTATTTATTTTGTCCACATTCACATGGATATGAAGCTGCAAATACTAAAAGTCAATCCAGGCTTGAGTCTCTTGCTCTGCCTTTTCGTTTTGCAGAATTTTGTGTTTTGTGTGTGTTGGAGACAGAAATACTCTAGCTCCTATGCTCATGTGACTGGTTACCACACCAGCTTTTGAAACATGCTGGGTAGACATGGGTCCTAAGCAATAGAAGATGTCCCCTCATGGGTGGGGGTGCCACTTTGATCTTGAGTTCAGGGCACCACTACTTCCTCTTCAGCTTAGGGTCCTTTGGCACTGCTGTGAGTTGGAAAAGTCAGAAGGAAAAGTACAGAGAGGCAGGTCTCCAACTTTGGGAGGGGGAATCTTTCACTCAAATATTTGTGGAAGATGTTCATGTTGCCTAGCACTGGAGAGGAAAGGATTAACAAGGACCTTTGCCCTCCTGGGCCTGGGTAGTCTGAGCAAACAGACAGTTCAAAAATAGTACAATCGGCCCTCCCTGGTGGCGCAACGGGTTAAAGCACTGCACTGAGAAGCTGAAGCCACTTCCGCATGAGTTCAAATCCCGCCTGCTCCGGAGGAGACCACATGGCGCGGCAGACCTCTCCTGTCTCGCCCGCTGCTCCCCTCAGCAGTGTACTTCGTTGATCTGCCTGTTCTGCTCCCTGCTCTGTCTCTGGTGAAGCCTCTCACCGGCCCTGAGCCTCTGGCCTGTACCCCAGTTCTGTATGTACAAATAAATAAATCTTTAAAAAAAAAAATAGTACAATCAATATTACGCTAAAGCACACAGCAGACACAGTGAAGCAATTAGCTATCCCAAGAAAGGGTCAGTACAGCTGAATCTTCAAGTATGAGTACCAGTTAGCCACAGGAAGAGGGGTTAAGAGTGGGTCCAGCAAAGCAACCAGTGTAAGGGCCAAGGTCACAGTCAGGTCCTCGCTAGGAAGCGCAAGTAGCCCAGAAAGGCTGGAGTAAGAAATGTGAAGAATAGAATAGAATTAGGGAGCTAGAAGATCAGAGAAATGAGCAGGGGACTATCACATAGGATCTTGGAAGGAGTTTCGGTTATGTCTTAAAGGCAGGTAGTCAAGAAAAGATTTTAAACAGAGGAATGGACACAGATTCACGTTTCTTCTAAATGCAGACTTTTATGACTAAGCTCATGCCAGTTCCTGCAGTCAAACAAATCGAGAGGGTGTGTGTGCCTCTGAGGCCAGATCTGTCACAGCACTTGCTATAGTGTTTATAGAATCTTTAGTGTCTAAAACAGGGCTCTGGGTAAGGAAACACCAGCCCTTCTGTTGTCCAGAAAGGGCTGGGACCCTCCCATGGCATTTCCAAACAATGGCCAGCTGGTTTAAATTTGGTATGCCAAACCCAAACCAGGTTGGGACCATGTGGCTTCTGGCTTCCTGATGACAGCTGTGCACAGTGCTAATTAACATGCATTGTCACTCCTGCCTACCACACCCATCCCACGCGAATTAGGGTCCCAGAAGCCTAGGCTGTGAGTGTTCTATCTTGGGATTCTAGAGCACGACCCCTGAGCACATAGACACTCCCTCTGAGGACACAGTGGGAACACTGTTCTTGCAGGCCCCCAGCTAACCCCTTTAGGAGACATGGTGGGAAAGACAAAGTTTACAGAGAGTTTCTGGATGAAGGTAAACTCCCAGTTACCATCTCTCCATGTGCAGTGCTGCAAACCAGTGTTCATCTCTTGTCTAGCAGGTAAATCTTAGACTTGGAGCAAGGATCTTAGATACATGCTCCATAAGCTAAAAGAAGTCACCATGTTGATAAGAGGACAGATGTCGATGGTTCTGGACCATCCATCAGCACGCACTTGTGAGTAATTCAAATTTAGAATAATCCCTACATTTTTGTGCCAAAGTACAGACAAGACAGCATCGCCTAGCAGGATACTTCCCCTCCCCCCCAACTTGGTTGTCTGTATTTTCATTCTAATCTGCAAAGCCAACAGTAAAAATCCATGATTTGAGTTTTCCAAAATAAAGCCGAGAGAAGAAAGGGAGTGAATCTAAGGTAGATGGGAGAGACAGATCATTAGCCTAGAGGGGGAGTGGGAACGAAACACAATCTCACATTTGGAAGGGGAGTGAGTTGAGAAACCATCCTCACTCTTGGCCTTGCTTATCATGGCCAGAGTTCTGAAAAGTTACAGAAAGTTGGCTTGTCCCCAGACTACAGACATAGAGCCAGCTCTGCATCTGACACCTCCACAGAGATGACTAGCAGGATTTGCAGACTGAATTTGTCCAAAGCCAATTGCTGATCTCCTGGTGGATCTTCCTCATCTCAGTGCCACTGTTCAATTAGGCCAAGAACATAAAAATTATTCTTGAATTATCCTTGATATCCGTCATTTCCTCACTCCACCCCATAGCTAATCCACCAGCATGTTCTTCTGACCTTACTTCTAAGATAGAGCTAAAATCCACTTCCCATCTCCCCTGCTCTCATCCTGATCTAAGCCTCTGTTGTCTCTCCCCTAGCACTATCCTCTCCCCAAGTCCCCTTTTATCTAGGCTCCTCATAGCAGTCAGAAAAAATCAATTAAAGGCATAAAGCAGATCTTCTCCTAACTTGAAACCCTAAAATGACTTCAACTTAGAGTCAGAGTAAAATCGCTGACCCCTAAGACCCTCCCTCAATTGGCTCCCTGCCTGTCTGGACAACCTCTTCCCATTCTGTTCTCTCACCCTGCCCATTGTTTCAGCTCACTGGCCCTTCACTTCCTCTCACACACCAGGCTCATCACCCCCCTGCTAATACTCCTCCCCCATCCCGGATCTTTGCACTTGCTGTTCCCTCTGCTTGGTATATCTTTTGTCCTGCTATTCCCTGGCTGGGCCCTTTTTGTCACTTAGGGTTCAGCTGTCTGCAATCATTTCCTCTCCCTTCCCCTTGCCTTCACTTTCTTTAGAAGATCCATCCAGCGCTGAATTCTGACTTGCTGACTTATTATGTTGTCTGTTTTATTTTTTCATGGATATTAGCTCCATAAAATGTTGCAAAATGCTGGCCCCCATCTTTTCTAGAACCAGAACCAGGTTCATAGGTCTGTGGGGGTTGTCAGTAGTGCAGAGCCAGTCATGGGATTGCTGTGACTCACATCACCTGTCTGCACAGGACACCATGACAGCCCAACTCGTGCTCATGATACAGGCAGGGGATAGAAACACAGAGAGTTTGCTGACGCATCCCAGATCAATTTATCCAGGTTCACATCATACTAAAAACCATTGCTCTAAACCTCTGCCAGTCACTGACTCTTTCCATACTGGAAAAGGGCAGGCCTGGCTGCTCTGAAGACATGGTAGGCACCCCTGATGGGTGGTCAGTGTCTCTGTGGCTGGGAAAGGGTGAAGATGGGGTAGAGAATGTATGCTTTTTCCTGAAGTTTTCAACAAATGCTTAATAATCAGCACAAAGGTCTACTCACAACCCAAGACGTGGTTCTAATTTATATTTCAGTATGTAGACCAGAAATGCATATGTATGAAAGGTAAGAAAAGCTGAAGTTATGAAGATAATATTAATATTGTACACTGCAAAGTTTAATGCACATTGATCATCTAACTGCAACCCATGAAAGCTTAAAATTTTTCTGAAAGTCTTTTTTGTTTTGAAATGTTTTCATAGAAGTTTTAGTTAACAAATGTACTTTTTGATGGATAACAGGAAGTCGCTGCTGACTGGACTCTTTGGCTGTAACCATAGCCACTTCCCTTGTGTTCACTGTGCATTCTCTGAATTGGCCACTTTCCTTCCTACCCACTCCCTCCCCTTTTAATTTCTTTTAACTTCTAGCTCTTGAATGTTTATTGTCTTCTTTAATGTGCCTTTTTGGACTTCATAGATCATGTAAGAAAACAGAATCAGTAATCATTCAGTAATTACCAGGGAGTAATTAATGCTGAAATTAGCCACCTATTATAAATGGTCGGCTCATTTTTCTATATAACATCAATTTATTTACCTTATTCCCTTGCAGAGCCTTCTGTAAACTCCAGGCTACAACTAATCAGACCAATAAGCCACATGAGCCTGGTACTTTGTATTTCTGAATTTTACCACCTGTACTCGGATATTCCTTGAGAGCCCCTTGTCTGAAAGGTACCTGTGTGTGAGATGTCCAGTAGCATATCATTAGTACCCAGCTTTGCAGTGATGCCAGGATCCTTCAGGGTCTGCTTCTCAGTGGGAGACCCTGGTAACCGTCACAATGGAAAGTTTTATTGTATCTTTGATGTGATGGACCCTGCTCCCTATTAGTCTTACAAAGATCTTTTCTCCCTCTTAAATAAGCTAAGTTGGAAACACTCCAATGCTCAGGTTTCTACATTCACAGAGCAATGAGGTAGACACTGAAGTCAACAGTGTGACCTGATTTCCCTTCCAAAGTTCTTGGAGGAACCTGGCAATATTCTGGATCATCTTCCCCACCCCATCAGAGTTATACATCACACACACACAAAAAAAAGTACCTATTTCTGTAGAATAACAATTTATGAGACATGTTCTACCCCCACATCTTTCTGGACCTTCACAGAAACAGCAAGAGATCTGTTGTGTCCTGACAACTAAAATATACACGTCCAATGAATGGAAAGAACTGACCATGGGGAGAAAAGACCATGAGGTATTTGGAGGCCTTGGAGTATAAGTGGCCACCTAAAGAATGGACCCTCCCAGTTAGAAGCTGCTGGAATCAGCAGGACCTCAGATTTAGGAAAGAGCCTTTTCTTTTGTGAGAAATTATATTTTTTAATTTCAAATTTTATGTTTGAAAAAATTGCTGGATTCTAGTCATCCTGAGCCTCAATTTCCTTCTTTTTTTCCCTTTATACATCTCACAGAGCTGTAGTGAGTGTATTGAAGTGTACTGCATCCTACGTGCACTTAGTAAGCACTTTTCCATCCTTAGCTGCTATTATTAACACTGGCACCATCTTTGGCTCCATCACCACTCCCTGCCCCCCACTCAAATGCTTATGTTTTACGGAATACATACAACCTAGCTAATTGTCAGTAGATGAATATCCACTCAATGAATGAATGGATAAATGTGTATACATATTGAATGGGATATGATTTAGTCATAAGAAGAAATCTTGCATTTGCAACAACATGGATAGGCCTTGACTAAGTCATGCTAAGTGAGAAAAGTCAGAGAAAGATACTATAAGAACTATGTGCTCTCACTCTACAATAAACACTGTGGAATCTAAAAAAGCCAAGCTTGTAGAAACAGTAGAGTGAGAGGTAGGTGGGGGCTGGAGGTGGGAAAATTGAGAGATACTGGAGGCACACTTAAAAAAAGACACAGAAGCTGAATAACTGCCAATTTTTGCTTTTTTCCACCCATTCAAAAGTAGCATACAAAAACTGACACTTTTCTTTAACCCCATCTGCAACCATCCTGGCCACCTAAATTTGAAGCTATCTTTAAGGGAACATGACACTTGCAAAGGTTTAGTGAAGTTAGATTTTTTTCATGGAAAAAAAAAGGTTGTGGGTATGAACTTTGAGGAGGACTCAGGCCACCAGTACTCCTCCAATAGGGAGAGAATGACCATTCGTACATCAAAAAGGAACAAGCTGAACAGACAACCAGGAGAGACTCATATGGCATTTCCATTCAACCTAATGATGACTGATGGGTTGAGAACCCAAACACGGAGACCCTTTTTTATTTGCACAGCTGGAAAAAACTCCATTCACCATGAGTTCTGAAGGAGAATCAGGCAATGCTTATTTAAAAATCTCAGCACACTGAACATTAGAGAAGGTCACTGTGGCAAAATGTAATATCTGGGCTAGTGGGCACCTCTTTTCAGCTTTCTCATCCACTTGTTTATCCATTAGTGTGTGAACACAGAACTTTAAATTCCACAAGCCATTCTACAGTGGCAATGATTGTTTTAATGTACTTAAAATGGTTTGCTGCTTTGCCTCATTAGGGCTGGTTCCCTCAAGATAGGGCCTAGTTAAGCATAAAATGAAGCAAACCAAAAAACTTCAGGGCTCTCTGGATTTTGCCAGTAGACTGGAAGTAGAAAGAGAACTCCTGCATGGAATAGGGATATCCCCAAACATCCATTTCCAGGGGGCCAGTGTCTGAGGTCCACTAATGGGAACTATCTCTATGGTTACTTCCAAGCCAGGAGTGCTGTACCCCGATAGCAGGTCTTCAGTCAGGGACTTGGAGCTGTCACTGGCCCTAACAACTGCTCCTCCCCAGGGTGATGTGGTCAATCAGCCAACAGGTTTCTTCATGGGCTCCCCTGGGGTCTCCCTGGGTCTGTTCTAGTCCCCAAAGGCTAATGCTTCATTTCACTGAGGAACTTGGCTTAGTCAGTTGAAAATATGTAAAGGGGGGCAAAACATGGCATTTTAGTCCCAAGGCCCTTTAGAAGAGAAGCAGAATAAGGAAAGTGAAATGTTTGTGAGCATTGACTCTGGCCGGGAAGGAAACAACTGGATTTGGACAGTACGGCAATGAGAATCACTGTGGAATCTCATGGTGTGGCCAGCGAAGCAGCTACTATTACCTCCTTGGAATTTTCAAGTTGCTATACTCAAAATTTATAAATCTAAAGGGCTGTATTCTATAGCCAGGCCCTGAAATACTCTAAGTTCACTAAATTGTCTTCAAAAGGATGCCTCAAAGATTCTTATAAACAATGACTAAAACTAAATTATGGTGTAATATTAGTTGATTAAGACAAGACTTCAATTTGAGTAATTTTCATCAGCTGGACACAGACAGTGGTGAAAACAATAACCCATGACTAAATACACACTGGCTGATGGGAAGAGCTGCGATCTAATGTGGCAGGAATAGCAGCAAAATTTTTAAAAATGAAAAAATAGAGAAGAAATTTTTTATAATACCACAGGATAAAGGAAAAGTGGGGAAAGTAGGGTTCACTCAGGATTTTCAAATGTTAACAAAATAGCAAAATTTATTTCAAGAATGTCTTCTTTACGCAGAGGAAACAAGGATGCGTGCAGCTTCCATCTCCTCCGGCTAGTTTCCTCCTATATTCCCTCCTGAAATGAAGCCAAGCGCAATATTCAGAGACAATCAGAATTACTGATACTTTTAGTGAGGCGAGCCAGCCAACAGACTAAAATAATTGTAGAATGCGTTCTTTCAGAGTTTCAAGGAAACGTTAAGATCCTTTCATACAGCTCACCATTATTTAGATGTGGAAAAAAAAAAAGAGACTGGCTTGAAAGGTCGTTCCAAGTAGAAGCAGATAATTAAAGACCATGCCAAGCTAAGAGAAAGATGGGCAGAGGACCCATTGTTTGAGAACTTTCCATATGTCCCCACCCACACACATGCTAAGCCTTGGCAGCACACACGTCTACTCAAACCCATTCAGTGGGCTGAGCATCATGATCTTTTCTTCTGGAGGCTGAATGGGAAGAGATACTTAAAATCATAGCTTAGGAGTTGCTGATCAGTCTCCTTTCTAATATCATGCCACACACACACTATGTGTTGTGAGGATAGGTGGGTGTGCGTGGCCATCTCTGTGTGCAAGCATCAGTAAAGACAGTATCTACCATGGATTGTAAGAAACCAAGAAGCAAAAGAAAAACAAAACATAGCTTCCTAGTTCTTCATGGGAACATAGTTTCACTCTGCGTTCTGAGTCACTCCCCTTCCACCAAAACAATATTCTTTTTAATTTCAGGGAACAATTTTGGTTTCTTGAAACTAAAATAACTTTATTTTAAATCACTAAAACTGGAGCTGAGTGGGCCCTCCCTGGTGGCACAGTGGGTTAAAGCACAGCACTAAGAAGCGAAAGCCACTTCAGCATGAGTTGGATCCCTGTCCTGGAGGTGACCCACATGGTGCAGCAGACCCCTCCTGACCCACCCGGTGCTCCCCTCAGCAGTGCACTTTGTCAGTCAGCCTGTTCTGCTCCCCACTGTCTCTGTGAATCCTCTCACTGCCCCTACATCTCTGGCCTGTACCCCAGTTCTGTAATGCATAAATAAATAAATCTTTAAAAAAAAAACAAAACTGGAGCTGAGACCTCCAAGTCCCTCACTTAGTCCCCTTACTTCCACTGATGTGCAAACATGAAGACTTTCATGGAGGACAGCTTAGAGATGATAGAAAAGCAAGTTGCTGAAATCTATCAATACCAAGTGACTGTGTAACAAGACCTCCATTACCAGCATTTATATTTAATTTACTCATCCTTCAACACTAAAGGAGTACCCATACTGAGAAAAATCTGAACTGTGCCCAAGTGCCCAGGATGAAGTCAGGGTCAGAAGCTGTTCTCAAGCTGTGGCTTACCTCAATGGTGAGATAAGACATCTTCACAGATCAATATTAACATTAGAAAACAATATGGGACATTTATAGGTCCAGCACTGTCAGCCATACCTGTAGAGCCTCATTTCATACATACCGCTATATACAGGGCAGTACCATCACCACCTCTGCCCTGTAGGGGACATGACTCAGAGCCAGACAGACTTGGTAACCTGCAGAAATGATTAGTGGATGGTGGAGACTGGATTTGAACTCCAAGACTCTGGATTCTATTACTTATTTTCCTTCCATGTTTTGCCTTCTTGGCTGTGTAGAACATGAAAAGGAGCCCTGCATCAACTGAGAAGTCCTAGTTATCCCTTCCCAATGCCTTCTGCAAAGCACTGTCTCTGACACCCACCAGAGGGGTATTAATCAATTCAGCTGTGGATACAGAACAGCCAATGATTATGAAGCACTTACTATGTGCTAGCACTAAACTCTGCACTTAATATAAACCACTTTTTTCATCCTTACATTTAATAGGAGTCAGTGGAAGAACTATTACCGCCATCACCATTTTGAAGTTATAAGCATAGAGGCAGTCTAAAGTGAATTAAATTAGTTATGTAGGCTAAGTTATGCTATGAGGACACATCAAGCCAGAAGTCTCAGTGACAGTGACCTGACATGAAGGTTTGTTTAGCATGTATACCCTGTATCCAGCACAAGTTGGCAGACAGCAGGGGTGGAGTATGTGAGAAGACATCTGTCCCATGTGGTCACTCAGGATCCCAAGCTGATAGAAGTTGCTACATTTCATGATTATTCCGAAACATGCAACTTCAGAGTTTTTTAATATTAGCAGAAAATATGGCTACCATCATAACAGTTCTTAAACACTTTAGCCCAGAAAAGATCCAGCTTTGTTTTTGTTTAGTTGCTCACAGGCCAGAATCAGCCTTGTGGACCTGCCTACTACAAAGGGTCTGGGATAGCTCGTGCACAGTAAGTGGCTTAGCCGCGGTCATTCTCCTCTGGGCACCCAGGTATCAATTCCTCCACTTGATGATATCGTCAAAATTGATAAACATCTTTGGGGAGAAGCTGTTACAAGTCTACCAATAAGTTAGAGACACCGAAACATACCTTGGAACTCATGGCCTTCACTCTTGACTATCCTGATTTAGCACATCCAAGAGGGAGTTGTTCAGAAGGGACGAAAGAGGGTACCTACCTTTGTTGGCACACGCCATCCACTTGAGATTGTCTGCAAAAGCAGCCTCTCGTCCAATGAGGTATGTGAAGATGCGAACCTGAGAGGAAGACGAACACGGGTCAGTGGCATTCACTGTTCACCGTCTTGCACAGACCTTGTGCGTGGCTCACACACATGTGGTTTACCTCTTTAATGCTGCATGCTTTCCATCTGTAGGAACATATTTAAGACATTTGAAGTACAGTCAGCTAGAAATATATTCAGAACAGGGGCCTTTGATCTTCTAAGCCATATGGCATTGGTGGTGGTGGTTGTTTGGTGTGTAGCTCTTACAGAGAGAAAAACTTGAAATGGGAGATGGGCGGCTTCTTGGACCTGGGTTTGCTTTACACATATGGACAAGGATGACCCAGATCTGGACCAAACCCTTGACCATCTTTCTCATCCACACAGGAAACACTGATTATGCTCTTCTTGGGAACAAAAGCACTCCCAAAAGGCCTTCAACATTCCCCCCAATGGTGAGGACAGGCTGCAGGCACTCTCTGGCCATCTGTGGTGTCTGGAGTGATTTTAGGAGGCAATTAACTGAGACAAGAGGCACAGCCTAGAGCTGTGTGATGGGGACACTCTCTAGGCTTCCTAAACTTTTGGCTCCTGAAGAGCAGAGGATACATGCAAATCCCTGAGTCTCTTTTATTCTATTACTTTCCTAGCTCTCTGTTGTGAAGCCAGAATTCTTTGAATTAAAGCAAACTCACATCTCAAACTAATCCTTGGGCTGGGATAGAAGATAAGGAATTAAAAGGGTTAAAACCCTTTAATTCAAATGTAAAACGGAATGTTAATACAGCATAGTCTAAACAGAACTCTGCTTGAGGGTCAACTGTGGTCTTGGCCAGCTCGCTTGTGAGCAAGTCAAAAGACATAGTATTAGATGAATGATGTGTGACATGTGGCACCAAAGGCTTCACCAGCTGCGTCCCCTCAGCTCACCCAGACTGGGCCAGGCACCATGCTGTTCCTTCAGAGGCTTCATTACAATCACTGTTTTAACTACTATTATGAGTGGGTACATCTATGGTCTCCACTGACACATCTACTAGACCAGGGGAGGAATGGGTTTCTTTCTCTGACTATCCTGATGGAGCACAGTTCTACAAATCAATATCTGAATGGATAAAAATACATGACTGCTCAGAGGTGACTGTAGAAAATGCCAACTTGCTGTGTATTTCCTGTTAACTAGGAATTAAAAATTGAAGACTAATTTTTAGGTCAGGATTTAGTTCTAATTTAAGGAGATGTTTAAATACACTTCATCATGTGTAGCCTAAGTCTGACTTTATTTGTCTTCAGTAAGGCAATCATTTTATTTATCACAGCTCTCCATAGGGGGCTTCCTGGCTAGATGAGCAGGCAGAGAGGCCTTCCTGTTTTTCATTCCTCTAGCTTTTCCCCCTACTAATGTTTCTACTGAGTAACATTAGGAGGAGGAACTTTTTTTCAGTTGGGAGAGTCTGGCTTCTCTTGGTTGAAAGTGGTCATCATTGCCCCCCACCCCACATAGCTGTTTCCCCAATCACTTTCTTTGCCTGGCAATGTTGTCATTTAGCTGAAGATATCTGATTTAGGAAGAAACTGAGGCCCAGCTAAGGAAGGTGACTAGCTTAGTTTCATCAAGTGCTAAACTCTCTGGGAACTCTGGATAACACTTGTCTCCTCTCACCCTCCTGGAAATGATGGTTCTGTCCTCACAGAAAAACCCAACCAGCTCCCCCAGCCACCAGTTAACATCCACAGGAGCCAGGACCAGAATCCAGTCTCTTAAAACCAGATCCATTCTTTAAAGGAAAAAAAAAAAAAAGACAATAAACTTTGCCTTTCATTTCATACTTAAGCCAATTAAAGGGAAAACACTAGTTTGATAAAAACAGACATCCCCACTAGCCACTAAATCAAGTAGAAAGCAGAAGAGATGACACATAGGAAGTGAAGCTACAAGTCTGTCTTTGCAGGAAAAGAGAACAAGTCCCCTCACAGAGCAGCCCATTTGATTCTGAGTAAAGATGCCTCCTCTGTTGCCTAGATGAAGAACCCCAGGATGAGGCGCGTTCTCTTTTAGAGGCACAATTAAAACTCCAGCACAGAGCTGTAAGCCACTGGCAAAGTTTCTTCAATTCCTGATTTAAAAAGATGGCAACCCACTTGGAAAACCAGTAAGACTGGGCCAAACTTCAGAACAGCCATGATTGCTCAAGAATAATTGTGCTAACAATAAGCACAATAATGAAAACCAGCATCACGACCCCTGCGCCATGTTTGCTGCCCCTCCTCCTCCCACCCTGTGGCTTCCACATTCGGCACCAACTCCAGGTCAGATATGTGCTAAGCCATTTATAGGCACCATATTTATTTTGTTGGTTTGTATTTCATTGCTTATGAAAAAAGTCAGAAACATGTGCAATATTTTCATTGATGTGTAGCCCTTGCTCCCAGTGAATTGGCTTCCTTATCTGAGTAGAGACAATGTGGAAATGACTTGTTGCATCTCTGCCTAGAAAATAAACACAATCAAATAATATTGGGTTCATGCCCTAGGTTTCTCACAATAGTGCCTTTCAGATGGCAATAAAGAAAAGGGATTTTACTCTAAAGTAAATATTTGGAGAGTAATTTAACTCTATACATAACATTGATGTTTGTAATTTTTTCAGACCCAGTAATTCTGCCTGTAGGCATTTATCTTACAGCCAGGATAACAAATAAAATGTCTCTGGTGGTCAAACAGGTGACAAAGATGACAGCGAGTGATGAAGAGTATAGAGAATTGTGAAGTGTCTAGCTTCTAAAATTCTTGTAATTCAGGTTGAGACAAGTTTTTCAGGAAGCAGTATCCCAAACTTCCCCTCCTCGACATCTCCTTCTTCCTCCTCACCTCCTTAACCTCAGAAAGGTCATTTATTAGTGATTAGTGTTCAGTAGTTTTTACAGGTATTTTGCCATGTGAGATTGTCCTGATCACTATGTAAATACTCACTATTTGTCTTAGTCATTCCGCCTTTCTTTCCTACACATAACCTCTCCAAACTGCTCGAACATGGTAGCATTCCACCTTTCCTTATGGTTGAGTAGTATTTCACTGAACAAATACAGCACATCTTCTTGATCAAATCCTCTGTCAGAGGGCACTTAGGCTGTTCCCATGTCTCATCTATTGTAAATAATGCTATTGATATTATAGAGCAATAGTGCATATAATTTTTAGATTTGGTAGTTTCACATTTTTCCCTCTGACAGACCCACCAATTGATCTTGCTGGGTCATACAGTATTTCCGTTTTTAGTTTTTTAATGTAGAGCTACATCACCTTCTAGATGGCTGCACCGGTTTCCGGTTTCTATCACCTCCAACAGTGTATTAGGGTTCCTTTTTCACCACATCCTTTTTAGCATTTGTTGGGGGGAGGGGACAGGCGTTATTTGTAATATGTGCTATTCTCACTGGAAAGAGACATCTTATTATGCTTTTGATTTACTAAAAGTGACATCAAACATTTTTCCATATATCTAGATATCTACTTTGGTGAATTATCTTTTCAGATATGCTTACCACTTACTGATTAAGGCTTTTTTTTTAATTTTTCTTATTGTCTTTAAGCTGATTGATATTTGGGGTATATTTTGAATATGAACCAATGTTAATCCTTTGTCAGTTGTGTAATGTGCAAATATTTTCTTATTCAGTAAGATTTTTTTAATCTACTTAAATTTTCTTTTGTTGTCCAAAAAGCTTTTAATTTGAGGTAATCTTAGTTGTTGTTTGTTTATTTATCTTGTTTTTAATTTCCTTTGCCTTGGGGGTGGAATATCCAAAATCACCTTATCATTGATTCATTAGCTGTATGGCCAATGTTTTCTTCTATCTATTTTATTGTTTCAGTGACTATTTCTAAGTATGAAATACATTTGGGATTTATTTTTGTGCATGGAGTTACAGAATGACCCAATTTCACTGTTATACAGGTGGTTTTCCAAGTTCCCAGAATTGTTTGTTAAAGAGACTTTCCTTTCCCTGTTGGAAGGCAATGGCTCCTTTTTCACAAATTAAGTATTTGTATAAGTGTGGCTTTATTTCTGGACTATGGATTCTATTCGTTGTTCCATGTGTCTTTTTATTAAAATATCAGAATGTGTTAATTATAGTTGTTTCTTATATAGCTTAACGTCAGGTAACAGGATGCCTCCATTTTGTTCTTGCTTTCTTCTCAGAATTGCCTTAGTTACTTGAGGCCTTTATGACCAAGCAATTAACAAAGATGCCAGGAAATGGTAGAAGTATAGAGTATCTTCTTAAATCCCTGTAATTCAATTTAGACATTTTCACAAATACATAAAAAATGATAAAGCTACATGGATTATTTGTAATGGTCAAAACCTATCAAGCCCTAACTGTCTCTTAATAGTAAAATGGTTAGAAAAAATTACAGTTTACACATGTAGTAGAATACTATACAGACATGTACTTACATATAAAAAATGCATCACAAATTGGTAAGGGGAAAAAAGCAAGTAATAGTATATTGTGTAGACAAAATCCTATATTTTAAAGGGGAAAAGAAGATGTAACACTTTTTAATTAAAAAAAAAACTTTACCATTGAACGTCTTTAAAGCTCATTTTAAATGCAAAGAAAAGCAATGATGCTGCTGCTTTCTGGGCTGTTCTAGACGGACATGGCAGAATCATTACGGACAGTGAACATCGAGCACCTGAAGGGATGATGTGTGGACTCTTGGTGCTGCCCTCGCCTCCAGGAGAGACCACCTACCCTCTGCTCAGTAAACTGAGCTCAACACCATCCTACACCGCACAGTCAGACTGCCCCTGATTTCCATCACTAGCCAGTTCTGTAAACTGATATGTTTTATTTCCAACAATTGGAGATTTCTTCCCTATGAAGCTGCATCAAACAAACTTTCACAAGTCTGCCTTGAGCCCAGTCACTTTCCTGGAGGCGAGAAGCCTTAGCAGAGTTGGGTCTGGGGTGGCCATGGACACACAGGACCGTGGGGGAAGCTCCAGGGCCCGGCTCAAAGGAGGGCAGCTGTCAGGACATGGCAAAGCTCCTCCAAAGCCCGGCCTTTATGCTGATCATCCACAGGCACCACGGCACCACTTTCATTAACGCAGCACAAAGCAAGGGGAAATGTCTGCCTCAATCTATTAGCTCATTTTGATCTCCCATTTAAGTTTGGATGATCTTTAAATGTTCTACAAATCCAATTAGTTTAATAAAATGTTAGGATGTGGACATTTCAAAGTTCAAAGTCACTTAACTTAATCTACTTAGTATAAACTTTCCCAAATGGAATAAACAAAAAAACTCAATCCAGTTTTTCCCAAAAAACATGTTTCTTTCTTATGCTTCTTACTCATACAGGGGCAATTCCCATCAGAAACTTAAGAGGGGTAATGTTATTCTCAACCTTTGGGGAACCAAGGTAGTCTGAGTTAACAGTGATAATGGATCTAAGACTCTTCTGTGTATTACTGGCCACTGAAACTGGGCAAGGAGACCGAGAGGCAGCTAGAAAACAGGCTGCCTCTGCCTGCTGTCTCTCTCCAAGGACAGATGGAGAGTGACATCCCTCATCTGTCACAAATGACTCTGAGCACCTACTGTGTGCCAGGGGCACTCCTGGCATGGGGGATAAGATGAGTAAGCAAAACAAACTCTGTCCTCCAGGAATTTGTATTTCCCTGTTATCTGTGAAACAAATAACCAATGGAATGTCTACTTTATTTGCTGGGGTAAGGGATTATGAAGGAAAAAATGAAATAGGATAAGAAATATTGGACAGTGACAGAGGCTGCTATTTTAGAAAGAGAGGTGGGAATGGCTTATTTGAGCAAGGATCTGGACAAAACAGGGGTGCAGAAGGAGAACAAGACACATGGCAGTTAGGAAAGTGTTCCAGGTGAAGGAGCAGAGTACAAAGTCCTTGAGACAGGGGTGGTCCAGGATATGGAAGAGGCCAGAGGGGCTGAAGTACAGTAAGGTTGGCAGGTTGCTGGACAGATGACAGGTGCCAAGAAAGTGGGCCCTTGTGGCCACTTTTAGGTTTTTTTTTCTGCCAAACACTGGCAGAAAATAATCAAGTTCCAACCCTCCCAACCTTCATTTTCTGCTTTTAGATTAGTTTATTCATACATATTCCTCTGTGCCAGAAATTATGAAAATGAACAAATAACAGAACTGGGCTTGGACTATCTTTTGTAAAGCTACACATTAAGAACACATTGAATAAAGAAAATTGTCTTTATAATGTTAATATTATCAAGAAACTGAAATCAGGCATGATTTTTTGAGCAGTCCTACCCATAATTGAGGTGGGATGTAAGTCAAAGAGACACAAACAGGTGAGAACACACTCTAACTACTGAGGATGTCGAACAGTTGAATTAAAATAAAAATCCATGGATGAGGGCACTAAATTATTCTTTGAATGTTTTATTTATGCCTATAGTCCATGTAAATTGCATGTTTTTAAAAGTAGAATTTGTATTGAATTATTACTTTTTTTCCCAACAAAAGTAAAGATGTGCTCTATCTCAGTCCTTTCCATTGTATCTGAGAACAAGACATGGGTTATTGTAATTTCAATATGCCTTGGCGAAAACACAATCCACAAGCTATCAACATCTTGGAACAAATCTGCCCTTTCTTGTGGAAAGAAGAAAGTGCATTTGGATGATTCTCCTTGCCAAGCCTGGCTGGTATATGATGTCCCTGGCCTTATTGGATTGAGACAAGCGCCTTTAAAATCTAATCTTGATCCAGCTCCTGTGTTTCTTCTTCTTTTTCTTCTTCTTTTTCTCTAACTGCCCACTGGATTGTAAACTTTCTGAAGTATAGCTTTAATTGGAAATCATACCAATGATTTCTTAAATTCCCAGTGCCAGTCCTACTGTCCTTTGCTAAGGTCTCATTTGTAGGTGGTATAAATATATTTTTTTAATATTGACTGTGGACCACCTATGTCAGTTTCCACTAAGGGCACTTTTTAAAAATGTAGATTTCTGGGCCTACTTAATGTGGATCTCCAGAGAGTGGGTGCTAGTGTCCTCACCTTTCACATGCGACTCAAGGTCCCTGCTAATGCTGATGCTCAGTGAGAGCAGAGAAATTCTCATGTCCCTGGAACATTCAGTGGTCTCCTATTAAGCATTTCTGCTAATACCCTTATGTCCCAATGACTGTGGTTCTCAAACTTGGCTTCACTTTGGAACATATGCCGGAAGATTAAGTTGGGCCCTGACACCAGAGATTCTTATTCCCTTCTTCTTGGATGGAACCTGAGCATCCAAGATCAGATGTTCAAAACTGTGAGATCATCAAAGAAAACTGAATGGGCAGTTATGACAAGCCCAAGTGTCCATGGTCTTTTCTCCATACTGCAGACAGAATTACCCTTTCATAAAGCTAAGTGTCAGCTCACTGCTGGCTGCTTACTCCCTCTTATGGCTTCTGTTCTTGCTGCAGAAAAAAGCTGCAAGAGTAGAAGTGAATTCAGAGGTTGACACCAATGGAAACAGTTTTATTGAGCAAGCTGCTTTAATCTAGAAGCCATCATGCTCATAATAAAAGAAGAAACATTCTTATCCATAAGGATAAGCAAGGCAAATAAGGTAACACTGCTCTGAGCAGCAGTAAAGTGGAATAAATTGAATTAAATCACAAAAGTAATAAAATTTCAACAAATGAATATCATAGATCATCATGAAAAATGGACTGTCATTTAAGGGATGCTCTATGAGTCTGTTTAATCTCTTTCCTCTCAGGCAGCATGACGGATACCTCATGTGTGGCATTGAAAATAATCCCAAATCAAAATCTTCTATCCAGGGAGATGGAAGTCCAGTGGTAATGTGTTTTGTCAGGGTGAAAGAGATGGTATCTCTGGGTCACCCAGAAACTGATCTGTATTAGTACCGTGGAACAAAGGAAATTACATCCCACTTAATGGAGCAGGGAGAAGTCAAGCTACAAACATCCTCAAAGGTGGGAGACATAATTTATTAGACTTTCTAGCTCCATTGACTTCATTCAGATGCACAAACGTGTATTAGCTGTTTTTAATTTTTCTGTAGTTTTTATGCCCTTTGCTATCATTTAAGAACTTGCTGCCCTCAAGCGACTCACCCACCCCCTCCTCCAACCCAGGTTAGCTAATTCCTAGGGAAAGTGCGCCTTCGATATGCAAATCTACAAACCCAGAGCTCATGCCCCCACCTTCCTTTTATCAGATGCTAACAAGCTAGACCATTATCCACCTGCCCTAATCACCCCAGGGTCTTGTAACAGACAATAAAGCACAGCCCTTTCCCCAGAGCCAGCTGAAATTACTCAATCCTTAGCCTGTTTACCCTCTTTCACCTCTTTCTTTCAATGGAAACCATAATAAAAGCTTTAGCCTACTAGTTTCCTCTCTTCCTTTCTCTATGAGCTCAGTCTTCTTAAATTCATCCTGGTGGGTACAAACACCCAGCCCAGAAGCTATCAACCTTGGAACAAATCTGTGCTATAGCACGCTTCTTGCTTATAGGGAATTAGAATAAAATAAAATTCTTCCTTCATTAGAGTCAGACTGTCATTTACATAGCTGTATGTCTTATATCTGATTAAAACAAATCCTGGAATCTTAAAGCAGCCAGGAATTCGGAGAACTGGATTCCAAGTGCGCTCAACTATACCTTACTGTCTAGGTGATCTTCTACAGGTTAGTTAAGTCCTCTGAGTTGTGCTTTCCTATCTATAATATGGGGTTCCTCCAGTCAACCCCCTCACTGTAATCAATAGCAGATGATATAATGCATGAAAGACAGGGCAGAAGAAACAAATTCTGTATAGTCAGAGTTGCGTATCTCTTATGTTTTAGACAATTTGCTACAGTAGAAAGCTAAACAAAATAAGCCAAGCAAAGTAAAATCACTTATTCTCTTCACACTCTCTAGTAGTTGATGAGGAAATGGACCCTTTTCGGTGAAGGAGAGGATTTTCTTAAGGAAGAGTTTTGAATAACCACCGCTGACATTTGTTACTACCAAGAATAATGGGGTTGACAGTTCCTAACATAATCAAAGTAATCCTGGAGATTGGGGATGAGTTTAATTTACGAGCTCTAGTATCAGCAGATTTTTTTTTTTTAATGACATTGCCAACCAAGAAGTGTCTGGGTGCTGGCTCTGTGCCTAACATTATGCTGGATTCCATAGATTAAAAAGTGAATGAGATGGGGATCTTGACTGTCATTTCCACCTCTGCTCCTTAAAGATTTTCATTCAAATGCTCTATCAGAAGTTGATGACAACTTCATTACCCTTTGTGGACTCTTTAGAGCAGCCGAGAATATGGCTGAAGCTCAGGAAATTCTTCCTAGGAAACAATGCCCAAGACTATATATGACAAGAAGATTCATGAGATTTGAAGCCTCTCCTACACTGAACCAGGATTCCCTAGGACCCTTGGGTCTGTCTTGCACACTTCTTGGATCCTTCATTAGAATATCCTATGAAACAAAGTGTATTCTTTAGACAATCAGGATATGATTTCTCATGTGAAGTGTTTGGCAAGCTGAAAGAGTTATTCTTTCATGTACATACTCATTCTCTCATGACGTAGTACCAAATATCAGCCCATCCATCATCAGATTCAAGAAAGTTGCAACAGGAATGACTCCTCAATGTGAAAAAAACAGTGGAGATAGCAAGAGCCCTAAGACAGAACAGGTATCATCACAAACCTTGAATTCTTTTGATGCACAGCACGTCATAGTTTTTAAAAAGCTGGTATGAATTAGTCTAGACTTTGTTTCTACTCATTCCTTGTTAAATCCATAGCATCCAGCATAATTTTTGACACAGAGCCAGCATTCACACACTTAGTGTTCCCTTCTGCAGATAGTAGGGCTCTTTGCAAAAACTCATCTCCAAGCTTTCGTTGGAGTGCTGGCTACTGCATGGCCTAGAGATTTGTGTGTGTGTGTGTGTGTGTGTGTGTGTGTGTACAAGAACTAGGGTGTAGGCCAGAGGTGCAGAGGAAGAAAGGATTCAGCAAAGACGGGCAGATTTACTGAAATATATTGCTGAGGGGAGTAGCAGGCAAGACAGGAGAGGACTGTTGTGCTTGCTACATGTGGGTCAACTCTCAGGTCTGGGCTTGAATTCAGGCCACAGTGGTAACAACACTGAGACTTAACCCCTAGGCCACAAGGAAGGCCCCACATAGAGATTTATGTGGCTGAGAAGCCTCCTCTCTGCTTGCCTTGTCTTCTCAGACCTGGAGAGATCAAGTGGTAACACAGATATTTGTTCACAGGTATGCCACTTCTTAGAAGAAGCCTTGCCATATTCAATACTATCAAGAAGATAAACTAATGAGAGTAAAACTGTTACATGAAGCAAAACATATCAGAAAAACAACAGTTGTACAAACTGGGATGACAGTAGATATGCTCAAGAGACAACATGGAATCATGTGAGCACCCTCCTTCCCTGGGCTGAAGACTCCCCAATGTCATGGCACTTGGAATATATTCTGAACTCTTACTCACAAGTAAAATGTTCTTGAAGATGCAGAAATGTGACAAGCTCCTGGTTTCTGGAGGTCTCTATGTCCACTTTTTCCACTGCCTCACCTCCTACTGTATCTGGCTAACTCCCTTTCACCCATTATCATCAGTTCATCAGCTTCCTAATAGCACTTGGTATATTTTTCTGAAATGCAGATTTTTTTTTCCAGAAATTTGGAGGCTGTGAGGTCAAAATAAGGCAATTCTGTCCAAATCAGCACATAAAGATCCTCAATAGCTACCAGTTACCTTTTCCCCTATTTCCTTTCACAGATTTTAGAGGTCAAAAGAAGTCAAGCATGGAGCATATTTGAATCTATCTGACTTAGCACTCTTTCTTTCATTAACAGCTTTTACTTTATACTTTCATATTTTTTCTGGACTGGTCTGCTACCTACCAGTTAAAGTTTTACATTCCTTATGCTCAGTTACCTTGGTTTCTTTTTACACTGAAGCTCAGGGATAAAACAGAAAGAAATGAAGGGTAGACAAACTGGTCTTTCCTCACCTTAAGGGGCTGGAAAATGCTATCTTATTTGAGGCCTCCTGTGATTTTATAATGTTTCTTTCTAGGTGCTACCCCTTGATTCTAGATGGCTGCCATGCAAAAATTGAAGTTGGCTGGATTTTAAATAACTTCCTGCTTCATGTAGTATCTGGCAGGGAAAACAAACTACATCTCAAAATATTGATTCAATGCTTGTGATTGCAAGTAACTTTTAGTGGAAATCTCTCCGCTCCCCCTCTTCACCCCATGACAGTTTGGACAGATGACATAATTGGAAAACAAAGACCAACTGGTGGACGTTAGCAGAATGTAACAAATACAAGACAGGGCAGAAAGTTGGGTACATCTAGTTTTAGAATCTAGGTCTCCCTCAAATGAGATGGAGGCCTTGAATAATTCCTTGATTCTAATACTTATTTTCCTTACTTGGAAGATCTATTGTTAACAGTACTCTCATGGCAGAGTTGCTGTGTAATGTAACAAGTTAAATGGGTATTTGGGGTTCATGCTGCATGAGTGTACCTTTGTGAAAGGAGTTTTTCTATAAGAGACTTCCAATGATATTCCTTTCCAGTACTCTACAGAGAGCAAATGAAATAGCAAACGAGCCAGGAATGCAAAGCTCAAAAGCATGACATGGCCCAGCACTGTGAAGCATGGAGGAAAAACTCCTTGTTTCTTAATGTTTCTCCCCATTGTGTTTGTCTCTGCCTCCCTCTAAACTGCTGAAACCTCAAGTGCCCAGATCAGAGTGTAAACTAAACCAAGACTCACTTGGCCATGGGCACAAATATCTCCATGATGATCTCATCTCACTGGTATTTGGGATGTGGGCCAAAGCCCCACAGTAAGCAGCAGCATGCATTTGGGATAAAGAACCCTCCACCCCATTTCACCCTGGTGAATCTGCATAGAGGTTGGTTATAGGTCAAGGATTTAAGAGTGTGGAAGCCTGTCCAAATCATTCTCAAATTCATTAAAACCAACAGCTGATGTGAAGTCTAAGATATCTCAGTTGCTTCCTCCCAAGGTTGTCACTAATCTTTTCCCAACCAATCCTCCTTGTCACTAAGAATTAGTCCAAAATAGCAGTTTCCACTGTCACCTCACCTACTGCCTTCTGGGACTTTTGATGGCAAGGACTCATCAAAACTACAAGGATATTTCTGAGGATCATGTTCATTCCATGATTCTCCAAAAGGCAGACAGGTCAGAACATTGTTCCTGGAATACAGTGGAGATGGAGGGAAAGTTGTATATCAATCAGAATCACTGGTGGGTGATGGCTACTTGCTCGTTATCTTACACCAACTCTTGCCCCTTTGCCCCACTGGTCCCATTGTGGGAACATCCCCAGATGAAGACCCTATTGTAGAGAGCCACTGTCT
The DNA here is from genome assembly GCF_000260355.1 of Condylura cristata. Lineage (NCBI taxonomy): Eukaryota > Metazoa > Chordata > Mammalia > Eulipotyphla > Talpidae > Condylura > Condylura cristata. Next base: position 57,827,751 of record NW_004567105.1, read on the forward strand.
GGCATTAACAAGTAGTAGCCTTAGGTGGATGGAGAAGGAAAGGCAGTGAGAGCTCAGGAGGAATTGGAGGAATCATTATGTTTTTCTTGAGAAGCCCTAGGTGAAAATTTGTCTCTTGGTCTCCAATCAGTGAGAGTTACATTTTAAGCCACTGTTGTGTTCTTATCTTACAGACTGGGAGTCCCACAGCTGTATATCTCACATCAGAGACCTTAAATTTGCAATGTAATATGTCAATTCTATGTCAGTAAAATCAGAGAAAATCGAATGCTTTTAGAAAGGTTTGTCAAATGAAACAATAAATTTGCATTCCTTATATAATGCATGATTCCAGTAATAAATTACAGATAGAAGACCTCTAGCCTGTATTCTAGTTCTTTTATGTTAAAATAAATAAAATCTTTAAAGAAATGAAGTCAGAAAATGAATAAATCCACTGTTAATAAAGCATTGCAGCTAACTGTGGTTAATGTAGTATGCTTTGACTTTTCCCAGAGATGGATGAACAGAGAAGAATGTTGGTGTGTCACTTGCTCATCTCCATGCTAGGGCAGGAAAGAACTGGAGGCAGCAGCATAGTAGTCGCAACTCCAATTCTGCACACCCAGACCTGAGGTCAGCCTCCTGCCTCAGCAGATAATGAGTTTGGCAATCTCCGATCGTCTCTTCTGGATGCTAATCCCCATCACTGATCTTCTATAACGCATGATATAATTTAATACACCTGGCAGACTCACCACCAGTTCATTCTTTTGTTATTTAATAGCCCAAAGTGAAGTAGAGAGTGGTAAATGCTCTGACAACCAGCTATTATCCCCGATAACAGGAGATTTTCAAAGGATTATTGCCGTCAGAAACCATTTTGTAATAACTGGCAACTGGAATCCACTGTAGCAAAGTAAGATGGTCTTTGGGTGTCGGGACGGAGACTAGGACTTTGCCTCCTATGCACAAAACAACACTTGATCTTAGGGTAAACATCCCAGTTGAGAATGCAGCACACCCAAATCCCTTCTCCCACTCCTTTCTCCCTCGGAACTTAGGGTAAACATCCTGGTTGAGAATGCAGCACACCCAAATCCCTTCTCCCACTCCTTTCTCCCTCGGAGCTCAGCAAGTTCCTGCCCCTGAGAAAGGTTTTATCTCTGGCTCCGGAGATAAGTGTCCACTCCCTTAAGATGATTACGGATCCCTCCCCTCAAACCCATTGACCTTTAAGACATTAAACCATCAAGACCAACCCCCACCAGCACTAACTGTACTGCCCTCTTTGTATACATATATATATATATATATATATAGCTGTACGAAACAATAAGTCTCTCCTCTCCTCTCTCTCTCTCCTCTCTCTCTCTCTCTCTCTCTCTCTTGCACTTGTCTCCATCTTTACCTTCTTTCGTCGACTTCAAGTGTCCCCCAATTGAAATGACTAGGGTAGTGATGGGGTTTCATGGGTCAAGGTAAGTCACCATATGGAAAAGTTAGAGGAGTGCATGCCTTGAAGCTATTCTTTGAAACCCTCCCATTTTTAGAAAATTCTTCATCTTCTCCCTTTCTCTTTGCCTTTTTTTTTTTTAATTCAGGAGTCTCAAGCCTACTTCTGGGCAAGTGACAGAAGTCTTGGGAATTCTCCCTTGAAGCAATTTTACTTGATAATGTTTTACTCTTATGTTAGACCCCGAATGAAAGATGAGTTGTGGCATTGATTCTGAGGGACTTTTTTCTTTTAAAGTTTTATTTATTTATGTTTACAGAACGGGTACAGGCCAGAGGTGCAGGAGTAGTGAGAGGACTCACCAGAGACAGAGTGGGGAGCAGAACAGGCAGATTAACAAAGTACACTGCTGAAGGGAGGTTAGGAGAGGCCTCCCACACCATATGGGTGAGCTCCCTGGCCGGGTATTGAACTAGTGCTGCAGTGCCTTTGGAGAGCTTCAGGATGTGGTGCCTTAACCTGTTGCACCACCAGGGAGAGCCAGAGGGACTTATTTTTTGATGCATACACCCTGACTTCCTGATTTTAGGATGAAAATTTAGTTGGGTTAAGTCACAAAAAGAATGACATTGTCTTCAGCATGCAGGAGCTAGGATGTCAGACTTATGGCAAGGACTTTACTTTGCCCGGGCTACCCCATTACCGCATGGAGGAAGATTTAATTTCAGGGAGTAATTTTATTCAACATGAGCCCTCTCTTAAAAAAAAAAAAAGGCCTATAATGATATAAATGATATACCTGCTTAGGACAGTTCCCTGAAATGCACTCATATCATCAGATCTTAAAATCCAAATTCTGAAACCACCACAGGTAGTTATTTTATGCCATTGCTATGATAAAAATCATCAAGTTCTTTGTATTTAATGTAGATTGCCTAAATTGCAGCTGTTTGAACCTGGGAAACATGTTCAGTGATGAAATTAAACCGACATCATCTTCTTTATCTTGACATTCCAGACGACTAGAGGCAGTTGCTGCCCTGGCTGTCAGTATGGGATAGTCAGAGCTAAAACTGTAACACTGCCTTTAAGTTTATCTTTGATTAAAAATTAAATTCAACTTTCCTTTATCATTTTCCATATCCCAGTCACATGGATGTATTCTCCAACTTAAATCAAGATGAACTAAATATTTAATACCCCGTTCTAATTAGCTACAACTGTTACCTGATTTCTCTCTGTAAATGAATGTGAAAGGGCCCGGGAGGCCTAACGTTAACCTTCATCCACTCTCGTTATAGAAGAGAAATTACAGGCTCTAATTAGATGCTTCAAATTGCAAAGAAATAGAATTTTCATAACCAGCTTATTAAAATGCTAAGGCCCCTGTGGGATAGGGCAAATTGCTTCTACTCTGATCTGCTTATCCTGGTACAACACCATACAGAAGACTCATGTTGTCTGCCTTACACAGCTCATATTTCTCCCAAATTAATGAGTACTCAAATTATTCCAGCTGCCCTCTTGGCACAAACAAAAATTGAAAATCTATGGCTGCCAAGTGACGTGGATAACTCAGCTGCTAAATAAAATGTGCTTAAGGGGACACAGCTGCCAGGGGTTCCTATTTACATTAAAATTACTAAATCCATGAACACAGAACAATTGTCCCAAGACAGCTAACCACTGTCCAGTGTTTGAGTTAATTCTTTTGTTAGTCCAGGGACCTCAAAGTATTGCTATCTCATACAGCAGGGCAGATACATGAAGTCCTATCAAATGGCTTTTCCCCAACAAAAGGGATCTCTAAACATCAAGGTAGGTGAACTACTGGAGATGATTCTATCCAAGCCAATTTAAAGCCATTCTTACTAAAATTAAATGTCGATCTTAGACTTGTGACATTTTGATTTTGAAAATCTTCAAGTTTCTCTTTTCTGTGGTCTGACTCACCTCCTAATTGTTTTAAGGGTCCAATAAAGTCAGATTACCAAGACATGGAAGTCTTAGGAAAGAAGGATGCCCCACAGGTCAGCAGGCAATTAATGTACTCAGTTGCTTGGTGAGACTTTTTTTTTTTTTTT
>NW_004567105.1:57831369-57872356 GCF_000260355.1 Condylura cristata
CTCAGTTGCTTGGTGAGACTTTTTTTTTTTTTTTTTAATTCAGAAGATAAGCATTCTTTTTTTTTTTTTTTTTTCAGCTACTAGTAGCCACTGTTTTCCTTCTCAACTACAATATATATTTATGTGTATGGGTGCATTTTCTAAAAATAATATGATAGTTTATTTTTACATCATTTTGTGCATTTATCCATCTCAGTTGTAATCTCTTTGGCCCTTCCATCACCAAATCACCCTGTGCCATCACCATGGTCCAGTGCATTTCCCTCCCCCCACTGTTTTTGACCCCATCCCCTACCCTACCCCCATAAAATATCTCTGGTATATAGCTGTTTATTATTATTATTATTTTCTCGCCTGGTCCGCTATATTCCTGCTATGAGTGAAGCCATCTGGTATTTTTCCTGTTCTTCCTGACTTATTTCACTAAGCATGATCTTTTCCAGCTCCATCCATACTGCTGCAAAGGTATGTGTTTATTTTTTTCTTGGTTGCTGAGTAATATTCCATTGTGTATATATACCACACCTTTTTTATTTTTTTTAAAGATTTATTTATTTGTGCATACAGAACTGGGGTACTCGCCAGAGATGCATGGGCAGTGAGAGGATTCATGAGAGACAGTGTGGAGAGCAGAGCAGGCTGACTGACCAAGTACAATGCTGAGGGGAGGGGGAGCAGCGGGCCGGTCAGGAGAGGTCTGCCGTGCCATGTGATCACCTCTGGGCAGGCGGGGATTGAACTCATGCAGAAGTGGCTTTAGCTTCTTAGTTCTGTTCTTTAACCCACTGTGCCAACAGGGAGGGCCTATACCACATCTTTTTAATCCAGTCATCCACTTTTGGGCATTTGGGCTGTTTCCATGTCTTCCCAATTGTAAATAAAGCAGCAATAATCATGGGGGTGCAGGTATCTTTTTGAATCAGTATTTTTAGGTCTTTGGGTAGATACCTAGGAGTGGGATTGCTGTGTCATATGGAAGATCCATGTTTAGCAGTTTGAGGAACCTCCAAACAGTTTTCCACAGTGGCTGTACCCGTTTGCATTCCCATACTTGGTGAGACTTCTTTGGGAGACCCAGGGGGCCTCCTTGGTAGCACAGGGGTTAAGTCTCAGCACCATGAAGCTATCACCAGCCACTTCAGTGCTGAGTTTGATCCCCCCACCAGGGAGCTGACCCACATGGTACAGCAGACCTCTCCTGTTTTACCCACTGCTCTCAGCAATGTATTTCAGTTAATCTGCCTGTTCTGTTCCCCACTCTATCTGGTGAATCCTCTCACTCCCTGCACCTCTTGGCCCATAAAATTAACTTATTGTCTGAATAAATACATCTTTAAAAATAAAAGAAACCCAGGAATAACCCATTCGGATATAGAGAGGTAGTATAAGAGGACAAAAACAAAGAGTGGGGAAAAATGGGCCAGTTAATATTTCTTTAGTTAACAATCATTAACATAAAATTAATAGGACCCTCCATTACTATCTCAAAATTCCAGACACTAAGGGATTTTGTTCAAATGTCTTCAAAATTCCTGATCATTATAATTATCAATGTTCTAGTCCAAATCACAATGCTTAACCCAGTGTTCACAGGCTGAACTCCTGTCCAGACCCATGTTTCAACCACACACAAGCATTCAAGCAACGAAACATCCCTCAGAGTTAGTCTTGGGCCACCAAAGAATGTATCAGCCAGATCCATCTTCTCTTGTTGGATTTGTAAGTGGATATATTTTTTAAAGAATCATAAGTTATAGCCTGTTTTTCTGGGGTTAATTACAAAAACATATCTGCTTGTCATTCTGGATATTCTGCCCTGTGCACTTTGCATTATCCAAATCATGTAAGATTATAGTGTGATGTCATCAAATAGATCAGGCTCAGGGGAAACAGATGAAGATTCTATAAACATTTTCACCCCTAAACACATAATCTAAACACAATATTTCCTCTCTCTGTAAGAGAAAAATGACAACAAATGAGATTTAAAAAACAGAATGGGCACATGTGAACATCAACCCACAAACATTTGAAGATGATTAAGGAAGCACAGACATACATGAAGATAAGAGGGAAAATGTTGCTCTCAGAAGTATAAAAAGGCCTTGACATTGAAGGAACCCAATACAAAGTCACTTTCAATTATATGGTGATGCTTTTGATCCATGCCAATCCCACACATACTTTTGCTAACACTGTAATGGCTGCCTACTTTCCTGCTCATTTAGCATTTGAGGATGCAGTTTAAACACATAGAATTCTGACTTCAAAAACCCCAAAATTTTGGAGGTGTGGGCATTGTAGTTATTTCCCCAGATGGGTGTTACACTTCCCCTGAAAAGACAGAATTCTCCCAAATCTTTCACTATCACTTCCATCATGCCACTGACACTTCTAGGGCCACACAAGTCCTGGATCCAATGAAAAGTCAACACATACAATGTGACCTTGAAGAAAGAAGAGAGGAAATGACTGTGACTTGGAAAAGCATTTTTACATTTCACTTACTTTCAACAGCTTAATAGTATAAACACAAAGTTGTCTTCAACAACAGCTGTGGTTACATAATCTTATTATGTATGAATCAGGTGAACCTGTTCAATGGGAATGAAGTGTCAATCATCCATGCTGATAAAGGGAATAGTGTAGTCAGTACAAAATGCCACAGGTTCTAAGTGTCTCATTTAGAAGGCAGTATAACTTTGCAGGAACATGTATCTTTCCTAATTACATAAAAGGAATATTCATCTTGGAGTGTAAACAAAAAATACAGGTGTATGTAAATGTCCATATATGTAATTATTTAGTTATATAGCCACACAAAATTATAGGTCAGCTTTACATGCAATCACTAAGTCCTCAGATTCTTTTATTTTATTTTGCTTTTTGCCAAGTTAACTCTTTTGGGATAACAGCCAACCTAGTTTTATATGGAAGATGAAACGGGCTGACTGTCTATAGAGCATAGTTCCCTCTCTTTTGATGTAGTGGCTCTGTCACTTGATCTCTTCACAGTTTCACTTTAGAAAATCAAGCCAGAAGATGTGTTTAAAGAGAATTTAAATTAATTTTACTTCAGTAATGCAGCAATGCTTGTTGACAAGTGTGACAACACAGAGCCAAGAGTCAGACTCACTGTGGTAAGTTCAAAATTCTGTTTCAATCTGAAATATTCCCTAGGAGGTAAAACACTCCAAAATGACCAGTTCCATTAGACACTCTTTCATATCTACATGCTCTAGCTAGTCTTTCGAAAATAGAGTGACTCCAGGAAGCAGAAGTAAGTCCCAGAAGTCGTCCATAAAAACTAATCTAACTCATTGTTTCATAAACACGACTTCTGTGTACTGTCTTGGTGCCCTTAAGGTGGAAATTTCAGTCCCCCCCCCCCAGGGATATTTTCTGTCTTTTCATTACTATACTCACAACACAGATAATAGAAAATTCAAATACAAAAGTGTGGAAAACACTGGTCGATTATTTTAATATGCCAACAGCCTAGAGTACATGTTTGTTTTGTTTTAAGTGAGAACAAGGGCTTCCTAAGCTTTTCTGAGTTGCCATATATAATCAGTTTTTTTTTTTAGACACACTATTGTTTGTCTTTCTCTGTCTGACTCATTGCACATAGCACAATACTCTCAAAGTCTATCCATAATATTGCTAATGCAAAGATTTCTTCCCTTTTTTACAGGAATCTTCATCCACTCATCTGCTGATGGATCCTTTGTGTCAATATCTTGGTTATTGTGAATAATGCTGCAGTGTAAGCATTTATTTTTCAAGTACAGATTAGTTATAAATATTAATGTTCACAGGAAATTGTGTCCTGGGAAGAACTACTTCATGCAGCACTGAGATAAAGCAATACTTCTATTGATAATACCTAAAAGGATGAGATTTGGCATTTCTGTGCTAACCATTTTATCAAGAAAATTCTATCTACTACCACCTTGTGACCCTGACCCAATCAATCAGCAACAATAGATTGGACAGAATGAAATAACTTTTACAATGGAATTTTTAAATGTAAACTGAAGTTATTCACTTCTAGCTATGATAGAATAGATACTGTCAGATGAATCCTAATAGTTAAAACATCTATTACAAGTGAATAAAACACACTGCTGTGTGGAGACAACTGAACAACCAGGACTTGAAGGTTTTAGATCCTAGAATGAAGACAACTACATGGAGCAAAGACCTACAATCATTACCATGTCCCTCTTCATTGTATTTACCAGTCAATGGAGCAGGGCATGGAAGCAAAAAAACCAATCAAACAAACAACTCCCCCAGCAACTTAGAGTAAGTGACAGCCCCTTTAGGATAGGAAGACAAAAATGGATTTAAAACTATAGAGAAAGTCAAAACATGTGGGGAAAAATTCTTAAAAAAAGGATTTCTCCTGGAGAAATAACTGCATATTCTACAGGTAATGTCTTGTTAAGGCACTTGTTAACTTCTTAGTTATTCATGTGTGAGAGAACAATCTTTTAAACAAACAAAAGCAGCTACTAAGATATTAAAATGTTAAGCAGAAAACTTGGCAGTTGGAAAATGCTGAGAAATCAAAAGTGAAATTAAGGAAGGCCTCACCAAAAAGAAGGGATACAAGTAGAAATGACAGGTCTTCTGTTGAAATCTCTGATATGGCTATTCCCTAGAAGTTAAGGGCAAATCATAAGTGAATAAATTGTAAATGGTCAAGGAAGGCCACCTATTCAATGAGTCTGCCATAGATTTATTCCTTTCAAAAAAAAAATATCCAAACTTCAGGCAGTGATCAAAGGTTGTTAAGCATGCCAAAAAACAGAATATAACCAAGTCCAGAGGAAAGAGAAATAATTGATTTACAAGTGACCTCGATATTATAGTTGCCAGGCATGCCAATGTCTATAATATTAAATAGATGAAAAGATGAAATATAAAAAATAATCAAATTGAACTCTAATATATATTTAATAAAGATTATTAGATATTCTACAAGAGAATATCAAGGAGCTGAAGAACATCTGTAGAAAAATCTGTAGACCAGATTGAATGACAGAGTGAGAAATATTGGAAAATAAAGAAAAAACAAAAAATGTATCTGGTCAAAAGGTTAACATGTAATTGAAACTCCAAAGAATTGCACAAAGGTAGTATTTGAAGAAAATGATCCAAGAATTTTACAAAGTTAGTAATACCCAATCAACTATAGTTTCAAGAAGACTTATGCACTTCAAGTAGAATAAAAAAAAAAAAAACACTAAGACATAGCATAACAAAAATTCTAAAAACTAAAGACAAAAATCTTATGGTCGGCTATGAAAGATCATATTCTCTAAAGAGCACTTATAACTGACAACTTTCTTCTTAATAGAAAACATAAAAAGGCACAGTCAAACTTTGGATTCAAAACACAATTTTATGCTCAACAAATGTATCCTTTAAAATGATAGCAAATCTGCAGACGTTAGTGAAGTAAATGTACCATTGTAAGTTTCTTAAACTGACAAATAAACATACTAATCCTAATCTTGTCTTACTCCACAAAATGAAGTATTCAGTAAGGTAGTGAGTTCAAAAAAGTGGAAAACTCTAAGATGCTACACAAATAAATGGATTTCTTTGTTAAAAACAATAAAATGACAGCAAAGTAACAACACCTTCAGACAAAATTGTTATCAGTAGAGTTCAAAGAAACATTATAGGCAGAGGGAAAATGATTTCAGTAAAGTATACTGGAAGGAATTAAAAACAGAGAAGGGGTTAAAATATATGACTAAATCAAAATATTATCTGTCTAAAATGACTTAATCACGTTTAGGTCTTAAAATAGTACCAAGGAAAGAAGGTGTTAATAGGGTTAAATTGTCAAAGTACATGCATGATCTTGAAAGTGGTAGAAATAAAATTTAAGTTAGGTTCTAATAAAAGATAAATATAGTTGCAAAGGTAATTGCTAAAATAATACAATAATGCATTAAAAGTGAGTCTTTTTCAGATTAATAAACTAAAGAAAAAGAAAGAAAGGATAAACAAATTGCAAGATGGCAGGTAAGCCTAAATATTAATAATCACATAATTTTAATATATTACTGTGTAATGTATGTTATATAAATTAACAGCATATCATTAATATTAATATTAATAATAAATTATTAACATGTTAGCAATTATATTAATATATTATCTCAATATCTTAATTATCACTATATTAAAGAATTATTAAATACCACCCATTTTTAGTATACCATGCCCTATTTTTTTATTTTTAAACTTCGTAAGCAAAATACAATTATGAACAATAAAAAATTGATGAAACTGGCCCTCCCTGGTGGTGCAGCGGGTTAAAGCACTGCACTGAAAAGCTAAAGCCACTTCCGCATGAGTTCGATTCCCGCCTGCCCCGGAGGAGACCACATGGTGTGTCAGACCTCTCCGGACCCGCCCGCTGCTCCCCTCAGCAGTGTACTTCGTTGATCTGCCTGTTCTGCTCCCCACTCTGTCTCTGGTGAAGTCTCTCACCGCCCCTGAGCCTCTGGCCTATACCCCAGTTCTGTATGTACAAATAAATAAATCTTTAAAAAAAAATTGATGAAACAGAAAACTAGGACAAATTTAAATTTGTGTACTGGTAATATTAGGTATGCAACAATATCTAAAACAAAACCTGAACTAAAAGGATAAATATGAAAAAGCACAGAGGGGGATGTAACATAGCAGTCCGTGGAGACCACTGATAGCACTGATAACAGAGTGGTCAGTGGAGACCATATTGCAAATAGTCAACTTTGTAACAGACATGTATGACAGTATATCCATACTCACAGAATTCATTTTGTTTACAAATGCTCAAGGATCATTAACCAAAACACACCATATACAACCATTCAATATGTCCATGTTATGGATAAGCTAAAGATGTTGGAATATTAACTAGAATATCAGAATCCAAACTGTTTTCAACTCAAATCATAACACTTTAAACAATTCATAGGACAGACATGAATTCATGGTAAAAATACATTTTAATTCAATAATAATGAAAATGGATAAAAGCAAGTGGACTATCAGTAAAGGTACTAGAGTGAAAATTATAGTTCTACATACCTATAATAAAAACAGAAGGAAGACTGAAAATCAGTGATCTAAGTTTACAATTAAAAAGCTATAAAAATGTCAGTTAACCCAAAAGAAGTAAAAGAAAGGGAATAAAAATCAAGAAGTAAATAGCATGAAAACAGAAGCACAATGCCAAAAATTGCCTTTCTTAAAAGCCCAGTTAATCAAACCTTAAAGAGATGGATTAAGGGGAAATGAGTGAAAACACAAGTAATATGAAGAATGGAAAAGGGAAAGATTAAGGATTTTTGCATAATAAACAGAAAGTGAGGTTATTTTATAAATAATGAGTTTGAGAGAAATGAACATATTCCTTGAAAAGCGCAACTTAACTGAAACTGACTCAAGAAAAGAAATTTAAATCAGAATAGCCTTACATCTATTAAAGTGATTCAATCTATAAAGAAAAATTTTCCCTCAGAGTAAATTGGAGTCTCTTATGACCTCAACACTTAGCTCTTCCATACAGTTAAGGAAGAAATAACAATCTTACACAAATTCTTCCAGGAAATAGAAGAAAGAAGAAATGCTGTCCAACTCAACTTGAGGTCAACAGACCCTTATCAAAAACCTGAAAAAGATGTTGCTAGAAAGCTCAAGCCAATAATTTTCTTGAACATAGATACAAAGATCTGAAAATCACAGTAAGTCAAATTCAGTATAACACAAAAACTTAATGACAAAGTTGGTTTTATGTCATGAATACAAGATTAGTATAACACTTGAAAATCAGTGTGATTCACAGCAACGAAAAGATAAAGAAAAAAATGATAATCTCCAAAGACAAAGAAGAAACACTTGGTCAAATTTAATACCCATTCAACTAAATTCTCACTAAGCCAAGATAGAAAAGCATTCCCATAACTTTAACAAGAATAGGTACAACACTAACAACAACATAACACTTAATGATAAAAACATTAGAAGTATTCATGCTGAGATCCTGGATGCAGTAAGAATTAATCCTTATCCTTGCAACACTGTACTGGTAGCCCTAGCTAGTCAACAAGGAAAAGAAAATCAATAAAATGTATAAAGACTGAAAAAGAGTAAATACAATTGTCATTATTCAAATGCAAAAAACTTATGTACAAGAAAATAAGAAAGGATAAATAGATAGTAAACAGTAAAGTTGTTGGGCATAGGCCAATGTAAAAGTTACTGTTTTCCTATATTAGCAGCCCAAAATTTAAACCCATATCATTTGTAATGTTAAAAAGCCTCTTGTATACCTGATAATAAACTACAGCAAGGTGTGCATGATCTTCAACACAAAGAATGTGAAATATTACAGAAAGAAAATAGGTGGAAGGATGGTCACACTTTGCAAACTGAAAGACAGCTATTTCAATTCTCCCTCTGTTGATTTTATTTTTATCTCAATCCTACTCAAAATCCCAAGGGTTATTTTATAGAAACCAATAGATTCTAAAATTGTATGGGAATGCAAATGACCAACAAGATCAAATATGATTCTGAAGGGCCAAATAATATAGAGAACTTATGCTACTGGATATGAAGAAAATAAAGTTAAAATCAAGTTTAATTAAAACATTAAAACATAGTGGAACTGGCACAAGCATTGGTATATTGACAAATAGCATAAAATCACAATATCTTGAAAAATTCCTGATTTTTATAAGTGCTACTTTATTGCAATAAAGAAAAGGTGGTTTCTTTCATAAATGAGACTGAGTCAACTGATTATCCATGTGGGGAAGAAAATAAACCTTAGTTCTAGATGGATTTTAATACTAAACTGTAATAACAAAGTGCAATAGCAAAGCTTCTAGAAGATAATATGAAGAATTATCATCTACCTTTGGAGTAGGAGAATATGCCTTAAGTTGTACATAAAATAGACTACCCTTAAATAAAGGAAATTGATACATTGAATCTTACCAAAATTAAAAACTTCTGTTAATCAAAAGATGGTGTACTATAATTGAGAGAAAACAGCCAGTGAGTGAAAAGAGAGCTGCATATATAGCAGAGGATAAGTACCTAGCATATATAAACTAGCACTGTAAATCAATCAATAATTTATCAGACATAAATATTTAATGAGCAACAAACTTCAACATTTCCTTAAAGAGGCTCTCCGAATAGCCAACAAAAGTGTGAAAAGAGTGCCCTCCCTGGTGGCACAGTGGGTTAAAGCACAGCACTAAAAAGCTAGAGCTACTTCAGCATAAGTTTGACCCCTGGCCCTGGAGGAGTTCCACAATGTGCTGCAGACCTCTCCTGGCCCGCCAGCTGCTCCCCTCAGCAGTGTACTTCGTTGATCTGCCTGTTCTGCTCCCGACTCTTGTCTCTGGTGAATCCTCTTACCACCCCTGCACCTCTGGCCTGTACCCCAGTTACAAATAAATAAATCTTTAAAAAAAAAAAAAGTGTGGGCCCTCCCTGGTGGTGCAGCCGGTTGAAGCACTGCACTACGAAGCTTAAGCCACTTCCGAATGAGTTCGATTCCCGCCTGCCCCGGAGGAGTCCACATGGCGAGGCAGACCTCTCCTGGCCCGCCAGCTGCTCCCCTCAGCAGTGTACTTCGTTGATCTGCCTGTTCTGCTCCCCACTCTGTCTCTGGTGAATCCTCTCACCCTTCGCATCTCTGGCCTGTACCCCAGTTCTATATGAATAAATAAATAAATCTTTAAAAAAAAGTGTGAAAAGAAAAGATAGTCAGTGTTAGCCATCATAGAAATGAAAATTAGTGTGATACCAACGTACACCAATGCACCCTTGCAAGCATACACACACATATCCCGTAATGGCTAAAATTAAAAAAAAAAACATTGATAATACTAAGTGTTGCCATAGAGGAACTATAACTCCCACTGTAGCTGTGGAAAGTAGCTTTGGAAAAGTATTTGCTATCTGCTACTGCCTACCACATGCATAACTTTGGAGTCAATTTTTTTTAAAGATTTATTTATTTATGCATAGAGAGGTGGGGTACAGGCCAGAGTGCAGGGGTGGTGAGAGGATTCACCAGAGACAGAATGGGGAGCAGAACACGCAGACTGATGAAGTACACTGCTGACGGGAGCAGCGGGGGTGGGGAGTCAGGAGAGGTCTGCCATGCCATGGTGGGTCACCTCTGGGACGGGGATGGAACTCATGCTGAAGTGGCTTTAGCTTCTTAGTGCTGTGCTAAAGTACAGCTGCTGCACCACCAGGGAGGGCCCTGGAGTCAATTATTTTACTCCAAGTTGTATCCCAACAGAAATGCCTATATAAGATGCAATGGAAGACATGTGGAGTATAATTATAGCAGCATAATTTGCAATAGCCAAAATGGAAAATAATTTGTGTCCATCTATAGAAAAAAGATAACTAAATGATGATACATTCGTATCAGAGTAGAACATAACAATGATGAGAACAAACCATTGATACACATAACAATATGGATGACTCTCACAGATATAACACTGAGTCAAAGAAGACAGTCATAGAATAGCATACACCAAATGCTTCAACTTATATAAAGCTCAGTAGTAGTAGGTAAAACACCCATAGAGATAAAAGTCAGAAAAGTAATAGTTACGCTGTGGCACATAATGAATAGGAGGCATGACTTGGGAGGCTCTGAAGGTGCTGTCTTTATAGCTACTATATTTACATAGAAAGGATCACTTGCTAAAAATCCATAAAACTTAACACAAATATTTTGTAACTTAACATATTTATTTTTGCATTCACATAGTAAAGGAACATGGGAATATTCCTCTATATTTACACTCCCTGTAAGTCTAAAATTATTTCAAAATAAATTTTTTAAGGCTAACCCATCTTTATGATGATCCAATACTATTGTGGTCTTGATAAGTGTAAATGATCCATAGTAAAGGAGCTGGTCGTTGAGGAAAGACTCTGATTGCAGTATTTTAACCAAAAGTATGAACCTACCGGGGAACCTGGAAGAATGGGATTCAATCACAGGAGCTCCAGATAAAACCAATTGATAATGCCAATTTCAATATACTTCTCAAATATGGTCACTACTTGTGATCTTAGAAATATAAAGAATCTTTAGAGTAAATCAAATCTAAGAGTGATGATGAAGTAGAAAAAAGTGAATTCTAAGGCTTGTCCTCTGGGTAAGCCTCCTGTTAAGACAGATGGCTGGGAAAGGTGTGTGGTCACATTACACAGCATCAGCATCCTCTGTCCCAGAGTTGCTACATTTTCCATACATAAAAGAGCTGCAGCTTTGATGACTTTCCTTCTGAACTGTAATCTTGAATAAATTAAAGCCACTGCTAATCACTCAGGGATGAACAAAGGCTGTCTGAAAACAATAGCACCCTTGTTCCAGGCTCAGTGACATTAAAATATCATCAAGTCTTTCATCATCCTTGTCTTTATCTTACTTATTCCTGCTGTTGGATGAAAACAGCCCAAGACAAGATATTATTCCTGCTGAGTCCAGGTCCTGCAACATCATCTTTCCCAATCAAAAAATGTCCACTGGCCCCCTAATCATAATCCACCTCAACCAACAAATCCAACCTCCTCCCCACAAGGAAGATTCAAAAACCATCATCATGTATGTAAAACTGAACAATGGTTATGTTCATTTTCCAGACATTTCCATCTTGTAATCACATATGATGTAACCTGGGTGGGGAAGGAGAGCTGTTTAATGGAATAAACATTCTAAGACTTAACTACAAGACAGTGGGATTTTGAAGATAACAGCATCGTGCTACTTTGGCCTTAGCCTAGCAGGACAATGGCTGTTTCAACTCCAATTATTTTCTATGAGGTCCTTAGTGCATACAAAACATTCCAGAGCTATCCTTCATCTAGCACTTAGTGCAGGCCCTCTCTGTGCCAGGGCCTTGGGCTGTTAGCTCATCTCTCCCTCATCTCATGTTAAGGAACATACTTTTTTTTATCCAAATCTCACAAATAGGGAAACTAAGGCTTGAGGTCATCTAATTAGTACAAAGAGGAAAGAAGACATTTCAATTTCAGAGTCCATTACCTTAACTACACCCTGGGCTCCAGCTCCTCCATAGGTTTATAAATGTGATGACACACAGGGAGGTTCTTCACCCTTCTACAAGCCATTTTTCTGTAAGGATCATGTTATCTGCTTGGATCTTCTCCAGTTTGTATCATTTTTTTTTATTAATAAAACTGGCTTTGCACAAACTATGTATTTTTGGTGGAGAATCACATAATTCCAAAGGGGTTTCAGAACTTGAGCTTTGACTTTGGAAAGAAAAATGCAGGACTCAAGGAGGAATTGGCTGTTTATTTTTAGCCTTTTATCCTCACTTCTAGGAGATAGCGAAGTAGCATTAGATTCTTTCTCAAGATAGATTTCCAATAGCTTGCCCTTCTGTGAAAAAAAAAAGAAGCTATGATATGGTACAGCATAATGGGGTCACAGCTGAATTGATTATGCATATACTTTTGTGACTGGTATTGTTCTTAACCATCAGAGGGAGGTGTCATCTCATTTAATGACCCCAATGTCCCTATGGTATACTGTGATAGCCAGGGGAATGAAGCACTCCACAGATATCTACATGTAACCTTAGGAAGTTGTGGCTGAATTATATTGAATGACAAAAAATAATTAAACTGGCAGATGAAATTCAGAGTGCTAATCTGCTGCTTAAAATAGAGAGGTTGTCTTAAATTATCCAGCTGGGCCAATACATTCTCAAGGGTCTTCTGAAGTGGAGGCAGTGTTAGGGTCAGTCAGAGTGCTGCGATATGAGACTTAACCAAACAGTGTTGGCTTTGCAGAATGGAGAGGGACATGAGACAAGAAATGGGGCAGCCCCTAGAAACTGCACAAAGAAAGAAACACATTCTCCCCTAGATTTTCCAGAAAGGAATACAGTCCTGCCAACACTCTGAATTTAGCACAATGAGCCCCATGTCAGATTACTGACCTATGGAATGGAACATAATAAATTTGAGGTTTTTCAGCCACCACAATTTTGGTAATGTGTTAGAACAAAAAAGAAACTAATACAGGACTTTTTTGTTCTGTTTTGTTTTGTTTTAATTAAGACAATCTCTACTTACAGATGAAGAAATGGAAACACCCCAAGCTTTAGAATGGTCATACAGCCTGTAAGTAAAAGGGTCAGAATTTCAACCAACCAACCTCCACTTTTAGTAAATTATATCTTCACCACCCCAAAGACAGCTCTCCTCTGATAAGAATTATTCCTGGCTCTTTCATTAAAGCGGAGGCTCAGTATAGGGAGTTTAATAGTCACTGTGTAGAAGTGAAATGGAAGAGAGAAGAGGGAAACAGTAAGTCGTTTTCAGTACATAAATCTTCACTGCTTGGTTACATTTAGTCTTAAGTATTCTGTTCTTTCTAATACCATTTTCCATGGGAATGTTTCCTGAATTTCTTTTACAGATAGTCTGTTATTAGTTTAGACTTTCATCATTCACTGGGCTTCACAGAGACTGCTCCTTTACAAATTGAAGGCTTGTCCCACCTGCATCAAGCAAGTCTATTGGCCCTACTTTTCCAACAGTCTGTGCTCACTTGGTGTCTCTGTGCCAAAATTTTTAGATATAATGCTACTATATGCCTAATAATTGCACTGTAGTATAAATAGACTTTTAATGTACACTAAATAACAAAAAAAGTATGTGACTTGCTTTACTGTATACTCACTTTACTGCAGGAGTCTGAAGCCTGCATATGAAAACACATTGGATTTTGTATATTGGTTCAGGATTCTGTATTAAATTCTTTAGTGGGGTCCTTTAGGGTTTCCTATAAATAAGATCACATCATCTGCCAACAGAGATAATTTTACTTCTTTCTTTTCCATCTGGAAGTCTTTTTTTTTTTTTTAAGATTTATTTATGCATATAGAACTGGGGTACAGGCCAGAGGTGCAGGGGCCGTGAGATGATTCACCAGAGACAGTGTGGGGAGCAGAATAGGCTGATTGGCAAAGTACACTGATAAGGGGAGCATCAGAAGGGTCAAGAGAGGTCTGCTGCATGATGTGGGTCACCTCTAGGGCAGGGATCAAACTAGCACTGAAGTGGCTGCAGCTCACTTTGCAGTGCTGCGTCCTAACCCATTGCACCACCAGGGAGGACGTGTTTTTTGTTTTTTAACCTGAAAATTGTTCTAGTTAGGATTTCCAGGACTGTGTGAAACAGAATTGGTGAGAATGTGCATGCTTGTCTTGTAGCAGTCAAGGGGGGGGAGACTTTGTTTTTCAACATTGAACACAATGTTAACCATGTGTTTGTATGACCTGTATTATGTTCCTTGCACACCTAATTTGTTGATAGATTTTGCTCTGGAAGGTTACTGAGTTTTGACAAATGCCTTTCTTGTTATCTGTTGACTGATAATATGATTTTATACTTTATTAATATGGCATGTATTAATTGATTTGTTATATCAAACCAACCTTGCATCCCAGGCAGAAATCCACTTGATCATGATATATGGTTGTTGTAATATGCTGTTGCATTCAGATGGCTAGTATATTGCTGAGGGTTTTGTATCTATAATCATCAGGGACACTGGTCTATAATCATCTTTGGTGATGTTTCTGTATAGTTTTGGTAGCAGGATAACACTGCTACATTAAATGAGTTTGCAAATGTACCCTCCTCTTTAATTTATGGGAAGAGTTTGAGAAGAACTGGTGTTAATTCTGTAAGTAATTGGTAAATTCACTAGTGAAACTATCTGGTCTTTTTTTTTTTCTTACTTTATTAGATATTTTTGATTACAGATTCAATCTACTCATTAGTCATAGGTCTGTTCAGATGTTTTATTCATGATTCAGTCTTGGTAGATTATATGTTTTTTTAAATTTATTCATTTATTCTAGCTTATCCAATTTTATGGCATATAACTCTTCATAGCGAAATCTCTAAAAGCAGGGACAAGACACACATTTACATTCTCACAAATTCTATTCCACATAGTAGTGGAAGTTCTAACTTAAGTAATTGGCAAGAAAAAGGAAAGACTTCCAAATTGAAAAGAAAGAAGTAAAATACCCACTTCTCAGTTGGCCAAACATGCAGATCTTTTGCTCTACCCAATCTCTCTCTTTTGTCTGCTACAATTATGGAGCCCATCTTTTGAAGTCGCAGGTACCAATGATGAAAGAAGTCTGAGGTATTACTTTTGCAGAGAACTAGCTAATCTTTAGCATACTAAATTTGAGAATAAATAAACCTTTGTTTACCTTTAAATGCATTACTTATTACCACACAGACCTAAATAATGGCTCCCCCATCAAGACATTTACTTTTCCTTCATAATGTTTCCATGACTTTCTACAAAACATATCTAGTTTGCTTGCTTGCTTACTTCTTTGTTCTTTAATAACCACTGTTCACTGTGTAATCCCTTGACTAAGTGATCATTTAGTGTCTTGTACACAAAAGATACACAAGGATACATATTCCATGCATTAATAAATGAATGTTTAATTAACAGATTCTGATCTTTGTCTCTACATCTCTGATCAATTTTGTGTGAAAAACAAAGTCATATTTTCTTTGTGGAAAATAAATGCCTTTACCAGGTGCTAGCCTTTTTTTTTTTTTTAAAGCTGTCTATAAAAGAAGTTTAAAAATGATGACAGAGAGAGCTTGATTTTAGGATTGATGAAGAGAGATAAACAATAGCTATTTAAAATTGGTCTCATCTCATCATGCCAAAACTAGTGGAAATTTTAAAGAAAACAATATGTCTTTTCAATTGATGGAGTTAGAGAAAAAGAGGGAAACTTAAGACCCAAGATTTAGGTCGAAACCAAACCAGCTGGTGGAAAATAAATGAGTAACTAAAAGCTTATATAACCACGTTAGGATCTCACTACTCCAATGAACTCAGGTGTTGGAGGAAATTCTAGGGTCTCTTGGGACTTGGGCATTTAAATTATAATTTAACTTAAAAATGTGGATTTAAATGCATTCTTCTCTAAAAGATTTAGTTATCTGTCTCTTTTCCAAATAGCTCCAGTCCTTCACCTCCCACACACTTGGGCCAAGGCTGAGGGCATTTAGAGCTAAGACCCCAGGTTTCATGCATCAGTGCTCAATCAGCACATACCTATTATAAATAACCCAAAGTCCAGTTTGGCAGTAGTCCCAAGGTCTCCAGTCAAAGAGATCTTATTCAATTCCATCCTTTCGAAGAAGTGTTTATTTGGGTTATTTTTCTGTTACTTTGTCTTTGGTAGTTTCAACAGACTAAGCCAAATAGCTAGTGATCTAAACCTTAAAACTTATCTGACTGAATTGAAATATATATATATATGTAGCAAAACACTATGACCTGTTATCAAATTAGATAACACTTTGGTATATATAATGTGATACCATTCAGCTACATCTTATTCTCAAGATTGTATGTTAGTGAACTGGAATGGATTATTCAATTGTAAACCCAGGAAATCTTCACTTGATAGCTCTGTATGTTCTTCAACTAAATTGATGCAAGGAAAATAAGGCCCGTGTGCTCCTTAAATTATGTCTCCCACATCTCTGACTTCTGGCTCCAGATAAACAATTGCCTTTTCCGCCATAACCCATATCCACTGTTCACCAAGGACATAACACTCTAAACAATGCATATCTGTAGCATGTCTGTGGATACAGGTGGATCTGAAGTCACACATCCAAGCCTTGATTATTATAGCTGGGACCTGACTCCAACAGGAAAAAGGGAATGAAAACAGCATTTGGAAGAGCTTTTCTACCAGATGAATGGTTCCTCTGACAGAAAAACAGAACATGCCACTCACTATTCTCCTTCCCCTGCTGAAGTCTGACAAGCAAATAAAAATGTCGACAGCACAGTACCCCAGGATTTCCCCCTCACTACCCCACACAGTGGAATTCTGGGATAGAAATTCAACAGTCAGCAAGGATCCTATGGAGAGGTATGCCTACTCCAAGAGATTTTCTTGATATAGCTTTCAACTTTAGAGATCTTAGCCACTCCTGCACTAGCACTGCAAAAATATATCCACAGATGAAATAACAAAGTTCCTTTCTAGATGAGAAAACCAATGTCAATCTGAAAGCATCAGTCTCTTTCTCATTCAAATCCTAGGTTGCCCTGTGAATCCCTTTTGTATATTGACCAGAAGTGTAGATAGCTTTGGCAGTGAGGCATAGAACTGATGGCAGAATGAGGCAAGTTCAGCCAATTTATATGACCCGTGTCCATAGATTAAAAGGCAATGGGAACAACCAATGAATATAATAAGCAAATTTATATACAACATGCAGGAAATATATATGACAAGCTTTCAGTCAAATCTCTCCTCTGACCTTCAAATTGCCAAGAATGTCCCCCTTAGAACTGGACTGGACCATGGCCAATTAGGTCTGAATTCCTTACATATGTTTTGGGGGGGTGGGACTTTTGTCTGGACTCAGCCTAGTAAATTGTTGGGCCTTCATGGAAATGCTTTAACGACAACAATTTTCAGGAAGTTGCTGGCCTTTTTGCCTTCTTTCACTTGTTACCCTTTAATACACCTTCTATGCATTACTTAGATTAAGGACTTTGTAAAGGAGGCCTTTGTAAAAGAAATAGCTTGGGCAACAGTGCAGCAGAGCATGAAATCCCAATCTGGATGGTTGGCTGCTTCATAAAATGTGACCAAGAATGGAGAAGCCAAAAACAGAGGTAGGGAACAGAGTGATGGCGCTCACAGTAGCTGATGGAAAGCTTCCCAACCATATCATGACAGTTGGCCTGTGCAGGGCTCTGAATGAAATCCATTATGTTGCCCACAGAGCATGGGATTCTGGCACAGTCAGCACAAAAAATGTTTCCCTCTGTGAGTTTACAAGTTATCAAAGCCTCCCACTGCTCCTCACCCTGAGAGTGAGGGACTGAAGCTGGAGACCATCAGTTCCCACAGCGCGCCTGACAATCAGTTACAAGATAATTTTTAAAAGGAACCAAACACATGATACTTTCATGAAAAGGTGTAGTCTCCAGAGGTATTGTTACTCAAGAGCAACTGGATTCAGTGGCAACTTGCTATGAGTCATGAATAGTGATCAGTAACTAAAGTCCACGTCCTAAAGTCTTAGACAAAATTTTTAATCAATACAGATTTTTAATTATAAGATGCATAATTATTTAATAAGATCCATTTGCATTTTAAAGAAGGTTCCTGAATAGAAGAGAAAGAGGGGGCCAGTGCAAACATTGGCATGTACCAAATATGGCAGGGTTGCACATTACTTATAATTGAGGACATCACTCAGAACCAGCACTACTTTGAGGAGAAAATTCATTTTCTAGGGTGAAGTACCCAATGCCAATCTTTCTCTAAATGTCAATCCCAGGAGAGAGCCAGTTTAAGCCTTACCCAAACTCTACTTTAGTTGAAGGAAATGGAAGAAGGCATCTCTGTGTTAAAAGGTGGATTTACTTGTATATAATGAAATGATGAATCAATGTACCTTCATGGGACTGCTACTAGCAAAGAACTGGATTTAAATGTGGTCACGAGCTTCTAGATGATTTGGCTTTAAGAAGAGGGCAGGGCTTAAGACATGTGAATAAGTTAGTAGTGCCAAGTGTAGTTCTTTTATAAGAAATATAAGGTTAAAAATGAGCTCGTGTTCATCATCATCATTTTATTAAGATCAAAGAGAGTAAATATGCTATACTAAATACCCAAGATTTTCCCTTGGGTAAGTGGTTAGAAATGAGGGTAAAAAATAGATTCATGTCGAGTTGCTGACATTATAAAATAAAGGAATCCTCTGAACTCCTTTGTTCTTTCTGGAGTATTCCATGTATGTACTTGATAGAAGTGTATATAGAGAGACAAAAAAATCATAGAAAGTAGTAGAAATCACTGAAGTCCTCCTTCCGGACAAGGCCCATTTTCAGGTTTGAGCAAGACGATGGTCTTGAAACACTAATCCTCGTGTCAAATTGTAAACTCCCCTATTTGGACTAGCACAGTATTTGAAACAACTTACAGTCTTCTAGCAAGGTGGTTGCATTATTATTTTATGATCATATAATATAACCCAAACAAGGATAATTCAGTGATCTTAGTTGGGAAACACTATATGGGACATTAGGCCTATTGAATTAAATAACTCTACAATACTATGCTAAAACACTTAGTAAAAATATTGATCATAGATGAGAAGAGAGACTGGATGTGCTCTCTGAAAACCTTGAGTTGTTGATATTTCAAATGTTTAGTCATCTACTCACTCAAAGTCACAGAAAAGGTCACAACACAAGCTCACAAGGAATGACTGCAACTCTAGCCAGGCCTCTGGGAGTTGGGGGCCAACGACCTGAGAAAGGCCAAGGTTCTGTTCTCAAAACTTCTCTATAGGTCTTATAACTCCAGTGATATAATTCCTAAGACACGATACAAATAATAAAATCTGGCAGCATATACCTTATCTACAATTGGAAAGACATGGAAACAGCCCAAATGCCCAAAAGTGGATGACTGGATAAAAAAGATGTGGTACATATACACAATGGAATATTACTCAGCAACCAAAAAAAGAGAAACACATGTCTTTTGCAGCAACATGGATGGAGCTGGAAAAGATCATGCTTAGTGAAATAATCCAGAAATAAAAGGAAAAATACCGGATGGTTTCACTCATAGCAGGAATATAACAGACCAGGCGAGAAAATAATAATAATGAACAGCTATAGACCAGAGACATTTTATGGGGGTAGAAAGGGGAATGGGATCAAAAACAGTGGGGGGAGGGAAATGCACTGGACTATGGTGATGGCATACGGGTGATTTGGCGATGGGAAGCCACAGGGATTACAACTGATATGAAAACATGCACAAACTGATGTAAAAATAAACGATTATACATAAAAAAAAATCTGGCAGCATAAAATGCTAACTCTTCGTGGAAAAGGACGTGATGTGACCCTCCAGGGATGGAGAAACGACAAAGACTTAAAATGAGACCAAAGAGTTGAAATAAACATGGCAAGTGAGACTATTCTTTAAGTCTAGACAGTAAGCATTCAGTATATACGAAGAGTTTCACAACTTAAAAACAATAATTTCAATGTTTTGGAGACTTAACTAGTTTTAGAGACAGGTAGGATAGCCATATAGGTGAAGGGGCAAGAGCTGTGCCAGCTAAACCACCAGGCTCCATGGCAGCCATGGGCCCTGCAGAGCACAGGGTAGAGGGAGCCCACACGAAACATCTGTTGCTTTCACTTTCATTCATCCCCCTCTCTATACAGGGATATTTCCCCTTGAAAAAAATCTCTCACTTGGTTTAAGGAAATAAAAGTTTCCAGCTTGGGAGTTGAAGGGGACTGCCATGCACACTGACAACTGGATTTGGATCATTTCTTTCTAAAGGTAACAGAGACTTCAAATCGGAGGAAGGGAGTCCCACATCTGCGTCGTCGCCTTACATTAGGTGAATTATGTTTGTGTCTCTTGGCCTAAACATCTCTTCTGAAAGTAATCTCATGCCAGTACAACTGTGTGCTATTTCTGATCACCAACATCTGGATGACCAGGAAGACTGCTCCCTCCTAAGTCAAAAAGAAAACGACCAGCTCAACAACTTTGTATCAAGACACACAGCCCATGGAGATCAGTGAGCTTGAGGCAAGCAATGGGGGCCGGGAATCTTGAAGAGGAGGCAAAAACCCATTTGCCAGGTATCAAAAATTAGGCAAAAAACAGAAAGAAATGGAAACTATTTATGGATTGGGGATCCAGCATCCCCCCAACTGAAGATTTGAGCTGTCCTTATAAGTCAGTTAAAAATGTTTAAGGAACATACTTGGACTGCAGCATTTCTAATGCGGCTGTCACACTACATTTAATGCAGAAAAGATGTATTTTTAAATGATCCGGTTACTCCAAGGGCTTTGGCTTATAAAAGCCTTTTTTATTGAGATTCTAAATTCCAGTCTGAATAACCTTTCAATTTGTTCCAGTAATTTTTTCCCCTCCTGCATTTGCATTGGCAATACAGCTGGAGTCATTTCAAAGCCTGGGCCCTGAGCACTGAGCCTTTTGTACCAAGTCTCCCCCTTCCGCATAGACTGTGGGTGCCAGATTTGACATTTCTATGAAGCTGTTTGCACAAGAAAACCACTTGCTTTTCAAAGATCAAGATTAAAGTAAGCTTAGGAAAAGAAAGAGAGCATGTCATATTTTCATCACTCTAGTGATTACCTGGGGGTTGATGTAGGGGTTTGAACTATGAGTTAAGTCACTCTAAGATTCCTTGAGTAGTTAAAAGTGCTGCAAATCAAAGTGGCTCTATTACTATCTCTGTCTATACACCAAAGTCTGTGGCTCATTATCTAGCCATCACTTTCCTCAGGGTTCTACTGTGTGTTCTCAGACACAAAACACCTTCCTACCTGCAGTGTGAGTGACACCTGTGACAAGACTTGAGTGTAGAAATATGAACAATGCGTAAACCCTACCACTTTTCATATGACATCTTCTCCCTAAATATGGAGAGGAAAAAAGAGACCCCAGAGGTGGGAAAAAGCAGGGATTCTAGGTAATTCCTATGAAAACATGATAGGAAGATAACAGATGACAGATCCTTGTTACTTCCCTACTCTATGTCCATCACTGAGCTATGTGCTTTCAGGAATGTTTTTGTCCAAAACAAAACATCTGAATAACAGGCCACAATTCCAATTGTAGGGATTGTAGTTATTCTGAAGACAATTTAATGTCATCCGAGAATCTGGAAACAACTTTACATTTAGTTTGTTGTAGTAACATTAGTCCTAGAAAATTCTTAGAGAAATTCTAGCCAAAAAATGACTAAAGTGAATCTTATGTAGGTTACTTTGGATAATGCAAACTTTATGGCACCCTGTCCAACCTAAAATTTTTAAATGGCTTTAAATCGAGGCTAAATGTTTACAGCATGTATTTACTTCTTTTACAGCACATCCTGTGAGCAGAAACTAGCAGTGGGTAGAGAGAGTGAAGAGGAAAGTGCAACATAATTCCTGAAATTTCTTGAAATTGGGGTTTCTTGCACATAGTAGGGCTTGTTTTATTTTCACTAATACCATTAGTTTTCAAGACTTTCATGACATAACCAATTTCTCATGAAATTTGTCTCGGACACACTTTTGAACATCAAGGGACCAAAAAGTAGACTGGTAGAGATAACAATGTACAGGGCTGGAGATGATTTTTATAGTCTGGAAGGAAATTTCAGCTCAGTTGCCTGATTGGTTTCTTTTAGGAATCAGAAGCACTTAAGCAGTATGAAAAGAACTTGACTTCTTTCATCCACGATAGCCTAGAAATTAGAACAGAATTCTGCTGACTTGGCTTTTAGAGTAATTACTGACAACTAATACTTTCTGAGGACTTGCTACGACTTTTGGGGAGGCAATGTGATGGTTAAGAATGGCTAGAGCCTGAGTATACTGTCTTGATGTCAGGTGCACATTGCTCTAGTAAATAATTCCAAGGCCTTGAAAAAGCAACTCTGCAATGCTATGAAAAGGGATGGTTATAGCAATTGCCTCAGTGGGCTGCCCCAAGAATTACAGTAGACAGTCACAGAAAGCTCTCTGTCTGGAGTCCCACACATAGTATGATGCCAATTAAATTAAATGTTAATATTTTCATAGTATACAATTTACCATCCTATTAAGTTATCCAGTGATTCATAAATTATAAAACACTAAGTATATAACCATGTATGTATATCAGAAAAAAAAATAACAGCATGCTGACTACTGCTTATTTAAGGCTGTCAGTGAAATGCTGCTATCCAAGTGAACTTACTGCAGCATGAAAACAGCAAGTATCTGTGCTCTGTGGGTGCCGTGCACTGAACTACTATTGTACCTGACATGCCAGTCGTGCCATCGACATACTACATTTTGAAATGTATTTTATTACCTTGAATGTGAATCTAAATAGTTCTACATGGCACATGGCCATCCTATAGGGCAGTACAGTCATTCTGAAGCAAGGGAAAATGGCCTGAAGAACATAAATGGACAAGTATGAGTGGAAAAGTCACACTAGGATGAGGATACACTGAGTTAGTCCTCACTCAGAAAATACTTGGGCGGGGAGGGAGTTACGTGGAACTGGGACACTGAGGCTGAGTTAGAATCAGACTCCTGAGTTCACATGCTGGAGCTTCCAGTTACAAGTTATGTGAACCTGGATGAACCTGCAGATATTTTGAGACTTGTAGGTCCTGGACTGGAGGAGTACAACTCCTCCTAGGAGTTGTAGGATGAGGAGTTGGTCCTAGTCAGGAAATCCATCAGTGTCTGGTCACACACAGGCTACAGGCATGTGATTTAGCAGCACAGTAATAATGTGATGGTTGCGTTGGCATTATTTTTGGTCATGCATCCTTGGTCAAAAGTGTCAAAAAGCATCCTTGCTGTGTGGTAGTACCTGCAGAGATACAGAGGAAGCTAAACCAATATTACCTAGCACACACCTAGTACTTTCTCTACTTCTTTAATTGCATGGCAGCTGGGGATGCAGTCAGCATTGTCCTCTTCACGTTACAATGCTGAAGAACAGATTGACTAAGTAGCTTACCCAAAGGCACACAGCAAAGCAGGGACTCAAATTCAGTCTGATAAGGGCTCAATTCCAAATAGTTTCTGCTGTGAAAGACAGTGAATGAAATATGTCCTTAGAGTAGCATGCCTCTCATCATAGGAAAAGGAAGACAAGCACTAGAAAAAGTAAAAAGTGATAAAGATGTTTTCAGAGGGGAAGGAATAAAGACCAAAGCTCATGCTGAATTTTGGGCAGTCTAGATGTGAACAAAGCAGCTACTTAGCAATGAAGTTGTTTTCCAAAGGAGGGACAGACTATGGCTCATAACAACAAGAGTGGCATACTCTGCCTCATGAAAGGAAAATTGCATATTTTCAAGTATCCGTCCTTTCTCCCTTGCTCCACAGCATCCTCTCCCTCCTTCTGGTCCTGCTGCTTCTCCCAAGCATGTTGTGTCACTGCCTGGCTCTATCAACCACCTGAAGGTGGTGAAGGTAGGGTAGGGGTAAGGCGGCATGCTTAAAGCAAAGAAACAAACTTTTAAAACTGGAAACCAGGTGCCACCCACCATCAGAGATGCCACCTCTGAATTGTTTGAGTTACCTTTAGCTACCCTTGGATTTTGCCCTGCCTTGACACCTTTTTCTTCATCTTAAGTTTTTTAGGGAAGTTCAAAGTTTCCTCTTTCATCTTTCTAATGAAGCATACAGTCGGCGTCTAGTAATTGTTAAATAATAACAGCACTTATATCCTTCTTACCTAAATACCTCCTATGGTTTCAATAATCTCCATTTCCTGTCTAAAATCCTTACTGGGCTGCCTGAATTTATGTGATTGTTAGCAATTGTGTAAGCTTTCACTTTTTCTCACATACATCCTCGTACTTGCAGAAATGTTTTCTTTTTTTTTCCCTGAGGCTGGGGGGGGGGGCAGTATACAGTGTGGCAGAATGAATATATACAGGCCATCACCTGTGTATCAATTTATTAAGTACACCATAAGAGATGAAAAGTGTTAGGCAACTGTATTTATTATTTCTATACTGTTAACATTTTCCTCAGTCACATTGCATCTCCTTCCTCCAACGTTCTAATCATGTTTTATTCTGACTCTAAGAATTCTGCTTACTTGAACGTTTTCATCTCTTCAAAGAGGATTGCAAGCAGGAGGCAGAGATTCTGTTTTAATCCTTTGCTTGCCCTCCCGAATGTCAAGTATTTGTGTTCGGCATTTTCAAAATCAATAGGGACCCAAAACATATCAAAATGAATATCAGATCGTCCAGAGCAGAATATTAAACATGGCTTATGTTTTTCTAAGGCAACTTTAAAACCAGGACCAGCAACAAAGCAAGTTGAAAGTTTATGAAAACAGACAACTCTAGCTGTATTCTATTTCCCTTTGTCTGGAAGCCAGTACTTTTGAAAGAGTTCAAAGGAAAACAGAATTGTGACTCATCTTCTAAACAAATATTACCATCCCTGTATGTCAATAAGTTAACCTCCCCACCAGCTCTGATGTCCAAACTTACTCCCCTCAATTGCTATTCACATTCTTGAGACAACTCCTTGGTTACAAATGTGCTATTGCTGGTATTTAATTCTACATTCACAGGCCTGGAAGAATTCCCTTCTTCCTGGGAACCACCATCACCATGCGTAATCAATTGTCACTATGATCTGACAGTAACTTGAAAATATTGTTATTTGGATAGCTTGCAGTTACTTGTTTTACAAGAAAGGTAACAAAGGGAACGGCAATGATGACAGCAGAGAGCTCAAAAAAGGGACTATTTCAGTAAACATTATTTTCTGTGTGTACAAAGAGTTGTTAAGATAACATATTGTGCATAATTAAAAAAAAAAGAATATATGACGGACCCACAGAGAAGAACACCATTCCCACTAGTAAATGAGACTCTGGAAGAAAAAAATAAGTCTGGCCAAGGAAAAAAGTGAATAAGCTGCTCCATCTTAAAGATATTTAGCAAATATCCTTCCTTCTTCCCTTCCCCCACCCCCTTCTCAGCAGTGGCTTTGGCATCCATTAAAATGGGTGATTTGAATTCAAGGAAGGTAGTTAGGAAAGGACTAGAAGTATCTTGCCTACAGCACTCTAGCTCCAACTCCCTCTCTCTGGAATGCATGAAAAATAAGTTAAGTGTGCGCATTGCTCCACTCACTTTCCAGGCCAGAGGATGTGGGGCACCTTGCAACCAGGGGAGGGGAAGAAACAGGAAAGAGAAAAGGCTGAAAAGAGCTGTGAACATGCATGGCGGTGAGCAAGGTTTCCAGGAAAACCACCGGGGAGGGACTTTTCTCCACAAACTTGGAATCTTTGCTCGTCCCTTGCAACTGGAAAGATTAGCAAGAGCTGATGCTATTGCTACCAGTGAGACCAGACTGAAAAGAAGACTGTTCTCGATTGTTCTTTGTGGAAATTCAACTGAGGTTAAGAGCTGCTCTGGAAGCACAAAGACTTATTTCTCTTTGAGACTCAGGCCGGGATTCAGGAAGATGCAAATGGGTCACCTTCCACGGGAGGTGTCTCCTCAATTGTTAAAATAGAACCCACTTCTCTGTAAGCCTTCTCCAACCCACAGCCCCAGTCCAGGTGGAATGCTTGAGAAAGGAACTGGCAGCCAACAGAGTTTAAACATTCAGTCATTGTGTGCAAGAATTGTCCTCTAACTTTGTTCAACAACCTGTAAGGAAGGGAGGGAGGGAGAGAGGGAGAGCGGGAAGGAGGGAAGGATGGAAGGGCCACATGACTTCAGAAGAACTCAGGAATGGACTTTAAGATGATTATTTAAGTGAAGTAAATCATAAAGTGAAGGACAAGTATTGACGATCTCACTTATTTGTAGAAGATGAACAATAAAACAGAAACTGGGTAGCACAGTAAAAATAATAGTTAGACTGTGAAAACTTAACACTAGTTACCAGAGGAAATAGAGTGGGGCAAGTAGGAGGAAGGAACAGGGGAGGAAAGTGACAGGGCTTCTGCTCGGGGAATTTTGGTGGAGAATGACTGAAGCAGTGCACCTATGATGGAAATGACCCCATAAAGACATTCCTGAAGCTGATGTAAAATGAGCTTCTTACCTACATTTTCCTCCATGCAATTTATAGTTTTGGGTCTCACATAAAGTCTTTGATTCATGTTGAATTAGTTGTACTATATGTCGTAAGATAGAGGTCTAATTTCATCTTTTGTATGTGATTGTCCTGTTTTCCTGGCACCATTTATTAAAGATACTTCCCTTTCTACATTGCTGCCTTTTAATAAATCAGCTTTCTATATAAGTATGGTTTTGTTTCTGTGTTCATTTTTCCATACTATTGATCTGTGTCCCAGTTTTTATTTCAGTTTCATACTATTTTGATTTCTATTGCTTTGTAGTATAGTTTGCTGCACTGACAATGATACTGCCAATCTTCTACCTTTTCCTAAGGATCATTTCCAGGTCTTTTGTGTCTCCGTACATATTTTAAGGTTTTAAAATTCTATTTCTGTGAAGAGTTCACCAGAATCTTGACTGGATTTGTATTGGGTATATTCTTGTAGGTAAACTGGATATTTTGACAATATTGATTTTTCCAATCAATAAACATCAGACATTTTCCCATTTCTTTGTATCTTCAATTATTTTTCACCAGTCTTTATAGTTTAATTCCTTGGTTAGATTCATGACATTCTTTTCATCATCTCTCTGCTAGTTCATTGTGCATAGAAATGCAACCCCCGTTCGTATATTGATTTTCAAAGTGGCTCCTTGTCTATGTGAATTTTGTTATTTTGATGTACTGATCACAAAGCATCCTCCAGCTTTCTTGTCTCAGGATCTGAGCAGTGGGCCAACTGAATCCTCTGGTTTACTGGTCCTATGTGACTAAATACCACTGGCAGAGCAGCCAGTCCAAATAAACATGGAAATAGGAGTATAGGGAGTTTTCCAAAAAGTTATATGGTTTTCATTCAAAGGACTGTCTTTTATTTATTCTGAGATAATGTCCTGTCTACATTTTAGTGTTAAAATTTATATTCTCCTGTGAGATGGGAGATAAAAAATAATGATTATTCTATTTTGTTTTTCTTAACATTCTAACCAAGCAAAATAAAAATCTGCCAACTCCATGCCACTGCACATTGCTTTTTATTTGACATTTACTGGTTCATGAAATCCAGATAACTGGTAACTAACTCTCCAATCTTATAAATCCTAATTCAAGAGATTTGGCAATTTCCATTTTGGGAGTAACACCTAAATGACTGTTTTCTTCAGGTCCTTGCTCGGTAAATTCTTAGCACAGGATGATAGATCACTGTGGTAGAGTTGAACAGATTTGGTCAGGCAGAGAAATCTGTGGAGTAAGAGTAACTCCTTCCAAAAAAGTTCTTAGAGACATCCAAATCTCTCTGCAGAGTGAAAGAAACTGGGAATCAGGCTGCAGCCCACCCTGACTGTTGGTGAGCTGAAACAGGTAACTGGGCTAGTGTTCATCTCTCTTGTTGATGGTTTGTATTCTGAGAGCCAAGGCCTGGGAGTTTCTAAGAAATTTCATAGGATCCAGAGTTGAAATGGAAACTCAATACTAACTACGTGGAGCCCATAAGCCTGAAGCTCAGCACCCAGGCCTGTGTCTGACATAGCTCTTCACACTCCCTGTATCCTCTGTAGGCCATGCTGCTTAACAAGGGTTGGGGGATGGGCAGGGAGGCAATCTCCTGAAATGCGTGCCTCACTGGAAAGGCTGGATTTAAAAGGAATGCTTAGGGGAAGCAGGGAAAATCAAATATGACCACAAAAATCTATAGAAATTATTATTAGTAATTTCACTAGTTATCAGCAATTATAAATGGTACCATAGTAACTTCATTGATTTGCAGAGTCAAACATTAAAATATAAAAAAAGACTGACAGCGACCTCCACTGCATTGTCACCCAAAAACCAGCTCTTGAAGTTTGTTTTTTTTTTTTTGAAGTAATTGCTATCATGATTATCTTACTAAATACAAATTAAATAAATTAAAAACTCTCTCCTACAAGATAAAGCAGCAACAACCCCACTCATGCAGACCCTCAGGCTGGACCTCTCCATGCCACAGGGGTTTAAAGGAAATCAGCATTTGCTCATTTTCATTTTATAATAAACTAACACTCTGAGCTAGAGATTAGTATAATTACTTTTCTTTCCAAGATGTGTGCTGGGAATATACTTTCAGCACCTTTCTTTGGTGTTCTGATAACCTCTCCCAGGCGTGGCAATCTAAATGTGACCAGGCTTCTACCACAGGCCCCTCTCGTTTTCTCTTCTCATTGAAATAAGGCCTGCTGCCATGTGTGACTGGAAGCTAATCAAGTGAACCCCTGCAATGTGTTCTTTTGCTGATCATACACGTTACTCTATTTGTATGGCATCCTAAAGCCTTCGGGAAGTCAAGTGTAGTCAAGTGTCCAGTAGTCAAGTGTCCAGCTGCTGCCGAATACTGGAAGGACATTCTGGGAATGGGGCAGCAGAGTAAGCCCAAGAGGAGGTTCTTCCTGCAAACTGACATTCATTCTGAGTACCTGAAAGACATGCAGAGTTCTGCCATGTGGCTTCCTTTTCTCTCAGTTGTCATGGGGTCTGACGACTTTGGATGGTTCTAACCTTGGCTCTGCTCCTGGGAACTGGACACCCAA
Source organism: Condylura cristata (assembly GCF_000260355.1). Classification (NCBI taxonomy): domain Eukaryota; kingdom Metazoa; phylum Chordata; class Mammalia; order Eulipotyphla; family Talpidae; genus Condylura; species Condylura cristata. The sequence goes on from NW_004567105.1 coordinate 57,860,704, forward strand.
CCCACTAGGTTGGGTTTGTATTTGTGTACAATTACTTGTAGAGTTATCTTCAAACAGATCAAAAGATTCAAACAGATCAAAAGGAAAAGCTCAAATTACAAACTCTGTTTCCTTAACATTTGTAGGACATAGAACACCATCAACAGTACATCCTAAGACGAGAAGGAAGGACAACTCCTTAACTGACTGGGATTTTGTTGCATTGCCCTGGAAAGAACTTTCTCTAAACATTTAATTTTTTCTAAGACCACTTTAAATTACCACCCCCTTATTCTAGAAAACGCAAAACCAAACACAAAACACAAAATCTATTCATCATACTCTTGTAAATAAATTGTCTATCTACAAAGTTAACTTTTCTAATTTTCCATATGATTTCAAATGGTTCATATTGTTCCTCAGTCAGATATAGTTCTGCTATTAAATCATGGGCTGCCTGAAGGAAAAGGATAACTGGCTGAATTAATTATCCATGAAACAAGGATCATTCAATAGTAACATCACTAGCTAGATAACACACAGCATGGTATATGTAGCTAAAATGAGCTGCTACCATTCACTTTTTCATCTGGAGGAGCAGACTGCAATCATGATAACAACGATTTATTCAATAAAAGGCGCATTAATTACTTATTATGTGCTGAGCCCTGTTCTGAGACTTTGGGGTTTATCATTGCATAAGCTACAAAGATCTCCAACCTTGGTGGGGAGCGAGGAGCTGATTTGATTTAGAGGCACAAATGCCCTTAAAAATAAGTAATAAATAAATGTACAGCAAGCAGGAAGGATGAGAGGTCCACTCTGGAAATACATACCTGGGAACTGTCACTATGTGGGTGGAAGTGTGAGAAATGGACCTGGCTGGGCTCGCCCTCCAAGTGAGTGGGGGTCATTAGAGGGGGAAGCAGTGCACACCTGCACCTGGAACGCTCAAGGTCAGAAAACAGGTTGGTAAAAGAACAGCCAGAGAACCCAGCACCCTAGTATTCAAATAAATACCTCAAAGGAAAGAGATCAGCTGTTCCAAACACCACTAAGTGCAGCAAAAGCAAGAATGTAAGTGGACGGCTAGTTAGTTAGTGACTGTTATCACTAGTTATTTGCATGAGTTGAGACTTTTGAAGGGTTTTTTTTGTGTGTGTGTGTCAGGAATTATGTCAAGTGCTTTATCTATAGTGCCACATTCAATCATTACAGCCATCCCTAGACCCTATTTTTACTGTCACCATAAAGCAGCAGAAACTGAGGTCTGAAGAAGCAGTGTCCACAGCCCAGTGGCAGAAAACAGATAAAAATATCTATCTCACTGGAGTTAATACTACTGCTCTTCACAATGGAGCTCCGTGGCTTCCTTCCTCCCCCTTTTCCTCCTTCCTCCCTGCTATCTCCTTCCTCTTGTCCTTCCATGACATTCATAGAAAAGAACACAGAAGGAAATCAGAAAGTGAAAAGGTAACAGGTGAAAAATGAGTATGAAGAGGGAGGATACAAATGGCTTCTCTTTGGGATAAATTCAGCATGCACATAGAAGACAGATTTACAGTGAATAGTTGACCAGGTAATAGAAAGAAAAGAATAAGAGCCCCATACTCTTGGGGACAAAGAGCCATGTATGCCTTTCATTAAGGGTTCATTCACTAACCCTTTGCTCCTGTTTTTAAAAGCCAGAGCAATTTTAATAGACAGCAAGAAAATATGAACCATAAGAAGAGATGCACATAATATGTAAGATAATGAAGCTGTGTGAGAGAACCAATGCCTATCATTGACTGAGCATATTCTGATAATGGCAAGGAAAAAAAAAAAAGGCTCACAGAGTTTTTCTCTTGGGTTAAAAAAAAAAAAAAAACTACTTGCCAAGATAGTGTGTGAGTGCAGGGTGAGTCCTCAGTTGTAAAGTGTCCCTAGTGGCTGTGTGTATCTAACACCATAGTGATTTCTCTGGAGGAGCAGCCTGCAAAGCACTGCCGATATCCTGCATCAGATTCAGTGCAGTATGGGTAATGTTTTAGAAAGAAAAGTACTTCATCAAAATGATTCCTAAAGTAACTCCTGCAAGCATATGCCTTCCTATTCAGAGTCAAGTCTTCAACAGATAATAAGCATCAAATTATTATTTAATGGAGAAGTTGATTCTATGTGATTTCTTTTGTTTGATACACACTATTTCAAAGTTTTGGATATACTAACCACCTTGTTTTAAGATGATTAATTTCCTGTTTTCCTATCATTCTACCAGAATTTTTATCTCCATAATAGAAAAACAAAAACAAAAAAAACTTGGAAAATGTTTTCTCAAGTAAAAGAAGTCCTACTTGAATATCAATATACAGGCATAAATTGTTTTATTGCACTCTGTTTTCTCATGCTTTGCAGACATTGCATTTTTTTTAAATAAGAATTTCTATCAGCAAAATGAATTGTTGAAGGCTCAAGTGATGGTCAGCATTTTTTTAGCATAAGGTATTTTTAATTAAGGTATTTACATTCTGTTTTTAGACATAATGGTATTACACACTGAGAGAGTGACATGTTTTATGCCAGCAAGAAACAAAAACAATCGTGTGACTTTATTGTGATATTTGCTTAATTGTCATGGTCTAGAAACAAATCTACACTAACATTTCCAAGTTGTGCTTGCTTACTGAGCGCCTGTGTTGGCACTCACAAGTGCACTAGCAAAGGCCACAGACAGAGATTCCAAATTTCTCCACTCACAATGACCACAGACCAAAATATATAAGTGCATATAACATACATGTTTGTATGTGTATAACATACATGTTTGTATGTATATGCATATGTGTGTATGTATGTACACACAAATTTACTAGGTTATATGACCTAGAGAAAAACTTTATATTATTCTTAAGCATCCACTGACCATATGGCCAGCCATAATTTCTCAAGTTTTAAAATCATACTGGATACTAATATATTCATTTTCTTTCCACATGGATTTTCACAAAGTACTTCTTCAATCACAGCGACTGTCAAAAACCCAGTTTCACAAAAAGATGACATCACTGACTTTCTGCCATACTGTGAGATACCTTGGCACACAATTTGGGAACTTCATCCATACACTAATCTTAAATTTTAGCAAGTCTGAAAAAAAAATAATGTAGGTTGGGAAAACATTTAAACTTAAAACCAGTAATTAAAACTTTCTTCTATTCCCTAAATTTAATTCTTAGTATTATTTTCACACTTGACTACTAATCTTAAAAGGCAAACAACTTTATATCTGTGTACACACAGTTTGCAGTACTAGGTTTGAACCACAAAGGGTTTAACAAGTGGTAGGGAACTAAAGAAGAGTTAACCCGAGTGATCCACCACCTTTTTCTGTAAATATTCTAGGCTGTATGGACCCTATAGTCTCTACCATATCTATTCAACTTAGCTGCTTAATATGGAAGCAGCTATGGGTAATACATAAGGGAATGAGCTAGGTTATGTTCCAATAAAACTTGAGAAGAATGGGAGGCAAGTCAGATTTGGCTCATCAATTATATGTTTGCAAACCTTGGTCTAGCTAGGTAAGGATAGTGTGCACATTGCCCTTTTCCTGATTTTAATTGTACTCCAGCTATTAGAAATAGAACAAAGCATAAGGCCATATTAAAAAGCAAAGTAACCAAGTAATTCAGCAACCACTGGCTTATGATTATGTGGTTCAGTTTCTGGAGTGAAATACAGATATCAGGGTTGTCCTTGACCATTGATATCTCAATAGGTGCAACAAATGTACATTAATATTGATAACATACAGGCACAGAAGGGAGTGTGATGATTCTCTCCTGGTGAAGTGGAGGGATGACTCTGATGACAGAAGCCCAAAATGCCACCAAATACAAAACGCCATGGAACACACAAAGGTCAGAGTTGGCCTTAATGAACAAGAGGTCTTCCTGCTATTGTCTGTAGTAACTACAAACAGTTATTAGGTAGTTATGAGTTAGGCACTATAATAAGCATTTTCTAGGAATCATTTTGGTTTCCCAAAATAGAGATTAAAGTTATAATGAAAGGCTAAAGCAAGATTTGAACCCAGATGTTCTTTTGCTAGAATCTAGCTCTTTTACTTGCACTATATAGCTTCTAGAAAAAGGAAGGGAATATAGGAAATGGAACTCAGAAGTCAAAAGGAAAATAATCATATTGACTCATTCCAGGTGTTGGAAAACTGTATCCAATGGGCCAAATGTGGGTTGCTTTCTGAAATAAAGTTGTATTGGATCTTTGCCATATGCATTTGTTTACCTTTTGTTTATGAATGTTTTCATGCAACAGTAGAGCTGAGTAGTTGCATCAAAGACCTATGAAACCAAGAACATTTCCTATGCGGTACTTTGCAGAAAAACCTTGAAGATACCTGAGTCCATCATTCAATTCAAAGGGTTGTCTTTGCTTGCTTGCTTATTTTTGGTTGTTGTCTTTTCATTTGCAAAGCCAGTCCACAGCTTCTCAGCTTCACAGAGTTCCTCCTTCTGCACTTTCAGCTACTGAGACTCGCCCCATAAGCCTTTATTCCCTGGAATCCTTTCATTTCCCACATTTCATCTGGCTTCCAAGACACATGTGCAGGAGTTGACAGATCTTAAGGTGACATTTAATCAATGCCAGGGCTTTCCAGTCTTGCTGAATTTGAAGGTAAACATACCTCTCCAGATTCCTGTACTACAAGCAGGTGGGAAGTGTGCATCCAGCAAACAGAAGAAATTGAAGGATGAGGTGACTTTGCAGGCCCACTTATCTGGCTGAGATTCACGTCATTCAGCCAATACTCATAATTATCACACTGGACCCACTGGGCTGGCCTTGCCATTTCTGTAATCAGCTGAGAATTTCTCAACAGATTTTTTTTTTTAACATGACAAACACTTAATAATGGTTTTCAATTTTGTTTGCTGTCTCCTGGGCCTCATAGGAAATGAAGAAGGTAAGAGTATCTCCTGCCATTTTATCAACTATCTGCAATATCTGCTCAAACCACAAAATGCATCAGGTGATGACACTATGGACAATTCCCATGAAGCAGTCGCTAAGCAAATGTTAATGCTATTGGCAAAGTCTGCACACAGGAGAAGAGGAGAAAACACAGCAGTTGGCAAAGCAGGTGATTTTAGGCAGTGTGCCTCATCCAGGATGAAGTCAAGCCTCCCTCAGGCCTAAAATAGTGTTTGTTCTGTGTCCCCAAAAGACAAGCTCAAGTCATGATCTCTGGTATCTGTAACTGTGCCCTTAGTTGTAAAAAGGCCTTCATATATATAACCAAGTTAAAGTGAGCTCAGTTGGGACTAAGGTGGCCTCTAATCTAATATTTATTGTCCTTATAGAAGTGGGAAATTTGGGCACACAGAAGGAAGAAGGCCACATGCAGAGATGGAAATTGGAGTTAAACTACCACAAGTCAAAGAACTCCAAGGACTGCTGGCAACTACCAGCAGTTGGGAGGGAGACCCAGAACAGATTTTTCTCTAGAGCCTTCAGAGAGCACACACCCCACCAATACCTTCATTCTGGACTTCTACATGCCCAAACTGTGAAAGAATAAGTATCTGTTGTTGTAGCCCACCCAGTTTGTTGCATTTTGTTATAGCAGCCTGGGAAACAAGTGGATGTTGACGATGGTGGCGATCATAAGGTCAGGAAAGGAGAGATGCTGTACATGGAGAGATGACGTTCCACACAAAAGCACCCTTCAGAGAGCAGGGTGGGTTATTTACATCCCCAGCATATTTTCAGATAAGCATTGGTTATTTTCATGTGACAACTGAAGAAACTCCTGGAAAGCTTGTCCATTGTTGTAGTTCTGATGAGTAGCAAGGTCTGTGATTTGAGTGCTAGTCATTACACTCCAAATCCGTGCCGGTAGCCACTACTTCACTGCCCAGGTCCACATGCAAGGCTTGTACCTGTGTGTTTGTTGTGTTTTCAATCTAAGGACCTAGCAAGCGGGTGTTTCAAGAGCTCTTACTCAGAGGGATCAGAAGTCCCAGAAACTCTTAGTTGTGGGAGCCACGATCTCATACAAGTTGTTATTAATCACCTGGCAACTTTACAGAAAGCAGGTGGCATCTATGAAACATATAGAACTCTGCTGCTAAGTGAGCCTCTTCAGAAATGACTTTCTGGTCTTTTCTCTTTCCTTTGTATGCCTGTTGATGAGAACATTGTTAGAGGGAGTGCAAATGAAAAGGTTATACTCTACATTGGTTTGTTTGTAGGAACTTTTATCTAGTTGCCTTTGTAAGATAACGAAGATCCAGTTTTAGTTTTTCTTATTTTCACGACATTGTTTTGTCATACAATTTAATCAACCAAAGCTAAAATAAACAGCTCAGATCCAAAGATGTCATCAGAGTTGACCCAGCTGCTCGGAAGGTAGTGGACCCTGGGGTGGGAGGAACACATTTAGTCTTAGTGTGGTCTCTGCAAGCAGTGCACAGCCCAGTCAGTTATCTCTGGCTCCTTTCCAGGTCCAGAGCTTTAGAACTACCCTTGATGACCTTGAGAAAAGAAGATTAAATATATGTTTTCAAGTTCTCAGACATTTATGAAAAAAGAGTATACTTAAAGATCATTCTGTGAACATTAACAAGATTCATCTTTTGTATTTACAATTCTTTAATTCTGTTCCCTATTGATTTGATTCACAACGTCCTAACAACACAAAACATAGAAGCACTTTTACTGTACACAATATATTTCTCCATTTTTTCTCATTTTTATTGAAATAACTTTCTTCTAATCTTTATTGAAATAATTGCCTTTGTTACTGTTATATTATTAGAGTTTTGGGTGGTGGTGGGGTGCCTATGTGGTATGCTAACAGTTGCATAAGCAAAACACAAGGAGATAGCACAATGTACTAGAAACATACCACTTTGTAATCAAGACATTGTCGATTCAAGTTCCAAGTTCCATATATTATTTCTTTAACCTTGAACAAGTAGCTTATTTTCTCTAGGTATTCATGAATTTAAAGGCTGGTGATGTAGACATTTAACCATTAAATCACTTTCTTCCATCCCACCTTCTACCTTCTTCTACATGTCATCAATTTGCCTTGGTTTAATAGTTTCACTACCCTAATTGCCACTGATTTGAGGGACATGGCTGGTAGATGGCAGGGTGTTCATTCATCAGCTTTTCCTTCTCACCGTTGATGATCTTCTATATTATAAGTAAGGAATTTTTCACAAATTCATATAGTAGAAGAAAAAGAAAAAAAAGATAATAAACAAAAACAAAGATATATCTCTTTATAGACAGCAAAGCTCTCTCATTCCATGAACCAAGGCTGCTGCACGGGTCCCTTATGGCCAGCAATGTTGGGTACACAGGGACCACGTGCCAACTGCACACTTGAAAAGTGGCCAAGCAGAGGAAAGACTTTTTGCTCTCTCAACTCTATTGATCATAATTCCATTTTTAAAGGTTAGGAAAATGGCTATGACTCCCCCAAATCTTCCAAGCCTTCACAGGTTCTGACTACAGTTTGCAGGTCAATGTTCTTCTCTATAGAAGATAGTGTCACAGGATTGTTTGCTGAAGGCCACTCTGCTGGGTCAGTTCTTCATGTCCAAAGGTAAAACAATCAATAATGAGCCTAGCATCTTGTGATCCCACCATTAAATTCACCAGCTGCATTTTCCCTCTTCAAATGTCTTAATTATAGTTTCATATGGCGTCACAGATCAGGGGAAATCAGAAGAAACTAAGACAGAATAAGTTGCCTCAGATGAGACCAAAGTGAGGGTAAGGGGAAAGTTGAAGACGCTTAAGCACATTTTACTATCTGAAAACTACATAGAAATTCAATAAAAACTCCATTCATCAGCACAGCCTCAGAAACTTGCAAACACATAAACACACCCGAAAAAAATTAAAAACATCTGTGCAGCCAGCAGAACAAAACCTTAAAATAAAAGGAACACTGTTGAGCCAGGCAAGATTGTCAGCTTCTCCTTTCTACAATTATGTGAAGGCATATCTTTGGAAGTATCTACACATTTGATCCAGAGACGTAGCTGATGATTTCTTTTTTGTCCTGGTAACTATTTCTCCAAATGAATTTGTAGGTTACTTTACAATTCAAGTACCCTTCCTCCAACAGGCCCCTTATAAAAGTTATTTTTCATGAGGAAATCATCTTTTGTTCTGTTTCTGCTAATATCAAAGTTCAGAAATATAGGCTTTAGAACTTTAATTAATGACAATAAGAAATTTCACTCAGATCTATCACACTTATTTGGGTTTTTTTTAATTGCCTGTCAGAATAAAAGATTTGATTCTGCATTTTAAATATTTCAAAATTTGTATCAACATGTAAATTAGGCAATTGCCAAAAAGATACTTTTTAATTGAAAGAAGCATTTGGATTAGATTTGCACCAAAAAATAATAGTTTCTCTTTTGATTCCAATTCACCTTCTCTATGCTGTCATGTCATCACTTCTGAGCCACTATAAAACATCTTTTGAAGAAACATTCTGCATGGACTCCTGAATTGATTTCTGAAGTCAACAACTGCCAGCAACAGGGCATTTCTAAACAGAAGTCTTGAAGGATGAGTAGGAGTTTGATGGAGAAAAGGGGGTCATTCTTGGCAGAGGAAATAGCATTTACAGTGGTGTACAGAAGCACACCACATTTTAGGGAACCCCAAAGAACTTGACCATGGTGTGGACCTCTTGCTGTTCCAGCTCCAAGGAGCTGATGAATGTAAAGAGGCTACTCTTGGTGGATTTGGAATTCCTGATCTCTGCCTCAAGTGTCTCTGAATATTTTCCTATTCCTCAACCTCTCATGTTGGCATCTCTCTAAGGCAGAATAAGAAATACATACTTGGAAAGAACCTAGGAAGAGACAAGTCTCCTGGAATAAACTAATTCCTAGAAATACACTATGGACAGGCCTATCTTGGCAGTTAAGTCCTGAGTCTTTTTTTTTTTTAAAGATTTATTTATTTATGCATACAGAACTGGGGTACAGGCCAGAGGCTCAGGGGCGGTGAGAGGCTTCACCAGAGACAGAGTGGGGAACATAACAGGCAGATCGACAAAGTACACTGCTGAGGGGAGCAGCGGGCGGGTCAGGAGAGGTCTGCCACGCCATGCGGTCTCCTCAGGGGCAGGCGGGAATTGAACTCATGCGGAAGCGGCTTTAGATTCTCAGTGCTGTGCCTTAACCCGCTGCGCCACCAGGGAGGGCCCCTGAGACTTTTTTATCCATCTTTTGGACTCTATGTTTTTGACTGTACCAATGAAAGGGTCTTTAATCACTGCTTGTGCCACTATCCACTAAGAAGAAACTTGAATTTTGAATGCTTATGTTTAAAAAACCAATTTCTTTAGGATTCCAGCGCAGTCCTTTATTTGAGCTGCCCCTGCATATTTTTCCCATTTAATCATAAAGTCAGTGTTTTTGTCTTCAGTTCTCAGTAGACTGCAGGGAACAACATCATTTATATTTTTAAACTGGAAGAAAAAGTAAATTTTCCCAAATACAGAAATGTTTATGCAGCTAATTAACTTGCTCATCTATTTTTCATTTTGCTCTTTTGGGACTTTTAAAGTGTCCCTCCATCCCTATTAAATTCTCTCAAATTCTTCAATTTATAGTCTCCTTCCTTACTACTTTATTCTACAGGAGCAGCAAACTTAAAACATCCAGTCACTGGATTGTGAGGTAGAAGGCTCTGAAGTCCTCTCATGGCAGATCACGTCACACTCGGAAACTTCTAGATAATCTAGAAAACCCAGCCTCAAATTGAAGGCAATCTGACTCTTCCCTCATCCATCTACTTCTTGAACTTTTTTAAAAAATCATCATTTTTATCCTATGAATTTTTCACCTTTTGCTTCATTTCTTTCATCACAAATTTATCACTCAAGATTCTGAAGGTAGCACAACTTTCCCCTCTAAGTATTGTGGTTCATTGCCTTTTCTCTGTCTCTGATGAACAACTATTTTAAGTCTGAAATTTCTTACATTCTCCCATCCTTGGCTTATTAATGAAAATCCTATGGCCACTATGACATGTTTCCAGTGAACCAAATCTTTTGTCCAGAGATTTGACTTTTTTCCCACCCAAGTAACAAATACATTGGGACAAAAATTATAATATATCACAATAATAGGATGATTCATGACGTTACTCCTGGGACAGAAGAGTAAGAGAAAAATGTGCTTTTACTACAAAAGACAACTCTTCAGATACCATTACTTTGTTTCAAACCAATTGATTGAATTTTCATCAGATCACTCTATACAATCCATAATTAACAAATTGCTTTGAAGGTATGATTATGAAGAGAATTGAATCTATATGTATTGAAATAGAGGCCAATTCTTTTTATTAAAGATTACCATTTTAATCTCAAGCTAATTTTTTCCCTTAGTTTATATATCAAATTAATTTTGTCATGTGTAACTTTTAGGTATGAAAAAAGGAAACCTGGAATATACCACCAGGAATATATTCAGGTGTTCCTTTGCTTTTATTTTCCCCACCTGTAGAACTTCTGAAATTAGGCTTTGTTGTATAAAATAAGTCAGCAGAGGCCCTTTTCTAACAAGTGTCTGTAAATAAGAATCCTGGTACCACATACTGTTAACTACTTCTCATTCAAAACCATGCTATATTAAAGTGGTTTTTCAGTACAGTATGTAAAGTTATATATTTGGGGGAGGGGCAGGCACACAAAAACACAAGTAAATTAGATACGTTTGTCCCTGGAATTGTGCTCAAAGGCACATATATATCAACCCCTTTCTAACTTTCAAATACCACATATTGAGTTTAAAAAAAAAAAAGAAAATAATGCCATCACTAACTACCACCTTCTTAAATATCTTGAACCAGAGCTAAAGCGATATGGCTGTCACGCTCCCTACCTGGTACCAAAAACAATTCCTTTGTCTCAGTTTATTTATGGGTCAAAGTTAAATGCAAGAGAAATAGTTTCAAATTATCTTCCCTACACCTTAAAGAGCAGTTCAAATAAAGATTTATTTTTAGTTTTAATTAATCCACTAGGCCCTCTCTTTGACAGGTAGCTGGCAGTGCTCCTCTGATCTTCACTAACAGAACTTCAGTACCCTTGGAGAAACTGGACCTGGCCTCTGCTCATTGGACTTCTATCCAGCACAAGAGACAGGCAATCTGATGAGCTAAATATTAAGACATAGCAGGAGGTCTCTGGGTCCCATTCTACTCATTTACCTGAACCCTTCTGTCCTGCGAACAGCACAACATTAGGGCCCAATACACACCCGGTTCATCGCCATACAACACACATGCTGTTGCAGGAGGGAGAGAGCAAGCCATTGTGATGAAGTAGAGAGTCAGCATCTTTCGGGGTCCTACCAAGAATCAGGTACCAAGTTGCCCACCCCAATCCCCCATTTATTCTCCTTTAATTAGCCTTGTGGATAAAGAGCATCTTCCTTTAAAAATAAAGTTTGAGGCCTGATGGTGCAGTGGGTTAAAGCACAGCACAAAGAAGCTTAAGCCATTTCCACATGAGTTAGATCCCTGCATGCCCCGGAGGTGACCACATGGCACGGCAGACCTCTCCTGACCTGCCCGCTGCTCCCCTCAGCAGTGTACTTCGTCTATCTGCCTGTTCTGCTCCCCACTC
>NW_004567105.1:57872456-57954651 GCF_000260355.1 Condylura cristata
ATAATAATAAATAAATAAATAAAAAAATGGAGTTTGAAATTTAAATTCCTATATGGAGATCTCACAGAAGGTACAGAAATCAGTAAGAAGAGGACTGACATTAATTGAGAAGCTGTTATAAGCCAAGCATCAGGTCGGAGTTTTTATATGTTAAGGCACAATTCCTACTACCACCCTGCTTGCTCTGTGACACCAAAGGTGAAGCACTAGAAGCTCATGGGAATAAGGGATGGGGGTAACTGTTGGCCCCACTGGGATGCAAAACCATCACTTCCAGAAGTATGTTCCAGAGCAGGCCTATGTCTATAGAACATCGAGGGGGTTCCATGAGGAAAATAGAAACACTGACTCAAAGTCTAGAATGTAACCACGGTAGTAGGTGGTTAAAGTGGCTCAAGGACACCACGTTTGGGAAGGATGATTAAGGAGTTCTGTAGCCAGGATGAGAGATAACCCATCTATACCAATGTCACCAAGAATGACAACAGAAAGATGGTAGAGTCAGTGATCCCAATGTAAAGTACTCACTTGTGAGTGATCAGGAGGCCAGGAGATGGCAGCAATGAGAGGGTCTAGCCTGCAGAAAGCCATTGTCATTGTCAATACTTTAGTATTGCCAGTACCCATAGGCCTTAAAACTCTGATTTCCCTGTACTCAATTTCCAACCACTGGCTCACTTTCCTCCACTGGAACCACAAAAGAGTTGATCATCCGTTGTCAATCACCTGTCTCCTTTCTTCACTTTCTTCCTCACCATCTTAGATTCCAAAACTCTTTCCCTGTGAATATATTCTCAATTCTATTAACTCTCCTTCTACCCAACTTGTTCCCAGCCGTAATTAAATGCAACTTTCCACCTTCTCTGTGATTTTACTGAAGAAGCTAAATAGCGCTGGAGAAACACATCAACTGCTTTGATCAGTCCCACTATCAATTTATAAATAAAAACCTCAAGTGGGTCCTCTCCATTGCTGGGCATCCTACTCTTCCTCTGGTCTCTTCTCTGTCCAACTCTCTTGAGACAACAATTGTACCTCCTTCTCTCCTCAAGCTTCTACTCTTTCTCCTATGCAGCTTAACTTCCAGCACTCTCCATTACCACTCACTCACTCATGAAAGGAAGGAGTCTGTGCTCTCAATTCTTTTGAAGAAATAATGCTTTTATCGTCACAGGGGGGAAAAAAAAGGAACGTCGAGGGCCATCTCCATTATGAGCATGTTCTAAGTTTGTGCTTGTTAAAGGAGAATGAAACTATTTTCCTGGAAAGTATTATTGGAAAGCTATTGTAAAGTATTATTGGAACCCCCAAAATAGTTGCAAACATATTCAGAAAGGATTAAAAGGTGAAAGTTACTTATTAATGACAAATAAGCAAGCAATACAAAGATTAAAATCCTTCCAGTAAGTACATCCTGGCCAATTCCATCATTGCTATATCTTGCCTGCCATCTAGGAAAGACATCCTGACCATGTCTGACATAAAGACAGTTGGGCTTTCTTTGCCCTTTAGAGGCTTAGCCAGGCTGCCAAGGAACTGGAGCCTGAGGCAGAGAGGACAGGTGCAGCACCACACTGCCCAGGGAGCAGCAGGGCTGACCAGCTCCGAGAAGAAGGTCAAAACTGAGAGCAAAGTATTTTAGCCAGAGTGAACATACCCATCAGGATGATCTGCAAGTAAAGCAGAGATTTGCAACATAAAGGATTTATTAGTGTTACTACTTTACCACATGTCACCTTTGAGCTCTCTCAATGTTGTTCCAAACATCTGAAACATAATTAAAATGCAGCTTTTAAGGAAGGAAGGTTGTTTTTTTGATAACATGTGAAAAGCTCATGGTGAGAAAGGGAAGCCATTAAATTATCTGAAATTTAAAGATTTTGGGGAGGAAAAAAATAGGCCACAAAGCTTATCCAGCTTATCAGAGTCCACCGTGCAACACTAGTTTTCATGAGTTGGTATTGTTATGAAAACAAACATTTTTATGATCTGGTCAATTTGGGAAGCATGTCCCTTCTTGGAATTTTAAGCACATTCAAGGTTTGAGTGGTTCTGCAATAGAGACCTGCTTCACCTGTTAAATTATGCACAACACTTCAAAGACACACCCAAAGAGCATCTTCCCTCTCACCCCCTAGTATGTAATATTCAGTCGAATATTTCTAAAAAAAAAACAAACTGATCAGGGTTCATCCTTCCCATTTTGTGGGTAAAAACAGATTCCGAGAGAGATGTGTCCAAATGACATAACTATTTAGGGCAGCAGTGAAACATGAAAGGGAGAAAACCATAGTATGTGTCACCACCTTTGATTCCACTTGCAAAGTCAGGTATCCCTAACTGGCTTTCTCACTGAGCCCACCACGTGCAGTCTCAGAATCTTGCCCAACACTGACATCTCATGAGTAGAAGCTGGCATGTGCAATAAACTTATCTGTCATCTGCAGGTTAGTTTCTGGGTCTTTGGACTCTGGGCTCCCAAGGTAACAATGTCATCATTACTACTGGCCTCATCATCCTCACAGGTGTCACCTGCTAAGTAGTGTGCTTTTGTGCCAGCCACTGCACTATGGGTTTGCATGCATTATCTTCTTTAGTCCTCACAATAACCCTGAAGACGGTTAATAATGCCAGCCCTGTCACACTCAGGAGAGCTGGGGCACAGACACCTTGTGCACCTGCACAAGGTCACTCAGTTGGAAAGCGGCTGAGTTGGCATCTCGGTTATGCTAGGTAGGTCATCCCAAGCCATACTTCCGGTCCTCATAAACTCGCAAATGTGATGCTTATTTAAACCCCCAGGGAGTACAAAGACTATTCCAACAAATCCTTTCATCTTTAATTTTTACTCTGGAAACAAACCCTAAGATGAGGCCAGAGTCCTTTTCAGCACACTTTAAAGAAGATAAATGTGATATACAAATAAGTTCTGAGATCACAGCTCTCAAAGGAAGCAAAAGGCCTAAGTGGCAGTGGAACTTGCATGTTCTTTGTATATAGGGTCAAAATGTGGCAATGGGGGAAAGATACAGAACTGAGACTCTCTGGTTGTTTCCTCAGCTTGGCCTCATCCCAGGACACACAGCATCACATCCTGCTTCCCTCTAAAGTGTTCTGTCAAGAACTGCAAAGGGGTCAAGCTAAGAAGCTAACCAATGAAATTACCCTTGCTCCAAAAGTAAGGGCCCTAATCAGCTGCTATGGCTCAGCCAGTTTCAAGTGGAAAAAACTTCTTTAAGGAGCCCTGCATGTGTTAAACATCCTGCCTACAGAGTTCTCCTGATAAAGGCTGAGCCCTAAAGCAATGTCCCAGACAGGTGCCTCCTTTAGGGCTGGGATCTTGCTAAAGCAGAACAGTGAGAGAGAACATTCAGCCTTTGCCTGTAGAATTCCTGTGAAAGGTAGGCTCTTCTTTCTCTTGGCAAAACACATCATCTCAGTCAATACATCAGTGTCCTGTTGGGATTCCATCTAGTCTAGCAACTTTCCCATGACACAGGACAGACAGAGGCAGACCCATTCTGGTCCACAATGGATATCTCTCTGAGTCTCGGGGCGCTGAAACTTGAGAACCTCTCAACAGCAGGTAGCACTTGCCACTTAGTCTACATTTACAGGGCTTTTTGAGCTAGGTGACCTTGCCTCCTCTCCCCTCTGTGGACGACTGTGCAATTCTGCTGGGAGAGGGTCCAAAACATGCCCCGTGCCTGCCCCAGAGCATCTGTATTTCTGTGCAGAGTCCATGAACCTCACCTGGCCATCTGCTGGGGAAAACGCTAGAAAGAAGGTGTTATGTAAATATGAGGGTAGCTGAGGCTGATGGAAGAACCCTTTTCCTCTTGTCATTTTTGATAAATCACTCATTCTCTCACTTGCTTCTGCTCTGCCTTCTCAGCAGCAAAGTGATTACTGAAGAGGCACCACCAAGCCTTTATGGAATAGGAATGGGGAAGGTGGAAGCCCACTCTCCAAAGGCAACCAGTAGCTTCTCTACAAATGCAAACAAGCAGCCCAAGCACCCCAAAGCTCCCCTCCACCCTGAAAAGGACATGAGCTCAGATCAGTTAAGATGGAAAAGGAGGAAAAGCACACAGCTTATTTGACATACCCACATGTCAATGTTTTTCCAGTGAAATGAGATGCAGTTACCAGGCACAAAGGAAAAGGTCAACATTTATATGCTTCCAAAATGGAGGGGAGGTGACTTTGTGGAAATGCAAAAACAAACTCTTCACTTTTTTCCTGCACTATTTTTAATATGATTCATAACCTTCCCCTGCTTGCTTAGATCTGGTAAATCTTCACTAGACACAGGTTTATTTCCTAGCCAAAGAAATGCATTGCTGTCCATCACCACATAATTAGTAACAGTTGCCATATTGACTTGGCTTTCATCACACATCTCTTTGCAGGAAGACAGGAAGAGAAGATGAACCCACATCCCCCCTCACTCTGTGCCCCTTATTGAGGTAACAGAACATAGACACCATGCTGAGGTGTGTGTCTGCTTGTTCTGTTGGCAAGACAGTAAACAGGTCTGGAAATTAAATGTGAAAAAATCAGTGAAGACCCAAGGCCAATCACAGGGAGGAAGACAGGACCCCGACTATCCAGCTAATGCTTATAATCACAGTGATAAAACTCATAAATGGCTTCATTCCACCTTGTCACTCACAGCACTAGCTGCCACCACTCAATCTTGCTACCTGCAATGACCTTTTGTCATGCTTGAGAAAACAGCTCCCACTGTGAGTTCTCTCCTACAGAGTGGCCAGATGGGGCGGTTTTGCTCCATTATTTGAGCCTATGAAGGGAAAATGCCAACAGAAAGATTCATTATGGTCCAGCCCATCTCTGCAAAGCTTCTCTGATTTATTAGGGCATAAATTGCTGGATGGGCTGTAATGAGACATAAATGTTCTAGAAGGCCTATGAACTCCAGGAGGAAACGCCTTGCCACCACACTTCTGTGCACCTAATTTATTAACAGCTTGTGCTGGCACAGCTTGGAAAATCCTGCCAACTCCACAATCTGCAGCAGTCACCTTTGGGGTGGGCAGGGGAGAATGGAAAACCATGTCCAACTCAGACAAGTGACAGAAAACTTATGAGCATGCTGTACAGAATGATGAAGCCTTGTGGTTTTTTCCACGAACTCCTCAGCAGACATTTGGCCAACCTCTCTGTGTGGGAGAGCAAGGTTCCCCAACAGTGTGATGGGAGGATCAAGCTGGACATTCTGCTATTCAGGGTTTTCTTGTCCTGAATGGACACAGTGGGGAGCTTCCGAGGAGTCCCAGTCATCACCCTACATTTGCTATCATTTGGAGGATACTTTCTACAGTGTGGTGTTGGCCCCAGTTTAATAGAGCACTCTTTGCAAGACAATTAGCATTTTTCTCTGTAAACTTCATCCCTTCAGTTCTAAATATAGAACCAAAAATCAACAACAGTCCGGCCCATTTTTATACTTCTTTTTATACAGCCATTTTTTTCCCCTTAGATCATAATACACCTCTTTAGTTCAATTTTGGTTGCATTTGCCAAAATGTGAAAAATATGATTAAGTAGCAAGCTGCCAGGAAAATATATAACATCCTGACTTGAGATTAGGTATTAGGCATTTTAGACTTCATGTACGAAAAGCGGGGAGATCATCTTTTGTCACTGAAATACTCATTTACAAAATACTTCTCCAGCATATACCAAGTGCCATAGATCCAATGGAAAGAGACATGGCCTCAACTCAAAAGAAGGTACATGATTTGTGGGGTCCAGTACAAAATGAGATTGGGGAAAGGGTCTCTGGTTCAAAAGTATTAGGAATTTCAAGATGACAACAGCAGAGCAGCAAGCCAAGCACAGGGTCACTCTGGCACGACAGCAGCCCATGACATGGACCCTGACTCTGTGCTACCATGTGGAGCACCCAGCTTAATGAAACACTGCTGCTAGGAATGCAAGAAATAGGCATTCGTGTTCAGAAGGAAAGAAATGTTCTCCCATGTTTGAGAAAGCATGACAAAAGAATATGACCTAGACCGGGGCGCAGGGACACAAATGGTCTGCCTAAGTTGAAATCTAAAAGGCAAAAGGCATGCATGTTGTAGCAAGTGGGACAAGAGACAGAGTGCATATGCTAATGAAATCTAGGGGAGGGAAGCTGGTGCTTTCCTTAGAAAAAGCCCAGCTAGGAGTGCAGACTGAAAGAAACTAGATACCAGACCTCAGCAGAGCCTCACAGGCAGCAGGAGGATTGTGGTCTTGAAGGAATGTTGACAGCAAGCACACTAGTTCCCTACTCATTTATGGGTCCTTCTCCAGGGTCCTTGTCACCTACACCCAGTGGTTGAAGTGACAAACCGATTTACTACCAGAGCAATCTGCAGGTTTGCCGAAGATACTTACTTTTTTAATACCAGAAGGAAAAGAATGATTTTTGTTTTTAATTTGAAAAACAAAGAATTCCCCTTGCTGCAAAGCAAATGCCAAGTGTGAGCTCAGAGTGCCTTTCTGCACCTGAGGAGTAAGCTTGTGTAAACAGTGACTGAGATTTTGTCACTATAATTAAACACAGCAAAAAGCCAAAGATGCCTCCTTGAAGCATGGCAGAGTCCTGCCCACACATGACCTTCATCATTCTTTGCCCCCACAGTTAGAAACCAGCCATCTCAGAAGCACTCCCACTCACCCACATGGCTTCTTGGACTCTGCCAAGTGGTTCACACTCAATTAGATATTATTATGGAAAGGTAGAAAGGAAGTTCGGATCTTTTGCCTTCTGGTCACATGCTAATGATTCAGCATGAGAAAAGATGGGAATTCAAGACATTGTATGTTTGATTGCCCACCTTTTAAAGTTAAATCTAATTTATTAATAATATTTAAAGCATTATCTCCCAGTCTCAGAGAATTTACTTTTCTTGATCTTGTATCTTGAGACCTGGTAATATCCTCCATCTTCTCTGTAGCTATGTCTGCAAAAGGGCTGGCCAGATCTCCTCGTTATTAAATGTAGAAACTGTATCCAAAACACTCCATAAATTTCACTCTGAATGGTTCCTTCTTAGTTTGGGTTGCGTCCACTAATGTGATATGGAACCAGCCATATCATTTCTCAATGAAATTCAAGCAGAGCTTGCTCTAATTGTTTGGTTACTAATGGCCATTGGAATATAAAACTGTCTTACCTGGTTTGTCTCAGAAATATTTCTTCTATTTTCCTACAAATCAATTTACCCTATATTTTTGCTGTTTCCTTTCAAGACTGTCTATTGAGAAATGAAATTTAAAAAAAACATGATTTCTCCTATTACAAAAAGGAATTACTAGGAAAGATTATTTTTCCTCATAATTTCATCTAATAATCAAATACATAATAATATAGACAAAGATAGATTTTTTTTAGTTGGTCCTTTTCCTCCTATATCCCTTCCTGATTCAGTATTCATTCAATCATTCCAATAGCCATCTACTCATCCATCCATCCATCCATCCACCCACCCACCCACCCACCCTTAGGCCTAACCAGGCACTCATTTAACCAAGTCTTTCATTAAATCCTAATGGTACAGATAGTGAAATTCAGAGTCAAACAATACATTTCCTTTGGCTTCGTAATTATCTTATTCCTATCTGTGGCAGTTTTTGTGGCATTATAAATCTTACTAGTATATCTGAGGGGGGGATCTCTATGTTTTGGGTTAGTATAGCTGCTTTGCACAAGGACACTTACACAACATAGGAAGCTAAGGGAACCTGATTTTCTTAGAGAAAATAAAAAGTATATCACAAAATAACTTTACATTTCATTTCCAAGTTGTATGACTGTAAATAAAGCTTTGTTCGTTGAGCTAGAAGGCAAACCCCAAAAGACAAACTTGGAGCTCAGTACGAAGTGCCAGAGAGATGAATGTATTTCATTATCTTGAGTTTATTCCATAGGCATAATTAGAACTCCTTTGAGAAGTCAGCTAATTATGTAACATCCAACAGAACATGTGAAGATTTCATTTTGGCACTAAGCAGAACCTATGAGCTCTGTTTTAATGTATGATTTCCTACTAGAGAGACCACACAGGGCATGTTATTCCATGGCAGTAGTTTCTGCTTCGTAACACCAGAGACATAAAGGCGGAGGAGATATCCTACCCTTGGGGCATGGCTGGAGAAGAGGCAGCTTAGATCAACCCAATATATTATTAGATGTCCCCGCTGTCCTTCAGAGACACAGCTGTAGGTACATTACTTCTGGCTGGGACAGTGCTGATTTGGAGTATCACCAGAGACATCAACTGAAAAACCTTTATTCCCTGGCTCGTTTCTTCCTTTCTATGCACAGTCTGGTTGCCACTTCAGAGGTCCAACTCTGGAGCACTTATGTCCCCGTCCTTGGCCAGCACCTCAGTCATTCTCCCTGCTGAGCATTTCTGATGAGGGGCTCCTGTGAGTGTTCTCACTTCTGTGAGAAAACGAGTCTCTGGGCCTTCCTGCTTGGTGTTTTCCATCTCTTGGGGCTCTCACCTCCCAGTCTACACCCAGGAAATAGCTTTGGCACATTTTTCTAAAAAAAAAACAAGATGAGGAAAATGCATTTCCTACACTTTAAACTGCATTCCTGAGAGTGTCTCAACTTTGGGTAAAGAAAAGCAAAGATGGAAGACAAGGATTTTCAATAAGAGGAACAGGAAGTATCACCAGGCAGTTTCATTTGTAGGTGACTTATAAAATGAAGGTGACTACTCCCCACCACGCCCAAAGCCCAAGTTACTTCTGGATAAATTAGCTTCAGATGAAGCTTTAAAAAAAAAGAAAGTAATGGTGAGGAAGCCAGCAATCCAGCCACTATGTGACCGCCAAGCAGCAGAGCAAAAACAAAACAAAAACAAACAAAATCCCACCACTGGATTAACAGGTTTTTGAACGTTTCTAATGACAGAATATTTTGGATCACAGAGATATGACTTTCCAAGTTCAGAAAGGCAAGGCCATCCCGGCAAAAGCTGGGGGAGACAGAGAGGGAAAGAGCGCCAGCATGGCTGAGGGCCACCACTGGTACAGACAGTGGGCCACAGCACACTCTTGGTCAGAGCCTGCTCCCTTCTCCAGCCAGAGGGGCCCTCACCTCCCTTCCCAAGTTAGCACTCCAAAGAGTCACTTCCAAATTCCTGGAGTTCACCCTCAAAATGAAACCTCTCTGTCACCTCAGGTTCAACACAGACAGCTGGAGTTAAGAAAGAGTTAATGTGAGGTTCCACTTTTCCCACTCACTTTGAGGGACTCTGGTGAGAACTGGCCTGATCAAATCACCTTTAGGGAATGGAAAAATCTAACTTACCATACATGAAGACAAATACAGAAAGGAATGCTGGAGATGAACCAAGGACAGGCTGAGCATAACTACACCATCAGGCTGCCAGGGAGGAAAAGAGACTCAGGGAGGAGAAAAGGTGGCAGTGAGGCAGCCATCTTCCCAACCACATACAGCCAGGCCCTCTCTCACATGCCCAAATCTTTGGGGTTCTGGGCTCGAGGCCTGGTGTGCACATGGCAAGGAGAGGCTCAGTCTCATTCCCCTATGCATTCATAGATGTGTCAGCTGGTATTAGTTACTCTGGCAGTGACCACATTTTGGGAAGAAATCACCCACTGATTTATCACACGGGGCATAAATCATAAATGCATTTAGTTGTCTTCATCGCCTTTCTTGTCATCCTACCCCTCGGAAGCAAAATTAAGAGGCAGATGCATTATCTGGGATCAATTCCAGATTCCATTTGTGTTTAAATAAAACCAGGGAGGGTTTTGCACAAACCCTCTGTCACAGGTTGATCAAAGTCTAGGGGCTTTGAAAGCTGAGTCACTGCACAGGTAACTGAGAGGCCTGGGATGCCGGGGGAGGAAAGACTAGTCTACACTAGGTCTTTCTGTAATCTTGCCTTGTCTTTCTCTTCTCCTGCCTCAAAAATATTGTCCCATTGCCCTTACTGGTTCTGTGAATCGCCAGGTATTGCCACATTTCATTTGTTTCTTCATGGTTCCTGCCACACTGGAAAGAAGCTACTATTAGCAAGGCCATTTTATAAATTAGAGGCCCAGAGACTGAGTGGTTTGTTTGAGGTCACACAGCTCAAGACCAAGTTAGATATCCAACTGACCTTCTCTGTCCTTCAAATCTAAGTCTATTGGGTTTCTACTGCTAGGTTCCTCTTCCAAATCAATAATGAGAAACTACTTCTCATTGTTTCCTCTCTCTTCTAGGTGTTCTGATACATTCCACCAAACACATCTGCCATGTGGACCTAAGAAACACCAAGGAGAGAAGTAAGTGCAGCAAGTTTAAGCCATGAAGCAAGACCACATGCTCTCTCTGGCCACAGGCAGAGGAAGCAGTCAGGGGTCGTGCGGTAAGGGCTGTTGCAGAACAGGGCACAGAGGAGGTCACCAATAGCACTCCAAGGGAACTTTTGGCTGTTCTTGTACAAGAGGACTTCTGAAACCCTTCACATCAATCAGAGTCAGGCCCTTTGTGCCTAACCCTGCTGGGTGCTCTGCACAGTGTGATATCTATCAGGACTGGAGATACTTGCTCTGGATTGTCTTTGATTTGATCAACAAGTCTAGCCTCCCAAGGGTCACAAGGAAGTCAACTGAAGGTGTGCCGGGCCCTATTCCTGAAGGTTTGAGGCATTTCTGCCCAACTGGCACATGATTGATGTTCAGTATAGGGGCACAGAGACTTAAGTTAACCATACCAGCCTCCTACCCACCCATTCAACATCCATCTACCTACCCACCCAACTGTCATCCACCCACACCTACATACAGCCACCCACATACACTCTCACTCACACACACATGCGCAGATTAGGCAACTACTCTGTGCCAAAGTGTTGAGTGCTGGGGCTGACCAAGCAAGATATCCTCATGGAGTTTGTAATGTGCAAAGAGGCAATAGTCAAGTAAATCCTAAAGCAAATATCTAGTTTTAACTATATTTGATGCTTTCATGAAGGAAAATAACAGGTACTATGAAAAGTCTATACTATAAAAAGAAATAGATTATGTGTCACTAAAGAAATACATTTTAATATATATTTCCTGAAGGTTTGAAGCATTTCTGCCCTACTAGCACATGGTTGACGTTCACTATCAGGCCACAGTATATTTATGTACACACACACACAAAGACACACACACACAGCTTCAAACTTTAAGATGTCTGTGTGAGCCATATATGTGCCTGTTCCTTTTCCTGCTCCTCTGGGAATTTCTACTACCCTAAAGAGACTGCCAGGTCAAAATTTTAACACTCCTGGTAAATCTATTGCCGTAACAATGGTATTCTTAAGTGTTCAGCCTGGAAAAGATAAAAGTAGAGAAAGACTCACACCCTGGAATCTACTCTCCACCCTTTCTCCTGAGATCAGGAGGCCATTTGTCCATCCCTAATTTAAGCTGGCTCTGGCTGGATAATTTGTTTTTGAAGAGGGGCCTAGAAATTTTTAATAAGAAAGCTCATAACAAGCCTTTTCTTAAGTCCAGAGGAAGGAAATGATCTATATTTCAAGAGATTTAAGATATTTTTTTTTTTCTGTGGGGAGAAAACATGTCTCGGTAAAGATCTCCTTGGCTCACATAGATATTCTCTCATTTGGAGTCTGAACTAGAACTCTGAACTCAGAAATTGAAAACTATCACTTTTGTCCCATAGAGACAAATAAAATTAAAATAATCCAAATATTAAAAACCCTAAAGTTTCCATGGGTTCTGCATGTCAGATCTGTAAACATTGGGAGTGCCTACAATTCAGACTTCATGATTCAAAAGGCAGCATATGCTTGCTCCTAGTCAGGCTAACTCTCTCCAAATCTCAAGGGCACCTTGGAAATCTGTCTGGGGCTTGATGTGGGCTCCAGGCAGCTCCATAGTCTCTTAGCTAATCTGCCCTGTATGGACAGCTCACTCTCCATTTGCCTTCCAGTGCTATTTCCACACCGGCCACTTTGCTTTCTAATGAGGCAGGCCAGGCAGCAGGCTTCCTGCTGGACAGTTAGCATGTAGCTCATACAAGTCTCTCCCAGAGAGGCCTCATTAGTCACCACCATCAGCTGCTTTGTTTTCTGGATAGGAATTCCTGCGGAGTGAAGAGGATGAGGAAGGAACAAAAGCTATTATTATATTGTGGAACAGTGTGCAACACAACTTCAATATGGAGATCTGCAAGGGAGCTAAAGACTCTTGAGGGAGGCCCCGAGCTGAGAGAAGACTAAAGTGCTGGGCTGCAGCAACAGAACATATTCGCTAAGACTATAAATCTCCTCCCTTCGCAATTTTTATGGAAATGATTAAGGTAAGGGTAGTGAGGCGGATAACGGGTCGGTGGCCAAAAGTGTTTGGCACTGAGAGCTTCAGGTTTTATCCCCAGATGTTTAAAGAGGGAATACAAAGGTCAGCCTATGGAGAATATTGGTTTTCCAAAAATTTACTGGAAGATGGTGCTTCATTCATAAGGCATAGAGGTGATTTCTTTACCAATAAAGTTAAAAGCAAAGGGCATCCCTATGACGAAGACCTAGCAATGTGGAAAAAAAAAAAAAAAAAACAAGCAAACAAACAAACAAAAAAATGTAGTACTAGGAGGTATGAGGCCCAGGGTCAGATTTTAGGGTGCCAGTGCTTCATGAAGGGCTGTGAAGATATAGGTCAAAGAGCAAATCAGATCTCCATGCATGTGGAAGGAAGGGGCTTTCACAGACCGAGTACAGACACCTGGCCTAGATCTAAGTCTACTTGTTATTTCACTCTTGTCCAGATATTGGTGAGCACCTACTGTACATCCAGTGCTTTGGCAAGTGCTAAGCTTTGAGGGAGAGCCCAAAAGGAGCTGGTCTAGTGTCTATGCCAAAGATACACAACACAGAGATCATGACACATTCGTCAATCAACCCTGCAGTGGAAGGGCTTTGGAAATATACAAGGTTCTGGAAATTCCATCCCCTGGAAGACTTTTACCAAGGTCCTGAACACTCTGTCTCCCCAGAGCAGCTGAATAGGAAGCCCAAGGCAGGTTTCTCTTCCCTATCCACTCAAGACCTTGGTTCAGGATGGGTGGGAGCAGGCTAAAGACGGGCTTTGGAATTGTTACTAACCTGATCCCAAGTCAGTTTCATCCCCTCTAAAGGGAATGCACTATAAATGTCTACACCTTAAAGGTACTACAGGAAAAAATAAGATACTTGCAAAGCACTCAGCAAAGTGTGTAGCTTTGGCTCCTTTTTCCAGAAGGCTCGCTGGGCACAGGCTGTGTATCTGGCACTGCTGTAGTCACCTGGAAGCACTGATGGACAAGAGAGACTCAGCACCCTGCTCTGCATTCTGCTCACAATGGGACAGCAAATACAATCAGTGATACTCCTCAGTGATACTGACCTA
This sequence comes from Condylura cristata, assembly GCF_000260355.1. Taxonomy (NCBI): domain Eukaryota; kingdom Metazoa; phylum Chordata; class Mammalia; order Eulipotyphla; family Talpidae; genus Condylura; species Condylura cristata. Next base: position 57,885,891 of record NW_004567105.1, read on the forward strand.
TGTGTTGCAAGATGAGAGATGTTCTCACTGAAGAGAAAGCTGGAGATTGCTGGAGGTCAGGACTGGAGGCTCCTGTAGGTTAGGTAGTTTGGGTAGACTGTGTGGGGGCAAGCACATGAAGGGAGCGAGGAGTGATGTGGAAGTCTAGGAGCCAGTGTCCCAGGCACAGGGAAGAGGAGGTGCATCAGCAAGCCTGAGAGCAGTGTGCTGGGTGGAGGGCATGAGGGTAGGGCAGTGGAGAGGAGGTGGCAGGAGGTGGCACCCATCAGGCCAGACAGCACGGTTTCTTTAGGAACTTCAGTTTAAACTTGGCAGGAAGCCCGGGGTCACTGAAGGATTGGGGGGCCTGGGAGAGCTTCACTGGTACAATCTGCCTCCAATTTCTAAAGTGTCCCTCTGGCTGCTGTGTAGAGGACAGGTAATGCCTATTTCTGATGAAACAAATCTAAAAATTGAATAGAAATGTGATTTGATCAAAATTTATGAGCAGGTTGGAGAGTGGCAGATGGCGGAGAAGCGCCACTGGCTGCAGGCCACAGACCCAGCACAGTCTGCACACCGGGCAACACGGGCATGTCCTGCCCTCCCCCTGCTGCTCAGCCCCGCCCTACTCTATCCTGTGGATGACACGCAGGGAAACACACAGCAGATCACCTGTTGGGATGAGAACATGAGAGATGGACATAGCCTGCGCATGACCCTCTGGGGAGCCGGGCACGTCCTGGCCTCCAGAAATTGTGCTGCACAGAGGCTGTTGCGGGGCTCCCCACAAAAGGGTAAGGAGCCAGAGGAGTTTCAGAAAGGGAATAAATGAGGTAAGAAAATAACAGGAGGCCCTCCCTGGTGGCGCAGCGGGTTAAAGCACAGCACTGAGAATCTAAAGCCACTTTCGCATGAGTTTGATCCCCGCCTGCCCCGGAGGTGACCACATGGCGTGGCAGACCTCTCCTGACCCGCCCGCTGCTCCCCTCAGCAGTGTACTTCATCGATCTGCCTGTTCCGTTCCCCACTCTGTCTCTGGTGAAGCCTCTCGCCGCCCCTGAGCCTCTGGCCTGTACCCAGTTCTGTATGCACAAATAAATAAATCTTTAAAGAAAGAAAATAACAGGAGGCTGTTTTAAGAAAATGAAATGCTTCCAAACCCATGCCACCAGCCACAGGCGTGTGCCAGATCTGCACCCTCCTGTCTTCAGAGCAGCTCAGGCAGTCCAAAGCCTTTGACACCAATGCCCCCACTGAGGCAGCTCCAGGATCCCAAACACCAGTCTCTTCTCCATGACAAACATTCCCAGTAATAGCTGCTGGTAAGCACTCAAGCACTCGTGAGATTCTGTCCTCATCTGCGCCCCCAACAACCTTATAAGGAGGGCTCGGTTGTCGCCTTGCTTGTTTCTTACATGAGAAAAACACAGCACAGGAAGATTCAGAAATGGCCAGGCCTGGATGCTGCCCAGGTAGCCTGACCCTTGACCTCCATGCCAGGAAAGGAATAACTAATACAAAAGCAACGCGACTTTTCAACTCTCCTTTTCCCATTTCACTAACATAACTAATTGTTCCTCTGAATTGAGGAATAATTAGCTATAATGTCTCTTTAATTAATAACACTAAATAGTCAAAAGATATCAGCATATTTTGATAGGTGCCATAAGTTTAGGTAAAAGAGATGTAGCATATCTATTTCTGAAACAGTTAAAAGGAAAGGTCCAGAAATGCTTTTAAATGCAGCTGAGCACTTTAATCTTCTGAAAAGTCACCCAAGACGCTGCATAAGATTAATCCATATTCAGGGATAAAAGAGTACTTTCTATTTTCCACATCTGAAAAAATATTGTTGCACCATTTTTGAACTTATACAACTATGTTTTGACTATAACAGAGGGATTTTAATACTTGGGGAGGTTAGCCATGATGGTGCCGATGATGGCGGAGCATCTTGTACTCAGCACACTCTGCACCAAGTGCAGAGCCCAGCAGCCCCTCTGGTTTAATTCAGAGCAAACGTAAGGGGTGCACAATGGACCCCATTTTACAGATGGGGGAAACCCATTTGTCAGCATTTAGACACCATGACCACCCTCTTTCCATTAGGCAGCATTGTTTCTTTCTCCCCTTGCTCCCCCAAAGAGCCCTATTTAGTAATAGTCCAAGAGAAATAAAAACCTGGGAAATAGGAACTTGATATGTCATTAGCCTGTGAATAATGCTAGTCAGCAAGCCTCCAGTTACTGGGTGTGTTACTTAGTAAGCTACTGTGCCTCAGCACCAACTCCACCAGTGTTCTGCAAACCACATTTCCACTTTGCCAGCTGATTCTAGGGAGGCTCTGCCATGAGGGTCAATAGCTGTAAGCTGCAAAGACAGAGAAAGGGTGAGTCGGGGCTTGCTCCCTGCTTTGGCTTCCCGTGGGTTTCTTGTTCACAGTGCCATAACTCCAGCATGCCTGCTTATGCTGGTAGGGTGTTTGCTTCACAGCCCTGATGGATCCAGTCCGCAGTGCTTCCAGTATTCAAGGACTGAAACTCAGTGCATCCCTCTCAGAGACCCCAGCAACTCCTCTTCAGAAGTCCAGGTCCTGGGTCCATAGGATCCTCCTTTAGGCTCAGAGAGCCTCATCTTTCAGCCACTGTGTCCTCCTCAGAGGTGTGGTTCCTGACCCCTAAGTCTTCTGATGCAAAAGTCTAAGTTTTAATTATAACCTGTCATCTTCCTTTCCCTCCCCCTTGCCTGTTGCCCCACACCCACAGGGGCTGCAGCTGTCTCCTTGGGGTGCTTCTTCCATGGTCCCCTCGCTTTCGCTTTTGCCCCTCTGGGTAACAGTTCTTCACATTAAATTCTCTTAGTTGCAACAACTGACAGGTTCTGCCCTACAGCCTGCTTGATCAACAAGTGGCTGGGTCTCAAGTTCGGACAGTCTCTTCCAAGAGGAGGCACCAATACCCTCCCGGCCACAGGGTGTGGTCTGTGCGCTACCTACCAAATGCCACTCTGCAGGGCTACCCCTGCGGGAAAGAGAGCCCAGGGAACATTCGGAGAAAGTCCCCACAACTGCCAACCCCACAACTGCCAATCTTCTTCTGGAGAGCACCCATGTGGAGGATCAGGGACCCCCAGCGTCCTAATCGTGGGCTCCAGGCCAGTGACTTTCTCTCCCTCAGTCTGAATTCCCTGCCAGCAAGATGAGAATGGCAATAAGAGTGTCTCTACAGGGCAGAGCTGAGAATCTAGTGAATTTAATAAGTACAGTGTAAGACACAGTGTTGAGCGTGGGAGCGTGGGTACTGAGGGGGGCTTCCCGAAGAATGGCTGTCTGCCAGCCTTTTACAGAGGGTGGTGCAGTCCCTAGGTCTGCGCACTGTGCCCCCACCTGCTTATCCATGCCTGGTTAGAGGCCCAGACCCCCACCCAGGGCGCAGGCAGAGAAATAACCCTGGCGGCAGTCTGGAGTCCCTGACATGAAGTGATTTCTCAATGGCTGGCAGCAGCCACACATCAGTGGGCCTTGATCCTAACTTGTCTCATCATGTTCTCTTTGCCACACTCACAAGATGTCTAATACCAGCACAAGTAATTAAAAATAAACCCAGAGACAGCGAGCCATTTTGCCTCTCCCTGCAGCGTCAGGGAAGGCCTGCGTGAGCTCTCACCAGGGTGACTGAAAATGCCTTTTCCTGACATACCACTGACTGACCAGAAGAAATGAATGTTCCTGCATTTTCCTAAGACAGCTTTAGAATTTATCAGCCTTGAAAAAAAATACAGCAATGTCACAAACTCAACCAAAACTTTCAAACCATTAAGGTACTCCAGTCAGGTAGGAAGATAGGGAGAGAGGGAGCAGAGACATTTAATCACCCAACTGAACCCCCAGATAAAACAGCAGTGAAAAACAGGTACATCTGGAAGTATTCACAGAGAGCACCCAATTCCTGTGTCCATCAAAGGCCTAGAGTGCTAACCCCTGCCTGTCCAGCCAGCTTCCCCCAAGCCCTGTGTCCACTAGGCCCCAGAAAAAAAAATGCTTTCTTAAATCATTCAGAGAAGAAATAATGTAGTTTGGGGAGAGAAAAGAAAAACAAGAAAATTCCTTCCAAATTACTAAGGCTATTTAAGGATTGCATTCTTAGAAGGATAAACCCTGACTCAGCTCAGAAATTCTGCTCCCCAGAGTGCACATACCCCATGGAAAGATGAGGAGAGAGGGATTCTTGAACGTTCCAAAACCACCCTGGAGCCACCAGGGCAACATTAATCCTCCAGTGCCTCTGGAGCCAGTGGGACACAGGTTTCAGCTTTCTGCCACCAGGGGGAGGCCTGAGGTCAAGCCCCCAAAGGAACCCCTTCTTGGAGATGTAGGACAGATTCCCAACAGTGTTTCCAAAGCGCTCCAAAGTCAGCCCTGGACCATGCTATGTAATCAAGGGCTTCCCTTTGTGCCCAGTCTGCTGGTGCCCTGCCCACTCCACCAACCACCGAGGCTATGCAAGGAGCTGGATCCTTGGCGCTTCTCCAAGGGTCTCACAGTTACCATCCAAGTTTTGTTGTGAAAGTAAGTGATAAGAAAGCATCCCGCACCTACAGTTGAAACTGCATCCACCTTTGAAGTTCCCCCACCCTTTTAGAAGAGGACAATCCCTTAATCTCACCCAGACAGCCTTGAACTGAGGCCACCTAGTTTGCCTTGCTCTTTCTCTCTGCCTGCACCCCTGTACCCACCGTACGGGCACACACACACGTGCATACACACACACACACACACACACACACACGGCGGGAAGGCCAAAACACTGAACTCACTTTCTTGCTGACAACGTGTGAAATATACACAGCTCTTCCTCTAACCGATAGTCATTTGGTTTTGCTTTTTTCTTCGAAATGTCCACTCCTGATGAAGGGTCCAATGTCAGCATTCCCTGTGCTGGGCAGTCATTTCAGCTCCAGTCTCATTATAGAATCTGAATCAGTTAAATAGTCTCTTGCTGCCTCACTTTTCTCATTTGTGTAAAGGAGACAATAATAATAGTTCCCTTCTCTTGGGCTAGTGTGTGAATTCCATGCACATGAAACATTCACTACTAGTTTACTACTGGTGCTCAATATTCAGAAAGAACTAGCTCTAGTTAGTTCTATGTACCAGAAACCAATTCAAAACACTCTTGTCGGGGGAGGTTCAGGGAGAGGGAGTACATGGAACATTCTAGTACTGTTTCTCATCAAAGACCATGGGAAGAACAGATGTGTAGTGACAGTGGTCAGATCCAGAGGGGTCATGACTCCCTGCACATCTAGGCAGGGATTCACACTTTCACAACAGGGAGCTAGTGTAGACATGGCCTGTTATGGGAGAGCTACTGCCCCACCTAACTTTCCAAAGTATAACAAAGCAAAGTAAGAGTTACTGACCATGTGCAGGTTGACGTGAACCAGGTAACAGGAATGACAGGGGTTGCATTTTATTTGGATTCAGGGAAGCTTTTGTTTCCAGGGTCTTTGCAAAGAAAGGATCTGACGCTGTCCAGAGTACACCCTTTGTTCCTCCAATGACCTGAGAACCACAGTTTGCTCTGCTGCACAGCCCATACCTATATGTACATACCCCTGCCCTAGTGGCAGCCCTGAGGAGAAGGGAAAGAAGCCACTCGTGATTAAAAAACTCCATGATTTGGGAGAGACAACTACAGCATCAAGAGGATTTGCCATCAAGTTTCCCACCCCCTCTACTGGCTATTATTAGACTAGTCTAGAAGTTTGTTCAAAGAGAAAAAGCAATGGGAAGGTAAAGAGAAACCGCCACTATCACCTTCTGTTAAATCCAGGCAATCCATACAATCCTTCCTATAGATAAGGAGTTGCCAAATCTATTCTTAAAGGGCCAGACAGTAAATATTTTAGGCTCGGTGGAGCAGATGGGGGTCCGTCACGGCCATTTGAGTCTGCAGCCAGCCAGACAACATGAAAACAAAGGGCATGGATGTATGGCAATAATACTTTACTGATGGGTAGTGGCAATTGAATTTAATATAGTTTTGGGGGCAGCTCTTCTGCCCACCTGACTATGCAGGTGCCTCTGTTTTTCTTTCTCCTTTTCCTAATAAATCTACTCACATATATATGAAATACATATTTCATATATATATATAATATATATATTATATATATATATATTTCCATCTCATGAAGCATCTCTTCTTTGGATTTGTTTTTTGTTAAGCATTTAAAAATATAAAAAAAATAATTCAGAGCTCACTGTCTGTACAATGTAGGTCATAGGGCAGATTGTCCCTAGACCCTATTCCACCAACTTTACATTAAATTTCACTCACCACTGATTTACCTATCCAGTTATTGTGACTCTGTTTTATGTGTCAAGGGAGGAAGTGAAAAACAACGGCATGATTTTTTTTTTTTAAGTTCATTTGGAAGAGCAACTACATAGGTGGTGGGGCTGATAATTTTTCTGATTTAAATGTAGGCAGATTTATTTCTTGAGCAGATCCTAGACTGAGTCCCTTTTATGTTCAGGGGTTCATATTTTATTCCAAGCGTGGAAGAGCTGTCATGAAGCTACTAACCAAAGGTTATTATGCAAAAGTAAATGGTATCCAATAAATAAATAAATAGCTCCTCATTTCTGCTCTCAGAAATAAAATGTCGGCCAGGGACACATGCAGGCAACCCCACTGCTGCCTTTGGAGCCTGAGAGTTAAATTACCAACACTCCATCCCTTCTTCCAGTTCATTCTGGAATACTTTATTAAGCAGTTTCCTTGAACACTCCTCTGAGTGAGGAGTCACTTAGAAAAACATGGCACCCACAAGGGCTCCCCTTGCCTCCTCCTCACTTTGTGCTGCCTTTTCCTTCTTGGAAACCAGCTGTTACACAATCAGGAAGTCTGGGTTATAATAACTAAGGAGAAAAGATTCATGGGGTGGTCCTGGAGGGTTAGAGACCCTCTAGGACAGAGATGGTGGGGGAGGCTAAAGAGAGGGCCCAACACCCAGCTTCCAACTCATCCAGAAAGCACCTGGCCTAGAGTCGTATTGCTCCTTTAGAATGATATGCTGAGTTTATGTCTTGTCAGAAGAGTGAAGACTTTACAACCCTCATTCTATGCCTCTCCTTGCAAATGAGCACACGACGTTAAACACCAATATTCCTGGGCACCTACGGCCCACTGGGAATTACCAAGAGGAAGGATTTATCTGATAAAGCATATGAGAGCCACAAGACAACACATTTGGTGTCCACAAAGATGCTTCCTAAAAGGCCCCTTCACTTATTTATGAAAGCTGGTCCCCAATAGTGCAAAGTACCTTCCATATGCTACAAGATGACACTGTGTCATGAACATTCTACTTAACCTCAAAAATGCACCAAAAATATTAATATCTGTCATATGGAAGCATCATATAAATAAATGTCAACTAGGAAAACCAGGGAGTAATTAGAGTAGAAAACAGCTGAACCTTGACTAGGAAGGGGAGCAGCACGGGATGGAGAGAAGATCTCAGTGAGGACACTGAGGACCCAGGAAGGAACAGAGAACCAGAAAAAGGTGACCTCACCATTCTGCAGACATTGGGCCCACCAGGCAGCAAGGGCTGCGTGGAAAACAAGACCAGGAGAAGGGACCCCAAAGTAGATGAAGCACACGGCACGGTGAATCTTTTCACTGAATATACTATACTGGTTTGTCATTATGGGTTTTATCTCTCTTCCAAAAAGGCATCATTGTGAAAACAAGGCAAGCCATACTATTCAGTTTTGGTTAAAACTTAAAAAAAAAAAACAAACCACAAGCTGAGAAACCATAGGTCACTATGAGATTAAGCCTGCCTGGGCCACTTACCCGTGGGCAATCGGAGTTCACCATTCGATGGCATTAGCTCAACTTACCTTTCGATCAGGCCAGTTGTATTTGGCAAAGATGGTGTCATAGGTGTCCACAGCTCCATCGGTGATGAGCATGATGGCCTGGCTGCAGATACTCCCTTGTCCTGTGTGGTTGAACTGTGGAAAGAAGTGAGTTCAACTAAAAAACTCATCGGAGGGTTCTGTATATTTGGGAGACTCCAGAGGTATGTGATCTTGGGGTCAGAAAGCTTCTGAAAAATGAGAGCTTGGTCTGCACCCACCAAAGCCAGACCCACACAAGAATTGTGTGAATTGCCGTATTTTCCCTGATACTAGGACCAAGTAGGAGACAGAAGAGGCTCAAGAACACACACGGGTGTTCTGGAACACTGAGGGATTCCAGGACATGCAGCCCTTCTTAACTTCAAGTACGGACAGCACTTCAGAACAAACTGGAGTTGGCACAACTTTTTAGGAACACATTAAAAGAGCAGCAGGCCACACCTCTATCAAAACCTAAATGAGTCTTAATTTAAAAGGTCTGATGGGTACAGGTTGTACTATAAAATAAGAGCCACGGACATGTGGAACATAGTCAGGGACGTGCCAATTAGGATTAGCAACCCCAAAACACCCTTTTAAAGGGCTGTTTTAACTATATATTATAAGCAAGTAACATTATACATTAGTTTACATATGTTAGCAAGTTTACCATATTGAAGTTCTAAGGTTGTGACCTGCTGGCATGCAAAACCAAAATTTCATAAACTTCTAGTTTTACATGGCATTTTATAAGTTCCCAGCCTCTGTGAGTGGGTGACCAGAGGGGTTTCCAGAGCTTCCAGGCCTTCCCTTGAATTAGAGGGAAGAATTGTCTGGATGAGTGCTATTAATGTTATAATTGAACTCAATATCATGTCCAACAACCCTGCAGTTACATGATAATAGCAAGGAATGAAAGATACACAAAAAGTCTTTCTACCTCAGTATTGAAAACACCCTTCCTTACAATCTACAAAGTTAACTCATTTATCCAAAACTAAGTTCCCAGGCAATGAGGGGTATAAAGCAAACAACAAAAACAAATTCCTTCCTCATGTAGTTTATACTCTACTTGGGGAGGCATATAAAAATAAATATGTAGGGTCCTCCCTGGTGGCGCAACAAGTTAAAGTGCAGCACTGAGAAGCTAGTCACAGCCACTTCAGTGAGAGTTCGATTCCTGCGAGGAAAGTGACTCACATGGCACAGAAGACAGCTCCTGTCTTGCCTGCTGCTCCCCTCAGCAGTGTACTTTGTCAATCTGCCTGTTCTGCTCCCCACTCTATCTCTGGTAAATTGTCTCACCACCCTTGCACTTCTGGCCTGTACCCCAGTTCTGTATGTATAAATAAATGTTTAAAAATAAATATATAAATAATGGTGTATGTTTAATGTTGTTGATGCTGAGAGGTTGAAGAAAGCAGAAAGGAAGGATAGAAATGGGGAGGGGGCAAGTTTTGGAAACAGTATTCAGCAAAGACCTCAGTGACAAGGTGACATGTAAGAAGTGAATTTCTGGGCAATGATACTCCAGGGAGAGCAAAAACAGTGTGCAAAATGGAGTGTGCTGGGAATTTTCCAACAGCTGATGATAGCACTCGGGAAAGATAGAGGCTGTTCTTAGATTTGTTGCTGGCTTCTAGTGAACAGATAACTAAGCATTCAAGGTGAAGTTTAACACTCTGATGTGTAGTTTCAAGTTGCAGTAACTTGAAAGAAGATTTCAGTTGGAAGGAAAGAGGGAAGGAGGAAGGGGAGGAGGTAGGGAAGAAGAAAAGGAGAACTGATGGATGGATGTATGGTTGGGCAGCTGGCTGGCTGGCTGGTTGGATGCATACATGCATGCATGGATGCATGGAAGTATGGATGGATGCATGGATAGATGATAGATCGACAGCAGACAGAAGTACAAATGGTTGGATTTGCAGATGGATGATGAACAATGAGTGAACTGCCTTGATCATATTGAGAGAGAAACAGCAACTCAAAAACATGTATTGTGTATGACATTATAGTGGAATAAAGTCAGTCCCATCCCAGCACCACAAGCTGTGTGCCTGGCACAGTAATCCTTCTCGAATATCCATTTCTTCACTTACAAGATGGAGAGAACATCCTCACAAGAATATGATAATGTCCTAAATGTACTTTGTATGTTAGGCTACAAGTAGGAACTTGATCTTTATTAGCTTCTGAAGTCATATACAACCATTATCCTCAAGTGGGGAAACTGAGAGATGAGCTCATTTGCCCAAGACACACAGCTGCTGCCACCCCCTGGATTTGAACCCAGACTATCTAGCTCTGGCACTTACTCCTTGACTCAGCACATTCTACTGCTCAGCGATGAGATGAAAGTTCTTGAGCAGGTCACCACCCTGAGAGTGAGTGACGCTCCTTACAATTTCCATCCTAGACATTTGCCTGACTTTAATCTGGAACTGATGGCCACCCTGCAACTCATGTACAGGTGCCCTTGAACTAATGAACATGCAAAACCCATGAGGCACCTTTGAGAATGAAAGCCATCACACCACAAAACTTTCCACAAACTAAACGTCTGCAGTCTTTTAAAATTTACTTTTAAAGAAAAACTAAAGAGAAAAGCAAAACAAAGTACAAGCACCCTCCTGCTGCCTCTGACAAGACAGACAGCATGCAAGTGAATATAACCCCAGCGATGCAGCGATGGCTCTGGGGATGGAGGTGGAGGGGGCCTCTGGCCTCTCTGGCCAAAGAACTCTGTTCTTTTGTTTTTTATTGATATAACTTACCAGTGCAGAAATTCTAGGAAGAAAAAACTGCAAATAACTTTATTGCTTATTCCAGGTACTTCCCTCTATCTCTGCCAATTTTTAAAGAGGAATATTGAGATTTGTAGTTATTCTTAACCTAGTCTCTTTCCTCTCTTCCACCAGTAATCTGCACCTTCAGACAGACATCATAACCTCAATTAATATCTTTACTTCGACCTTTCTGCTCTGAGACACTAGTAAGATTCCGTGATCGGGGCCCTCCCTCATGGCGCAGTGGGTTAAAGCACAGCATTAAAAAGCTAAAGCTACCTGAGCATGAGTTCGATCCCTGCCCACCCTGGAGGTGATCCACATGGCGTGGCAGCCCTCTCCTGACCCGCCCGCTGCTCCCCTCAGCAGTGTACTTCGTCAATCTGCCTGTTCTGCTCCCTGCTCTGTCTCTGGTGAAGCCTTTCACTGCCCTTGCATCTCTGGCCTGTCCCCCAGTTCTGTATGCACACACACACAACACACACACACAAAATCCCATGATCATAGTGTATTTCCTTCCTTACTGCAGTAAGATAAAACAGACTTGTAGCCTTGTCTTAGCAACAGGCTGTTCTGGAGATATTTGGGGAGGCTGTATCCAACACAGTCTTCACATCACTGACTAAATGCAGCAGCAGGCTATGAATAAAGGAGAGTTGGGTTTCAGGTCACAGAGACTGCAGGAGAGCAGCAAACTAGGACACCATCGGGTGCTTGTTCGTGTATCCACTTGAAAATATCCTGGAAAACTCTCTAAGCAAGAGGCAGAGAAGCGGGAAATGAAAATATCCGAATGCCGTAGGTTGGAAAAGGGGGCTACTGGAGCTGCTTATTGGAAAACATCATTTTCCTCTCTGCCTGTGTCACAGTATTCTCTACAGCAGTCTGCAGTTGGAGAATTTTGGAGAATGCAATTAAATTCAAATGCTTTGATGAGTAATATCGCTTCTCTTCATATTTGTCTAGAACTTTTTTTATTGAATAGCGACAGTGATGAAAGTGTTTTCCATAATAATAACAATGACAAGAGCCTGATGATGAACTACAATTAGCTCAGTGATTCATCAGTTAGCAGTGAAAATTTCAATGCATCCTGACATTTAGAGCATTTGGTTGTGATTAACAGTCTTTGAAATGTCACCGAATTTTATTTAATTGGCTGAGAAAAATTTTTAAAAGGTAATCACTGCAAAGATCACATTCATCGCCAAAAAAGATAATTGCAGTTGTCACATGACAAGGTAGATGTTAACTACTGTAGCAAACTGGCTCTGTGTTCTTAGGAAACCTAATGAATACAGCAGAGATCAATAGCTGGAAGGGTCTTGGAAGTTTATTTGAATGTTCCTTTCAAAGTCGTTCTTACAACAACTGCAAGGCTTTAAGTCATCTGAGCAAATGCTGAAACTGAAATTCAGGTAATTGCAAAACAGAATTAACTCCATTTAGTTATAGTAACCTCTGAACCAGTCTCTGTTCCAGCCACATCACAATTTCAATTGTGTGTGTGAGAAAGAGAGACAGAGAGAGAGAGAATGTTTTATGCTACAGAAGTGGCTTTTTATTTCATATTGCCTTGCAAAGGCAGGCATAATACACAGGAAGAGAATTATATCACTTAAAGGTCATACTGATGAAGTGGAAAATAGCTAGAACCTCATTTTCATGGGAGATTAACCATCTCTGTGTTTTTCAAAGTACTTGACTATGTAAAAGCCCAATGGTAAGAGATGGGCTGGAAATGTTTCTCTCTATGGGATAAATGTGCACTCAAAAGAATATGGCGCCAACTGTCAATCAATCTCAAGCAGGGACATTTGTAACATTTATTGTCCCTTCCCTTTTATGCTTTCCAGATTTATATTATAGCCATCAGATTTTTTTTTAAGATTTCATTTAGTTATGCATACAGAATTAGGGTACAGGCCAGAGGTGCAGGGGAGGTAAGAGGATTCACCAGAAACAGAGTGGGGAGCAGAACAGGCAGAATGACCAAGTGTACAGCTGAGAGGAGCAGTGGGTGAGATAGGAGAGGTCTGCCATGCCATGTGGATCACCTCTGGGGCGGGGAATGAACTCACACTGAAGTGACTTAGCTTCACAGTACAGCTCTCCAACCAGCTGCACCACCAGGGAAGGCTGGCCATCAGATTTGCTGATTGGCTGAGCCCCAGAAGGTTTTTACCATGAAGGCAAAGCAGGGAGTTGTGTGGGAAGTTTCTATGGTTCAGAGACACCTCTCACCAGGACTCAAGGGAAAAAAGCATCACCCATTTGTCAGTGGTTTTGCTGGACCTTTGAGGTTTCATGGATATAAATGTATGATCTTAGAGTGTTCAAAGATCACATGTCTGAAGGTGTGCTCAGCGAACTCCACATCTCTAAGACCCCAATGCTGAGTTGACATGACATGGGCCTCAGGATCCATTAGCATGAGTAGTGGCGGGAGCACATTCTGAAGAGCCTGTTCACGGCACTGCTTGTCGAGGGCTCGTACAGGACAGAGGTTGTGAGGCTCCCAAAGGAGGTCAGTATCTCCTCAGCCTGACACATCACCCATGCTGGAGCATCTTGGGTGACCAGCACCAACTGGAGTGTGGTGGAAAACACAGCCATTCCGAGAACACACTGAGAAGTTGGAAGGGAGGGCAGAGAAGGTAGCAGGATAGAGCAAAGGGAGCAGAGGGTGAAGAGAAACATTCCTGAGGACTTGGGCAGGGAGTCTCACTAAAACATCAATAGTGGGAGCCACTTCTAGATTCCAAGGTGGCCCGGCAAGACGAGGCTGCCCAAGGTCTCCTGGTCTGGAGGGGCACCTCCTGCCTAGCTGCTTTGTCATGCTGAGCTGTCACTCCACCAGGAAGTATGACGTGCAGCCTCCCATGACCCCCTAAGAAGCCTAAAGCTCCGCTATTGCTTTTAAACTTAACAACTCTAGACAGGGGCATGCATTTTCGTTTTGCTGTGAGCCTTGCAGATTATGTGGCCAGTGCTGAGTCTATTCCTGTCTCAGCCCAGCCTCCCTGACTGTGAAGCCACCAGTATAACCATACAGTGAGCACCTCCTCATTCTCTTGCCTTCACCACCTTAGCCAGACAGGGAACAAAAGTTCATGCAGTAGCCTCCAACCACTAGGTTTTTGAAATAAAAGTGAGCAAATGTTCATGTTGTGAGGACTTCTCTTAAGATCACCACCTAGAAAGAACACGCTGAGAGACAGAGTTCAGCACCTCCTCCTGAGAAGGTACCTCTTGGGGTCCCCACGAGAATTCCAAGAGGTAGTTTAGCCCTTTGCCTGAGAAGGTCAAATAAAATAATTTCTAAAGTATTAGTAAGTTGTTAGCATGAAATGAGTCTGACATGAATGTGAATGATGTAACAGATCACCTGGGAGAGGAAATGGCCTCGGGCTTATGCCACCTTTCCCGTTACTCTTCTCTCCTTTGCAGTCACAACATAGTCACCACTCAGGCAAAGTCTGAAACCTAAAGGACCTTCTGTGCACTGAGAGTCTGCCTGAGCTTGGGAGGCCAGTGTGTCTGAGCAGAAAGGCGCAAGTCTGAATCAGGTGTGAGCACCACATAAGCCTGGAATGAAGCAGGGTGAATGCTCACCCTCTAAGCCCTCCTGCTCACTGCAAACTCACAACGGCTGAAGACTCAGTGAAGTGAGGCCCTCAGAGCCTCTAGCTGGTGCCCCAGTTCCATTCGAAGCCTCTCCTACAAACCATAGTCCATGGACTCCCCAACAGCTTTGTCACAGTCTACTCAAGGGAGAAAAAAGATAAAAGGGAGAAGTCAAGGTACTTGCAGCTATTTCTCCCTCTCTCCCCATGCAGGGGCCATTTCATAGGCAAAGGCTGTGCCTCTGCCATAGCGTTAGCGTCCATGGTTCCAGCTCTTGTGGGGCAGCCCGCTCCACCATTCTATTCCCTCTGGTGGCCACTGGGAGGAGGCCCGATAGGCCTCTCTTCCTCTTGTCAAGACTCCTGCCCTAGAGAGGAGCTACATCCCCTGGTGCAAATAGCAGTCTGTCGACTGTTCATTCCCTGTTTGGTGTGTCAGCTCCTCTATCCCCTTGCAACTAATTAAACTCCTGCTGTGTAAAATGCCTAGAGTGGTTTCTATTTTTCTGCTTCTTAACATGTTAACTGCTACTTCCCTGGTCCAAGTCATCATTATCTCCACCTTCTCTCCCCACCACCAAATAATTTAATGGCCTCCCTGCTATTGTCCCGGTGATTCAGCAGTTGCCTCTAACACAGTAGTTCACAAACCGCTGACCAAACTCAAGTGGAGTCATGACATTCTCTACTGAGACACTTCAGTGGCTTTTGCTCCAACACAAAGTGAAGCCCAAAGCCTCACTGAATCTGGACAGGTGCAAGTAATCTGACTTCTCTGGACTTGGCCTTGTCACGTGGCCTTCTGGCTATATAGGCTAAACATCCCTGCCCAGGGGCTTCTGTGCATGCTGTTCTCTTGCTGGAAGCTCCTTCCTGAAGACATCCATGTGGCTGTTCCCTCTCTTCCTTCAGGTCTCTACTCCAACATCACCTCATTAGAGCTGTTTTCCCTGACCACTCTGCAGAAAGCCTTCCTCCTTCCAGCAATCCTCCTTCCTCACAGGCCATATGATCTCTAATACAAATCATCAACTTTGACATTTTAGTGCAAAAGCAACCACAGACAAAATGCAATCAAGGTGGGCATGACTGCATTCTGATGGCACACTTACAAAACTGGGAGGCTGACTCTGGCTCATCCCCGTGGTTTGATGATCTCTGTACTATAACATAAGGTCCAAGGAGGCAGACATTCTGTCTTTGAAGCTCACTGTTGTATTTTCAGTGACTTATATTAAAAAGCAGCTAAATGAATGATACAGAACCTGATTTAAGAAAGATAGCCATTATTTTTCCTACACCTCCCCCACTCACCCAGATTAAGGAGAATGCATAGGGACCACCTGGATGTTATTCTAGCTGGGCAAAACTGGACACAAGGACCAGCTGCATGCCCAGGATTTCCCAAGGTATTGCACAACTTTGTTTATTACAGCACTATTTACAACAGCCAAGGTACACAAGCAACCCAAATGTCCAAAAATAGATGTCTGGACCAAGAAGATGCGGCATATATACACAATGCAATACTACTCAGTGATCAAAAAGATAAACTCATGTCATTCGTGGCAACGCTGACATAGTTTGAAGGGATTAAGCCAAAAGGAGAAAGATAAATATAGGATGGTATCATTTGTATGTATAACATAGAGAAACCAGACAAAAGGTCATACAAATACAAACTATAAAAACCAATCCTTGAAAACTGACCACAGATCTAAGGCACCAAAGAGGAAGAGAGAGAAAAGAACATAGTAGATTCAGGTGAAGGATTATGGTGCTTTGCTGGTGGGAGAGCTGCAATGACCACACCTAAGGGGAGAAATCCTACATTGTCAAAGTGTTAACAAAGATGAAAAACAATGGTACTTCCTTCATAAAAATTAAAATCTTAAAAAAGTATGAGTCATACCAGCCAGGGTTGCTTCCTACAGCGTTTATTGTGGCCTCAAACATGCTGCACAGACTGGATAAAGTGGGAGCATGAGGACAGCACTAACTGAGCATGCTCACAGAAAAGCCCTTTCAACTGGACTTCTGCCCAGGCAGAGTCTGTGAGGCTCACAATGGGAATGAGACTACTCTGAGGGGAAACAGAAAGCCTCACAGGGTAGAAAGAACCTGACTTAAGAGACCTTGGTGGCCGTCTGGCAGACTGTGCATCAATCCGACCTGTCTGACCTTGCTGGCCAGGATGGGTCTGGCTCCCCAGTGGACTGGCGGGGCCAGGTTCACCTCCTCTCGCCTGCATGTAAGTCCAGCAAGTGAGCAAGGACGACGGTCCACAACTAAAAACAACAACCCCATCTACTCTGCCGAAGACAGAAAGGCAAATCAAAGGGAAGCTTACATCGCTGAGAATGTTGAAGGCCTCATTAAGAGCAATATCCAGCATTCCAATTCCTTTGGCAAAAAGTTTGTCCAGATGCTCCCTGAAGTGCTGAAACAACAAAGCAGAAAATCCATTAGTGTCCATCCTGTTATGTGAAATGCCAGCCTTGAGTGAACAAGCATAAGTAAGGCGAGGCCAGTGATTCTCCTTCCCAATTCGAAACAAGAACTTATTCAATGTAAAAACTTTCTATATGCTTTTCCAGGCTTTGATTACATTGTAGGGAAGAAAAAAGCTCTGAAACTGGGGTGAAAAGTACTTAATTAAGCTAAAATTCCTGCTCTACTTTCCCATTTCATGTTCTGTAATTCTCCCTTGCCCACCCCCGGTACCCCCCTTTCAGGACTCTGCATGCTCCCCTCCCCTGGACCCACTCCCCCTCCCTTGGTTTCTCTGCTTGTGTTCTCCATCCTACTTTAGACCCTGTTTAGATATCACCCCCTTCTTACCCAGAAAACCTTCATACCACCTGCCTCTGAGATTGGCCCCACACTGTCACTCCAGCTCAGATCCACCTTGTTCTAGCACTCCTGGTGCCTGATTAAAATCTGTCCCCACTCAAGACTGACATTCCTAAGACAGGGCATCTGGCTGCCAACTCTCCCCACAGCTACCACATATCACACAGAAGGTGCTCTGTAGCTGTCTGCAGAGCGAGACTTGCTGGAGAGCCCGTCAAACCACCCAGCAAGGAAAAACTGTGTTTCTCCTTTCTTCCTGCCAACTGTCCAAGGCCCAGCAGGATGAAGAGCTATGGCAAGTCCTCCATTGAGCACTTGTCAACAGATCCAGGAGTTACATGCTACATGCATCTAAGGAAGAGACACCCCTGATTCCGCAGTCAGGAGGGAATCAGAGCTGGTCAATCCTCATTTACCAAGAACCCTCACCCTTGGGAACCTAACCTGAGAGTGAGTGGAGACCACTGACTTGGGCTCAGCAAATATCACCTTATGGGGACCCCCACGCATCCCATAGAGGGAAAATGATGCCATGGTCTCTGCATTGTGCACAGAGCCTGGGCTTTAACTGGTCCCAGGTTCCAGAGGCTGTAGCCAGACCTGCCTCGACAAGTTCGTTCTATTCTTCTGATGTCATTTCTGTCAACTGTATTCAATTGAGCTCGGTCACACAAGTTTACACAGTGCTTTTTTTTTTTTTTTAATAACAAAGCAACCCCATTTAATTTTCTTTTAATCCATGTGTAGAAAGACGCTTCAGGCAACAGTTGCTTTTATTGTTAGACACTTAGAGTAAAATGTAACAACATGTCATAGAATTCTCTTCAATTCACTTTTATAACAAGGTCAGTTGTGTTTTTGTTTCTCCCTTGTATAAATCTGGTCCACATATTAGCTGGAAAAAATATTTCCTCAGGTTAAGGATTTCCAAACGATATTGTACACGAAGGCCTCTCTCTTCAGGTCCTGCTCTTTCTTTTCTCCCTCTTACCTACCTCCCTTTTTTCCTACTCATAACCTGAACCAAATCATTTTCATCATCTTAGTCTTCCAGATTGTACTTTTTAAAGATTTATTTATGCACACAATAACTGGGGTACAGGCCAGAGGGTGCAGGGGCAGTGAGAGGATTTACCAGAGTGGGGAGCAGAAAGGCAGATCAACAAAGTACAATGCTGAGGGGAGCAGCGGATGGGTCAGGAGAGGTCTGCTGTGCCATGTGGGTCACCTACGGGGCCAGGGATTGAACTTGCACTGAATGGGCTGTGGCTAGTTCGCAGTGCTCTGTCCTCCTTACCTGTTGTGCCACCAGGAAGGGCCCCACACTCCTTTTTAACTGGCAACCTAATTCTCCTCCTGGTTCTTGCTTTCCACACCACCACCTCTGGTAATGTGGCTTCCCCTAAGCCCTGGTCTGTCTACTGTGAAAGTCATGAGCTACATGCAATTATTTACATTGAATTGAACTATCATCACCCTAAATTAAAAGGTCAGGCCCTCATCACACCAGCCATGTTCCAAGTGTTCAATAGCCTTACGTTGCCTAGTGGCTACTGCTTCAGACAAGGAAGATGAAAGAACACCCTCATCACTGCAGAAATTCCTGTTGGACGGGGCTGACTGGAGACACAGGGCTGCCCCAGTCCTCCCTCCTCACCAGTGGGGAGCAGAGGAAACCTTAGGCCTTCACCCAGTGGTTATGCATGAGTTTCTGCCTGTCTAACATGCATTTCTTTTCTGATTTTCTTTCTCCCTCAACATCCTATACATCATATGATTTGGGTGAGACTAGTATCTATCTTCCTCCCTCCTAGATCAAAGAGTAGAACCACTTATCATGCAGTACTATCCATGAATTCCATCTCCATCAACCACAGCCAGGCATGGCCACTCAATCCAATCCCTGGGCTTCAACTGAAATGTGAGGAAGAAGACTGCCTCTCTTCACTGCGATTACAGGGAGGAAACCTCGGCCTCAGCAACTAGCCACTGCAAAAGAAGAGCTTACTTGAATAAAGGTAACAGTCTAGCAGAACAGAGTCCACATGGAGGGGGCAAGACAAAATCAGCAGAGCATGAGCCACTAGACGCAGGTTTGCAGGTAAAGATGCTGGCTTTGTAGGTAAGTGAACCAATCATTCTGTTTCTTTGCTAGTCCCACGTAAGCTGGATTTGGGCTACTTTACTGAAAAGACCTTGTTGATCAAGACCTTCACAATGACTCGGGCTGCTGCGACATTACTGTCCCCACTGAAGCTCCCCCTGCTTTACAGTGTTCTTTCTCATCTCATGGATGCCCCCTCTGTCCTTTCTTAATCACCACCACTATATTATGTGGCTTTCACACATAGTTCCAGTGCCTGTTCCAGAGAGCAAGACAGTCCTGAACGTAATACCCATTGCTTTGACTTCCCCTGGCATGGAGAAATTTGTGATTTGCTGAAGATGAATCCTAGCCATATGCTGGGAGGGACCTGGCTGACTCTCTTGTATCTACCTCATCACTGTAGACTTCTCCTTTCTACTTCCAGTTGCATCTGCTGGAAAATCTAAAATCACATTATAATCATTGTATGTAAGCAATGGTATGTAGTAGACCTCATGGACTCTAGAGAAAAAAAGCAAAACACTGAACCAGGATTTGGATTTGGGAGACTGGGTTCCAGTCCTGGTTAAGCCATTTACCAGATATGAGTCTCTGAGGCAATTAGCTCTGGCTGTCAGGCATCAACTTTGACCCCTGTGAAATGTAGAGCAGATGGAGGAGGGAGAACCTTTATGCTACACACAGTCAGGAGCTGGGGCTCTGAAATTCCAGTTCCCCTCTGCCACTTACCCGCTCTCTGAGGTAGGCTCATACGCTTCTCTCATCTGTGCCTTTGTTTCCCTCAATGCAAAGGATATTGGGCAGACTTCCCTTGATATTATAGGAAAAAAATAAGTCCTCTGAAAGGATGACAGAAAACTGTCAGATTGTTTTAATTTTGTATTCACTAAAAAGTACTTTGAAAAAATCTTACAAAAATTTATACCACAATACCCCCTGTGCTGACTTCCTGGCTTGTAACTTTACAATCAAATACACCTTGAAATGACTTAGTTCACCCTTCAAGGGCTAGCTTTTATTAAGTGTAGAGAGACACATGGTTGATTTTACTGACACCAAGACCTGAGCATGTTCCAGCACAAGCTCCAGAGAGCAGAGGTTCAAGACTGCCCAAGTCAGGAAGACACTCCTCAACAGCTGTGTGCCAGAAGGTGGCCAGCTTCCATTATTTTTCTAAATTAAAATAAACAATTTATTGGAAATGGTGACAGTTTCATTTTATTATTAAGCTTCAATAAAGGAGGAGGAAGGTGGCTTTTTATCTTTGCTTCAAGCACTCATACAGCATATGCTGCTGCCCAGGAAAAGGCCTTGCTTCCAAAGCAATTAGTGCAGCTTAATGCCTGGGGAGCTGAGCACAGAGCGCACCATGGCTTCCTGTGCCTGGACGCCAGCAGGCACAGCGAGGCCACTTATCTCTGTGAAACAGTGACAACATCCAGGCCAGTAGAGGGTCCTGATGGAATAACTCTCCCTCCACTAGCATTTGATTTAGTTAAATCAATACTGATAACTCTCTCTGTGAAAATAGAAATCATGTTTCATGTTTTTTGTTTTTTTTTTTTTCCTGTCTATGTAATCATAATAAATGTTTGACTCTTTTAATTAAGAGCAGGGCTTTTAACATGAAAAGTGGTCACTGGGAAACAAAATGAGCCCCCAGCGAGACAAGGTCACTCGTTGTCAGAAACCTGACTTTCGTGCTCATCAGATGTGGGCAAGGCTCACGGCAGCAGCTTCACCATGGGAAGCCCTCACCCAAGTCCTCCTGGGGCTGCCAACACCAACCATGTGCCAGCTGCATGCCAGGCACCAAGTACTCTGCATCTTCTCCCTTACCTGGCCCTCCCAAAACCCTGAGAAGATAGGTTCTAGAGTGCCTGTTTTATGTACAGGTGAATGGAGACTCAGAATGGAAGGTTACCTGCTTCCATGTGGCAGAGAGAGACTGGGGAGGTGGTTTCAAGTAGGGGACTCCATATCCTAATCCCCATGAGTGGCCCCCTCTGGACACGCAGCCCTCAACACCTCCGAAGAACAGCATTCACAGGGGCACTCAGTCTGTGGGGTCACATACAAAACCACACTTCTATTCAAGGTTGGATTCCCAGGTGTGTGGTTTTCATACTTGTACAGGACCTTATGCTCTGAGGGCCCTGGGCTGGGTTGCATGCTTTGCTACCACTCTCTCCAAATTCTTCATAATTCTTCCTTTTAGATTTGTGATTTGTCAGTGACATCTATCAGAACAAGATCACTGGTATGTGTGAAGAAGACATGGGATGTTTATGTGCCCGCTGGTCCTGGCTGCCCTGTTCATGCCAGCATTGCAATGCCCCAGGAGCAGAGGATTCTGGTGGAAAGTAGACAGCAGACAGCTACTCCGCAGATGTTTCTCAAAGGTGCTGGAGTTTATTAGGTTGCTTTGCACCGTGGCTGACAGTTAACAAACTAAAACTAACAAACTAAGATGCTGACAGTCAGAATACCCTGTGGAGACTCTTCAAAGCAGCTCTATTAGTAACGGAAGAGCTTCCTCGCATGGGGGAAGCTCATGTTAGTTAGGTCATATTCATAGAAAATCCATGTCCCCATGACTGACTGACCCTGTCCATCCTATTCTGATGTCAAATAAGACTACACACATATCAGGGTTCCCATTGACTCCGAGCCCCTAGCCCAAACTGCATGAGCCTGTTGGCAGAAACTCAGAGGTTGTCTACACCTGTCTTCTCACCAGGCCACAAGATGGTTTATTGTAAATATAGGCTCTCCATTGTAATAGAATTCCTCTTGGCAACACTGCACCCCTACCCTTAATCCTGGGAACCTAGGATCCTGTTGAGTCTGGGAAATCCTCTGAATTTTATAGCATTTGGGGAGCACATACCTCAGGAAATTAGGGAAGTGTCCAGCTGATATATTTATGGAAAAACTTGTGACATAAGTGTTGTTTAAGCATGTGTGGAGAAGGTTCTCTATAGATTCAGAAGGATGGACAAGGGAGAATCCTGGAGCCCCGAGTGGCTTTTTCAGACTTTAATGCTCTTTTGACACCAGTTGTTGGACAAACTCAGAGGCTCTGGCAAAGCAGGGAGGCCAGCAGGCTGGCAGGCGAATCTGTCCCACGTTCTCTCTGGGCTCTCTCTGACACTGTCTGATGATTTTTCCTCTCTGTAGTCACTTGTCCTCTCATAGCTACTCTGCTAGTAGCCGCCTCTGGTCTCTGAGTGATGGTGACCTACAGCCTCCACCTCCAGGCTCACACGTACCCACTTGCACATGCCCACAACATACTCCAGTGTCCATAGTCAGACATGCACGCTCCAGGCCCACACTCCAAGCACCTTCTGCATTCAAGGCCCAGGTGATAGCCACGGATGCCAATGGTGTAAAAGCCTGACTAATTTACTAACCCTATACATTGAGACCTCCAAAACTAGTCTCTCATGTGTCACAGCCATTGTGTTCCAGTGGGGAAAGTAAACAGTGACACAATGTTTTCTCAAACATGGTAACTCAAAGGCCCAAGAAAGAGGCAGACCCAGATATTTGCAACTGGAGAATTAAAGACATGGACACAAGACACAAAAAGGTCTGAACCATCCCCACTTCTTAATGTGGTCTATAACGAATGGGAGTGTCAGAAGGTAGCTGCTGGTCAATGCTAGTGCCAAATTACAGACAAGCTAGATCTCCTGGATGTGAACAATGAATGCTCTTTCATACAGGTAGTCAGATCAACTACAACCTCATTTCATTTGGCGTGAGCACTAATTATCCCAGGTAAGATGATAGTGATGAGCACCAGGTGGGTGATTCTCTGCATACCCACAGGAACTTGTGCAGTGAAACAGGCACCTTCGCCAAAACCATGGGTGGCAAGGCGCGGCTGATGGGGAGCACCCAGTGTGATGTTGTTAGGCCCCGGAGGGAGCCAGCTCTGGGAACCTTCCAGAGTCTGGGGAAAGTCACAGACCTCATTCTGTACACTTGAACAAAAGCACCTGCTTTGTGCCTCAGCTCAGAGCAAGATGTACGTAAATGGCAGGCTCCCCTCATGTCTCTCTGACAATTCTGAAGGTCCAAGTTCATCCTTTATAAACTTTGAAAACCTCAATCTGACTCAAATCTGCTTCTTGGAGGAAGACTGATTTCATCAGCTGCAGTGTGCGAGAGCAGAAAGAAGTCACAGATTGAGTTAATTCCAAACATGGTACCAAGCTCTGTGGAAACTGCAACTCCAGTAAAGCAGAGACTTAAAGCCAGTCAGGGACTGTAATGTAGATGTAGCCCAGGCCCACGGGAGCCAGGGCTTGTCTTTGGCAAATGATCCCCACAAGTCAGACAGACAGTTATTTGCACCCCAAAAGCAAAGCTATAGCCCAGCATGAAAGGTGATGGGTGCAGAGGACACATATTTGGGATCTCTGTTGGGGGTAGTACACTGATTCCCGCAGCCCCATGCTGTCCTTCTTAGTAATGAAAACATTCATTTCTGGGACAGTGTGACAAACTCAGGGGACTCCAGGAGATAACTACATTAAAATATTTTTGAACAACCACGTTGAAAATTTATATAATTTTATAAAACTCATTCAATTAAAAAGTATGTTTCAGCCTCCCTGGTGGTGCAGAGGGTGAAAGCACAGCACTGAGAAGCTAAAGCCACTTCCGCATGAGTTCGATCCCTGCCTGCCCCGGAGGTGACCACATGGCGCGGCAGACCTCTCCCGACCCGCCCGCTGCTCCCCTCAGCAGTGTACTTCATCCGTCGGCTTGTTCTGCTCCCCACTCTGTCTCTGGTGAAGCCTCTCGCTGCCCCTGAGCCTCTGGCCTGTACCCCAGTTCTGTATGAACAAATAAATAAATCTTAAAAAAAAACAATTTAAAAAAAAAAGTATGTTTCAATGACCACTGTATTTTGGCAAATTCATTGCATAAGGATTTTTTTTTTTAAAGATTTATTTGTACATACAGAACTGGGGTACAGGCCAGAGGCTCAAGGGCAGTGAGAGGCTTCACCAGAGACAGAGTGGGGAGCAGAACAGGCAGATCGATGAAGTACACTGCTGAGGGGAGCAGTGGGTGGGTCAGGAGAGGTCTGCTGCGCCATGTGGTCACCACCGGGGCAGGCGGGAATCGAACTCATGCGGAAGTGGCTTTAGCTTCTCAGTGCAGTGCTTTAACCCGCTGTGCCACCAGGAGGGCCGCATATGGGGTTTTAAACTTAAGTGTCTGAGTTTCTTCCATTCTCATGCAAGTCTATGAATAAAGAAATACCCTGGATAGCACTGTACATTATTTTAGAAATATGTCACCATGTGTTTGTCTCTTACTGATGAAAACTTAGGGCTTCAGTGTTTTAGCTTTTTGACCATGATGGCAAGTATCTTTGTACGCACACTGTAGTATCCTGATGCATACTGCATGTGCAGTCACAGCTTAACAACTTCATAGAAGGGAAAAATATTGTTTCATAATTCTCCATTTATAACATGTAGTGTTACTATGTGAATGTATAGGAGAATATAATGTCCACATATAGTAAGCAACTGATAATGGTTAATTCTTATTAGTAGGGAAGAAATAGCATTGCATTTTGAGCCTACTAAAGTATCCAATTCAAAATTCTTAAAATGAAAACTAATACCCCCAGCATGCACGCGCACACACACACAGACACACACACACACACACACACACACACCCCTACCTATTATATATATCAAAAGAAAAGCCATTGGCTTCTATCAGTGCAGCTGCCTCAGTGAAGGCAGAACTGGGGCTATTGCAGTACCCTCGGGACTGGGTTTCTCTGTGTCTGTTTCCTGGTTCTACTTGGTTTTACTTCACCCCAACAAGCTCTTGTCCACACAGTTGCCTACATTACGGGGCTCACACATTCCTGGCTTACACTGCCCTAAGGTCAGAGCTAAGGTTTTCAAATACAGAACACCAAAACAACTTTCAATTTCAGATAACAAACAAAATGTTAAAAATGCAGTCATCATTTAGCTGAACCTCAAGAGTTAATTGGGTACCCTGTTTGTTTTTTTGTCTAACCTGGCAACTTTACACCAGCCCAACTTGAACAATATTTCTATCAAAAAGGGCTCCAGGGAAGCTACATGCAAAAACATGAAACTAGATCACTGCCTCACTCCAATCACAAAAATCAACTTGAAGTGGATTAAAGACCTAGACATAAGAACGGAAACCATAAAATACCTGGAAGCAAAGATGGGTCAAACACTACACGACATACACTTCAGCAACATCTTTAAAGATAGAGCACCCAACGCCACAATAGTGAAGGCAAGGATAAATAGATGGGACTACATCAAGTTAAAGAGCTTCTGTACAGCAAAAGAAACATTACAAAAAACAAACAAACAGCCCACTAATTGGGAAAACATTTTCTCACACAAAAGTAGTGATAAAGGACTGATCACAAAAATATATGGAGAACTGACAAAACTCAACAAAAATAAACAACCCAATCAAAAAATGGTCAGAAGAGCTAAAAAGACACTTCTCCAATGAGGAAATCCAGATGGCCAACAAACATATGAAAAAATGTTCAGCATCACTCGTAATAAGGGAGATGCAAATTAAAACCACAATGAGATACCACCTCACCCCAGTGAGAATGGCACATCTTCAAACAACTAGCAACAACAAATGTTGGTGAGGATGTAGAGAAAAAGGAACTCTCCTGCACTGCTGGTGGGAATGCAAACTAGTACAACCACTATGGAAAACTGTTTGGAGGTTCCTCAAACTGCTAAACATGGAGCTTCCCTATGACCCAGCAATCCCACTCCTAGGTATCTACCCAAAAGACACAAAAACACTGATTGAAAAAGATACCTGCACCCCCATGTTTATTGCTGCTTTATTTACAATTGGAAAAACATGGAAGTAGCCCAGATGCCCAAAAGTAGATGACTGGATTAAAAAGATGTGGTACATATATACAATGGAATATTACTCAGCAACCAAAAAAAGAGAAACACATGTCTTTTGCAGCAACTTGGATGGAGCTGGAAAAGATCACCATCTCTTGATATGATACTCTCAGTAACCTCATTTTAGAAATGAAAAAAACAGATTCAGCAGGGTCACTACACTTGATAAGCTCTCACAGTTAATAAAAGATAGATCAGGGACTTATTCCCATCCTCTCTCTAAAATATACGTTTTAGAGTTTTGTTTCCCCCAAAAGGTTTTAATTACAGAATATTTCAAATATCAACTCAAGGCGAACCCTGTTTTATCAGTGCCCTGATAGTCACCCTGGTATGGGGTCCTCCCCACTGAGTGTAGGCTGGGCCCCGTGACAAAGACAGCCGCAGATGGGATGGGATGCCGCTTGTAAGATGAGGGAGCAAACAGCATGACCCTCCTGATTGCTACTGGATAATTCCCTGCGGGAAACCGATTGCTTTTCTGGGAACAGTCCAAAGCAAGTGCCCATATCATAAGATACTGAAACTTCCAACCAACAACTGTTAAAGAACTGAGATCTCTTGCCAACAGCCACATAGCTCCTGGATGAAGGCAGATCCTGACACATCTGAAGTATAGCCTATAACAGTCCCTAAGCCAGAACCATCAGCTACCACACACTCGGAACCCTGACCCTCAGAAACTGTGTGAGATAACAAATGTGTGCTGTTTTAAGCTGTTAAATCTGGAAGCAATTGGTTCCATATCAATAAATAATTAAAATACCTTTCTAAAGGTTTTTTAAAATTTTTATGTATTCATTATAGCATCCTTTATTCTTGCATGAGTATGGTTTCCCCATGAAATTCCCACCACCAATTCACCATGCACCATCACTGTAGTCCCAGGTTATTTTAAAACACACCCCAGATTATTATTCATCTATGAGTATGTCTAATATGTGCATGAAGAAAAAAGTCTCTCAAAAATAAAAACATATTTCACATTGTGCCCATCATAGTTACACAGCTTGAGTCAGGACCCATATAAAGTCCACATGTTGTGACTTTGTGATTGGTTCAGGGGTATTTTAAGGTCTCTCACTCTGGCATTCCTCCGCCTTTATTGTTCAAGAAACAAGTTGTTTGTCAATAAGAATGTCCCAGAATTCAAATTTTGCTGATTGCATTTGTAAGGTGCACCTTATACTCTGTGTCCTATATATTAGTAAATTGGTGGCTAGATTTAGAGACTTGATTAAACTTAAGCTTAACTGTGTATGTATGCATGTAGGTGTGTATGTGTGTGTGTGTATAGGTGTGTGTGCATGTGTACGTTCATTTATTTGTGGTATTACTTTGCTAAGACAAATGTCTGGTAGTCTCCTTGTGATGCTGGCAGCCGTTGTGGCTCAACATTTACATCCAGTAATTAGGACCAATGTCTTAATTCTATTATCTCCCTTCACTTATTAGATTTTAAAAGACTAGAACTTTCTAGAAAGAAGTTCTTCCACTCTTGTGCTATTTAGGAGCACAAGGAGGAGACATCTGTATAGGAAAGTTGGATAAATATTTATTGTTCTGTTTACTGTTCTCAAAATTAATATTGATCTAAAGGTGACCTCTGGAGTTTCCTCCGTCTTTTTTTAGTATCATGCAAACTTATATGTGTTTGTTTGACTGATCTTTTTAGTATTAGCATGGATTATAGCATGTATATGTAGTTCAATTTTGGCTAATTTTGGGGGGGAGTAATATTCAACTTATCCCATTTTTGGCCAGTGGAAACCTCTCCTCTTCAGGTTGCAGTCAAGTCCCTATATGGTGGTTGGCAGGTTCCTGGTCTCACTGTGGACAAGATGCTCAGGCTCATCTTAATTATTTTCTGCCCTGACCTAGAACTGGCCATTTCTCCAGGTAGCCAAGTAAGCTCCCCATCTCCCCACCATCCTCATCATCATTCTTAACAATCCACACTCGTCACCCTCTGCATTCCCCTTGGGTACACGCTTCAGAAACAGAACAGAAGGAGGAACACAAGGGAACAGAAGGGCTGATGGAAGGAGCAGTGAAGGAAAACAGTAATTGAAGCATCTCCGGAGGGGCACAAAATGGGGAGCAAATCTCATTCCAATGACATGATGAACAAATGGACAAGGAAATAAAGTGGGGAAATCTTACAAGATACAAGTCAGGACTTTATAACAACAGGAAACATGGTAAGAGGAAAAAAAGGTTACCATTAGAAGACAACTAGGATAAGAAAAGCAGGAGGCTTGAGCTTCACTAAAGTGGCCTTTGAGCCTGGCTGGGACCAATGAGAAGTCAAATTCCATTATCTCAGGACAGGAGGAGCATCAAAATTATCCATATGGCCCAACCCCATCTGGACTGGGAGAAGTGAAGCCTGACAGTATCACATCTTCTTAGCGTGCTCATATTCCCCAAGTGCACATTTACCCCAGTAGCCTGCTATTGACTTGCGGTCATCCATCAAGTCATCACATTATTAGGTATCCATCAAATGTCACATATGCGCTTGATCAGTTGAGTAAGAGTAGATCTGATCTCTGCCAGCAGCATTCACATGTCAACAAAGGGGGAGAGATCACCATCAGCAGGCACACAGATTCATGTATAAACAATGAATGCCAGAAAGGAAAGGCTTATGGCACCTTAGTAAGGGGCATGGAGGGAGGCCCAGAGATTAGGCACAAACAACAGGTCTAGCATATGAATTGTAGGTAGTGACATGATAGGTGCCAAGGCCCTGAATGATGAGAAAACACTGCACATAGGAGTGAATGTATGGGGCCATTAGGACCAGGGCAGAGAGGATCGAAAAGGCACCTGGGGATCTCACAGGCCCAGTGCATGGGGAGGAAGCAGACCATGTAGGGACTTTCAGGTCCCATTCAGGGCTTGTGTTCAATAAAGTATCAGCTCAAATGGTTGTTTAAAGATTTAGACACTCAGGACTAAGAGTTGGAATCACAGGTTGTAGGGTTCATCATATAGGACATGAAGCACCCCTGAAGACTCCTAGGTCAGCAGCAGATGGGCTAGGAGAGTGAAAAGAAATATGGACTTCACAAAAAAGGTGACACATGGCCATCCATGTGCTGAAAAATAAAACAGCTGCAGTGCACAGGACATGGATGCATGGACTTCCAATCAAAGGACATGAAAGCAACAGAGCGCTGTGTAGGTAAGATGCATTCTCCCAGGAAAATTAAGATTTAATCACTGTCAAAGTGAACAGGACAGCAAAAGAAATTTCTCCAACAATTGATTTTATGACATGTGAATAAAGGAATCGTTTTCTACTCTCACTGTCACTGTCAGAATAAAAACAAACTCTCCTAAAATGCAAGTTATTTTTCAGAGGGAAAATACCTCTTTACAAATGTGCAGCCCACTTGACAGGTAAAATGCAAATTATATACAAAAGGTCAAAGTCACAGATCAACTAAATAGCACCTGGGTTCAGTTCTGCTGTTTTGAACCAAGACAGGGGTGGTCTCAAGCTGCTTCTCATCTGCACCCACTTTTGCAAGCCACATACCTCACAAGGCTTGGACATGGAGACACTACACTCACTGAGATTCACTGAGAACCCTCACTTTGCCTCCCAGACCCAGAGGCTCCTCCTCAGCACATATCCACTGGTCTGAAGAAGGCAGGGACCACTGTCAGGCCCTGTCTGCTCTGTGGTCACCTCATTTCAGCTCCTCAAATGCTATGCTGTGTGGAAACCAGCCACCAGGCACCCTCAAAGTAATTAGCTGGCCATAGCCCTTCCTAGAACTAGGTATCCTCCCCTATGCTCTGGAGGTTATGTTTTTCTGTCTGGTAGGCAGGTGGTTTCATAAGCTTAATTAACACATCTCAACTCACCTCTAATTGAAATGAAAGGGACTTCTGAAAGAAAATCATTATTTCCATCATGCAGAGAAAGATAGCAAAATATGCTAATCATCTGACATCTGGAGAATGCTCTTCATAAAATCTAATAAAGGCATAAGCAGAAGAGGTTTATTATTGGGAGTTCAAACCCCCCCTAGGCCTCCCCTGACTTCACCGTCACAAAGTCTATTTGGCTTTTCCTCTGGTGTTACGAGCATTTGAGTTGCTTCCAATTCCAGATGGGCTATGAGTATGAGTCAACATAAAGATTATCAATCACTGACTGGTGTTACTGAAATGCCAGGAGATCCTATGCAAGTGTCTCCTGAGTAAATCTGAAGGAGAACCTAGGTCAGAGGTATCCTGACCTGGAAAAAGCAAAGAAATTGAAAAAAGAAATTCTCCTCCAGGGGGCACTGTAGGGAAACCGCCCTATCAGTTCCACAGGCTGTTCCACTTCACTCCTTGAGAAAAAGCAGAGGAAGCTGGATCTCACTGGTGGGAAAGCAGCCAGCAGAAATCTCAACCTCTGGGACATACAGTGAGAGCACCAATATGCTTTCCCTAAACTTACCCTTGACTGCAACCTATTACAGCACTGAGATAAAGGGAAAAGCCTAATTTCTTAAACAGATAAACACAAACATCCCACTTGCTTTATGTAGACTGAATTCATTTATTTAGAAAACAAAATGCCACACAACTCAAATGTGGAATTCTGCAGCAGGCCCTGAATTTCTTCTCCCTCCACATTTAGCCAAAGTCTGGTTTTTTGGGTGTGTTAGCACCATGTATCAGATTCTACCTTGTCCAAGTTGACAATGAGCCTTCTGTGCATTCCATCCCCTTTCTGGTAGAAAGTTAGGGGAGAGGGGAGTCACCAGATACCCTGCTGCCTCATAATTCTATGCTGTTTTATGGACACTTCTCTTTGGATCACTTCCCTTCTCATATGACCAAAATATGAAATTAACAAATCAGCCCCTTTCTGGTCAAAACTTGAGAAGAAAAATGACTTGACTGCTGAGTGATTCTAGCTTATGTGTCTTTTAGAGCCTCCTGGAGACAAAGACAAAGAGTGGCCTGACTAAGGGAGCACTGTCTTGTGGGGACAGTCACTGGCAGGCCTGAGTCCTTGGAAGAGGCACCTATGACACTGAGTCATTTAAAAACTACTTAGCAAAGACCTTGAAAATAACTTCCCAAAACAAAACTAAAGTTTGAGAAGTGATCAGCAATAAGAAATGCCATAGGACTCAAACCCCGGTTCAGCCTCATCCATACCACATGTGGCACTCCACACAGAGTACAATGTTAACACTATTACCCCCAACGTGGCTGCACTCACTCTTTGCCAAGGTCCAGACATGATGGAGGGAAAATGCTCAAAGATGATCGCTCCTCTGCTATACGTCCTAACTTCTAGTACCTTGGAATGTGGCCTTGTATTTGGAAAGAGAACCATTACAGGTGTAATCATAGAGCCTCATTGTAGATGAGGCCACCAGGATGAGCCCCTAACCCAGGAACATCTGGGGTCTTCCTAAGAGATGCAGACAGACACAGGGAGAAGACAAAGGGTGGAGACTGAGGGGTGCAGCTCCAGAGTGAGATGGCCAGCCACGTCCAGGAGCCCAAAGAACAAGCAATGGGTCTTCCCTGCAGGCTTTGAGGAAGCATACCCTGCAGACGCCTGATTTTAGATGTTTATGCTCCAGAACTGTAACACAAGTTGTCATTTTAAGCCACCGTTTGTGGCAATCTGTTAGGGCAGTCCTAGCAAACAACAGTATGCATTTCCTAGCTCTCACCTACAAAACCAGCTGGATTAAGTGGTGTGCCCATCAAACATTTGGAAATGGTGCAAAATGAATTACAACCACCCCCACTGATGTATGGGAGATAACCTTCCAAGACACTCAGAGGATGCCTAAAGCTCTGAATAGTACGAACTCCTATACTAACCCCTATATACTGTTACTTTTTTTCTACACATACATATCTAATTAACTTTAAATTAGGTATAGTAATAGCTTAATGATAACTAATAATAAAAAGAACGATTATAACAATAGCCTCTAACAAAAGTCATGTGAATGTGGTCTCACTCTTACATAATACTTTTGGACCAAATTTGACCTCTGGTAACTGAAACTGCAAAAAGCAAAACCATACGTAAAGGGGGGGGGCATTGAATCTAACTCTTATGGAGACTCACAACATTGTGAGCATTCTTAAAAGCTCTGGGCTATCCCACAGCAAAGAAGCTTATTGGAATTTGTTTAATCTGTCATGTCTAAGCTTTATCATAAAACCTTCTCCTCCCAGCTCCCCATCAGCACATCTATTAACATATTGTCATAGAGCTACTATTTCCTCAAAGCTATTTTGAGAAATGCTGGATTGGCCAATAAAGAAAGAAAAGCTTGGTACAGACTTGCTCTCTATAAGAAGCATGACTGACCGATACTAGCTCTCCATGGCCACCTGTCACTCAACTTGTAATGAGAGGTCTGATCTGAGTTGTCATCTGTGTTTGTGAGGGCGCTCTAATAAGTGATTTATAACAAGAAATATATATATTTTGGTCTTCATCTTCCTCTTTTCTGGCACAGAACTGTTAAAATCCTAGGAACTTCCTAAGCAACAGGAGACAAAGTGAAGGAAGTATCTTTATTCCTAGCAAGTCCTTTTCAACTAATCCCCAGTGAGCAATGATTTACTCGATTATGCCTGTGTGATGAATTCTCCATAAGCACACACACACACACACACACACACACACAAGAGAGGGTTGGAAGAGGTTCTGGCTTGGCGGCCACTGGGGATTCAGGGAGAAAGGGGCACCCAGAGAGAGAGAGAGAGAAGGCATGGAAATTCTGTACCTTTTCCCACTCACCTTGCCCCAGGCATCTCTCCCATGTGGCTGCTTTTGAGCAATACCCTTTATAATCTATGAATGTCTCCCAGTCCCTGGAAACCACTGATCATTCTCCATGATGATAATTTTATTTTGAGAGTGCCATATAAGTGAAATCATTCAAGTATGCCAACTCTTCAGACTTTTTTTTTCTACCAAAATAATGACCTTAATACCTGTCCAAGGTGTCACGTATCAAGACTTCTTTCCATTTTATTCCTCTGTTTAATGTGCCACCTCTTGTTTACCCATTTACCTGTGTATGGTTATTTGGGTTGTTTCCATCTCTGGCTAATCACAACCAAAATGGCTACAAATATCCACTTTATAGGTTTTTGTATGGACTTAAGTTTTTCTTTCTCTAGGGTACATACCCAGAAGTAGTACTTCATGAATGCTTAAACTTACACAAACTGGTAGACTGTTTTCTAGAGCAGCTGCATCATGCTATATCCCCACCAATGACCGTTGAGCCATTCAGTAATTCTGCATCTTCATCAGTGCTGGGCATTATCAATATCTCCTTTGGGCCTTTCTTAAAGGTGTGTGATGGTGTTATGGGGACTCAGCTACTTGGGGAATGTCTCTAGGATATATATATACAAACTGAGTTGCAGGAAGTTCAAATAAATACAGCCTCCTACCCGGAACCATTCCACATGGAGTATGGCTGTATTTCATAATGATGAAATTAGGGCACTCTGTGGACACCAGAGACAAACAGATCTATGGGGTGGTGAGTACACCACTGGAGCACAGAAAGGATGTCTTGCCTTTGCATAGCTCTGCCCAGGAATCTCTCCAATGTTGTTTGATCTCAGTGGCAATAAAAAAATACCACTTTAGTGAAATGTAAACTTGAGTTTTTGTACACTTAATGCTCCTCTGGCTGTCAGTACTGCACATGGGAAAGATTTTTAAGTTCACTTCCAGAGCAAACTAAAAATACTCTTTCCAAACGCTCATTGGAGGAAGCAAAGAAGGTCTGAATAATATTGGAGCAAAATGCAGTTAAGTGCCCAGGGCGAGGACTATGAGCAAGTATGTGGGGTTTTAAAGGATGCTGAAACCATGTAGCATGTAATTTTTGTATTTCTGTTACCAGAGCTGATGCAAGGAAAGATGGGAGAGGGTGTGAAAACAAAGGACCATGGGGCCAGCCCCCTTTTGGTGCCATGTGGGGCTGTGTCTTCAGACCCACAGCACCCCAAACGTGGCTGACAGGGCACCAGAGAAAGCCCTTGTGACTTCCTTTGCAAGTGCGCTGGAGCCCTGGAGTCCAATAAGCCTTCCTCTGTGGATTACTCCAACTCCTTCAGCCGAAGAAATGCTACTCTCCTGAATTTATCCCCAAGATATAAAAACAAGAAGCTCACAGGAAGAGTGCACTAGTTGTTACATGATCAATGAACGGGGAATAAATAAAAAGGGGGGAAAAGAAAGCACATCACATGAGCAAGTGAGAATAGAAACTGATTGTAGCCAGCTTGGTGAACCCTCTTCTGGTTTTAGCTATTGCTCTGCCTTAAAAGTCAAGACAAAGAGGGGCCCTCTCTGGTGGTGCCATCCCACGCTGACCCACGTGGTGCAGCAGACCCTGGTGACTGACCCACGTGGTGCAGCAGACCCTGGTGACTGACACACGTGGTGCAGCAGACCTCTACTACCTTGCCCGCTGATGCCCTCTCCAGTGTATTTTGTTCAGTCTGCCTATTCTGTTCCTTGTTCTGTCTCTCGTGAATCCTCTCACCCCTCCACCTCCACACAGACATTATCTCTAAACTGTACCCCAATTTTTGCATGCATAAATAAATCTTTTTTAAAAAAAAATCAAGACAAAGAGATCCGAGTTTACCAAGGCTGGAAAAACTGACCAGACTCAGATCTTATGTCAGAATTAATACACCTTTTCCTGGTAGCACAGGACTCTCTGCTTTAGCCTAGAGGCAACATGGAAGGCAAAGGCACATAAGTAAATTGGAATAGAATCCATAAATTCCTATCTAACGACTTTTCCTATCATTGGTTGCATAGACATGATACATGGCAACCAGTCAGCTCCTCTGTGTTTAATGGGAATTCACTTCCCCGACTCTCATAGGCGCTAGAATTTGCAGTATTGTTCAGCTTAAGTCCTGGCACAAACTCTCTTGGGAATCTTTAAACACATTTATTGAGCATCTATTCTAGATGCTTGGGCAATCAGACAAGGTCCTAGCTCATGAAGTTTATGGCCTATTTGGTGAGGGCAGGAGGATACAAGTACTAGTATATTTAAAAAAAATCAAGATGAGAATTCTGTAGGGTGGATCTAGTGAGAAAAAAGTGAACCAGAGATCACAGGATCCCTCAAGATGGGAGGACAAGAACGCCTCTCTAAAAAAGAGAGGAATATTCCAGATAGATCAGAGTATGTTTTAGGGTTGAAAAGACCACAGTGTGTCTGAATGGCAGCTTACACACCTCCAGTGGAGACACAGAGGTTGGCACAGAAGGCGTTTAGAAGATGAGTTCCCAATATAACAAGATGGTGAGGCCCTCAAAACTTCCTCCAACTGTCAAAAAAATTTCAACCAGTGTTAAGGGTTGAATTGTTCCCCTCAAAAAAGCCTGTTGAAATCTTAATACTCCTCTCCAGAATGGGGCCTTATTGCTAAGAGTTGTTGCAGTTATACTAAGCTAAGATGAGGCTGTACTAGAATATAGTGGCCTCCAATCCAAAGTGACAGGTATCCTTATGCTAAAGACTGAAAATGATGTCTCTTGAAAATTCATGTGTTGAAAACTAATCCAAACTGATGGCATTGGGAGATGGAGTGTGGGAGGGGTTAGGCTATGAGGGTGGAGCCTCAGAAGAGGGATCTGAGAGAGCTCCTGTGTTTCCTCCACAAGGCAGCCTCCATGAGTCAGGAAGCAGGCTCCCCCCAGACACCAGATCTGCTAGCACGTGACCTTGAACTTCACAGCTTCCAGAGCCATGATAAATAAAGGTTTGTGGTTTAAGCATTCTACCCCCCCCCCCAGTCCCCGTATTTTTGTTACAGAAAACAAACTAAGAGCTATAAGGAGACAGTAAAAGTCACAGGGAGAATAATTCCATGTAAAGACCGGAGTTACAAGCCAAGGAATACCCAAGATTGCCAACAAACCACCAGAAGCTAAAAGAGGAAAGGACAGTTTTCCCTACAGGTTTCAGGAGAACATGTCCCTGCTGGAACTTTTATTTTCAAAGTTCCAGCCTTTGTAACTGCAACAGTGTATGTTCCTGCTGTTTTAAGAAACTGAGTTTGTGGTAATTTGTTAGGCAGCCCAAGCAAACTAATATAGCAGAATCATTCAAGCTGAGTGATTTTCAAGGTCTCAGAGAAATTCAAGTCAGTGACCTCTGCCAACAAACCTGCTGGCCTGGATTTCTCTGAGACCTTGAAAATGATACAACTTGAGACACGTGGTCATACTCTGTATTTCCTAGCAGTGTCTTCTAGATTCTAGCTCATGTCAGGTCCGAGTCACACACTGCTCAGGAGCCACAGTCACACACACACTAAGATTGATCAACAGGGAGTCAGGCCCCAGCCTACTCCTTTAAAGAATCTATGCAAAAACAGCAACCCTCTTAAAGTGAAAGCCTGACATACACACTCTAATTTATTAAAAATGATCACTTACCAAGAGAACAGAATTTTTGTTTGCAAGCAAAGACACTAACTCAGTCTAGCTCACCATCAGAGAGCTGGTGGCACCAACGAGAAGTCGTCGTGGCAGCCTCAGTCGGGTAACCTGGATGGAATGCATACCCCCACCCTATAAAGTCCTTCCCTGTCCTGACTTCTCAGAGCCTGGGCAAAGTCCCATCTACCTCTTGTGAGAGATGACAGGGGTCCTGGATTTATCAAGGTGAGTTCCTGCCAAGGTTTCCAGCCAAGGTGTCATTAAGTAGGAGGATGGAAATAGGACACCTTGATACCCACAGATAATGCAATCTGTTCGGGACCAAGGCCATAGGACAGACAGTGTGCAGAGGCTGGGACTCTATCGTCCACAGACTCTGATGATGTTGACTCCTTCAGATACAGGTTCAGGTAACTAAAGCACATGCACAATATTTTCTTTTCTTGAACAACCACCGTGACTGCATTGTAAATCTTCAATGTCACATTTCTTCTATTCTGCTGTACAAATATTATGAAACTATCTTTTGTGTGACTCTCTTTGTTTTCAAAAATGAATCTTTGAATCTGTTTTTCCAACATGGCACCTTTCTGAAGTCTATTTGTGAATGTAAGGTTTTCCTCCTCTATCTTAAGCAGGTTGGGACAAATAAAGGTAGGAGCAGAGGAGGCAGAATTTATAAAATTGATATGTCAAGACCAAAGTTGAGGTGACCCTGGCCTCTGGCTGGGGGTCTTCATTTCTTCCTGCATACAAATCCTTATGACAGATGATCATTCATTTTTTAAAACTTCAAGTTGGTGATGTTTTCTCTACTGTATGGATGGTCAGTTTTCTGTAAACGTTAAGACGGTCATTAAAGTCATTATTAGTTTATTACAACTGCTGGCATCATCCTAATTAATAGTTCCACAGTTCACATATAAAACATTTTTTATCATCTTATAAAATAAAAATGTGCCTTATTCTGACTTCAATTTAAATTTTAATATCATACCTTTTTTTCAGACCTGTTTCTGAAATCTCTTTATAACCCAAACTAGTAGCAATCATGACACCAGTTGTTTCTGTTGGAAACTATTTCTCATGTTGACCCGTGAATACCAAAGTCATGTGCTAGTGAGATCACTAGCATCATGAATTAATTCATAATTAGGAAAAAATGCACAGCCATGATGACATAACAGGTATGGTGTTCAAAGTTTAAACTGAATTCCAAATAAGGTACATTTTTATTTTATAAGATGCAAAAGTAAACCAGGATAATCTACTTTGACATCAGTCTGTACATCGGCAAGTAGTGCACCATCAGCATAGGGCCCTATATGCTCACAGCATACAGACACACTGTGCAGTGCACGTTCACATAGTATATACGAATGGCCAACCTCATCCGGGCATGGCATCCCCATATATCACATGGCCTCTAGAGTCAGCAAGATCCCCTTGTATGGCGTGTAGTTTCTTTCCTTGTTGCCCACATTCCAGCCACCACCAAGTCCTGCCACGTGGATATCTCACATATGCTCCAAACCCAGTTATACACACTACCTACAATTATACCATTCGGTCCCGGTCACTAGTCTCTTGTCCCTAGTCGCAATGGTTGTCTACTTCTATTCTGACCTGATCTGCTACACTCTCCTCATCGTCCTCAGAGGGATTAAGAAATTTAAAAAGCACATGTCACATCACTTCCCTCTAGAAAGTATTCCAGAAGCTGTTTATATGGAATGTGAGCCAACCCCTCAGGATGGCCAGGATGCAAACTTCACCC
Organism: Condylura cristata; assembly: GCF_000260355.1. Lineage (NCBI taxonomy): Eukaryota > Metazoa > Chordata > Mammalia > Eulipotyphla > Talpidae > Condylura > Condylura cristata. The sequence goes on from NW_004567105.1 coordinate 57,924,388, forward strand.
ACCTCCAAAGAGGCCAGTGGGATAGGATCACCTCTCACACACTCCCTTTCCACTGGCAGCACCTCAGAGAGAGTTTCCCCAACTGCTTGTCTTCCCATGGGTTCTATTTTTAAAAAAAAAAAAAAAAGATTTATTTATGCATACAGAACTGGGGTACAGGCCAGAGGTGTGGTGGGTGAGAGGATTCACCAGAGACATAGTGGGGAGCAAAACAGGTAGATGTACTGAAATACACTGAGGGAAGCAGCGGGTGGATCAGGAGAGGTCTGCTGTGCCATGTGGGTCAGCTCCCTGGCCGGGAATCGAACTCGTGCTGCAGTGGCTTCTGAGAGAGGTTCATAATGCAGTGCTTTAACCCGCTGTGCCACCAGGGAGAGCCAGGACTCTCTTTGAATGCCACCTCATTCTAATTTTACTCTTTTATGAGACTGGCTCTTTATTTCCCTGTGTGTTCACTCCACTCAAGCAGTGCTTAGTATTAACTGTTATGATCCTGACCCTCCTGGAGCACACATTCTAACACAAGACTGAGAATGAGCATATTTCACAGTGGTAAGTGCATTGGGGAAGTATAGCCTAGTGAAAGAAGATGACAAGGCCGGTGAAGGAGAGGGCAGAGAAGGTGGCTCTAGGATGCAGCATTTGAGCAGAGACGTGAGTCACTGAAGTCACTGCAGGAGTCAGTCATATGACTAGTTGGGGCGATCTCTCCATGAAAAGGAACAAAGTGCCAAGACCCTAGGGTGGTGGCACGTGGGTTCAAGGAATAGCACGCAGTGGTGGGAGGTAAAGGAAAACTGAGGTCTGAGCAGTGGCCAGCAATGTGGATGTCACCAGCTCTGTTCCAAGACCCCGAGCTGCTGCAGGCTGTGGAAGACGGCAGGGGCAGGATCCAGCTTGCATTTAGGAAGATGCGGCATTACCTTGTCCTCTGAGTAGAAAGCAGACTGGATGCTGCTGGGGGAACAGGGGTGAAGAAGGGCAGAGTGGGGAGACAACGGAAGGGACCATTGTCACAATTCAGGAGACAGGACGGTGACTCAACCTAGGGTGGGAAGGGCAGAGGGTATCAGATGTGGTCAGATTCTTGTTCCTTTAAAGGTAGAGGTGACAGGACTTGCCGGCAATTGGGTGTTTCTTCTCCAGGAGGAGAAGAAAAGGGTGCGGCCAGAGTACAGTCCTGAATCCTGAGAGTCTGGGATCACTGCTGAGTTTTGAAGGACTGGGCAGGAGGGGTTTTGGATGCAGAAAACTTCAGCCTCCTTGTTGATATCGCAAGACCCCTAAGCAGGCAGGACTGAGATCAGGGCTGGAATGGGGACTGCGGCATGACTGGGGTGTAAGCTCTGAATCCAGTAATCACTGTGGTTATTATCTGTCTCCTCGAGCCAGAACTTAATAACTCTGTGGAAGGGAGGACTTTGTCTTTTGCTCACATTATTCTCCCAACACCTAAGGTAGACCCTCAGTATCTGCTGAATCAATGAACAAGCTAAGATATACATAATATAGTATGTACATGTAAATGCTATTTTAACTGGTTTCAAGTCTATACATTTTATTCTAAAGTAAACATGCAACATTCAAACATTTTATAGAGGTGTTCTTCAGCATCATTTATAATAGCAAACAAAACCCTCCCCCAAAACCCAGCAATACTAAGGAGGTAAAAATTATACACAGCCAGATAAAATACTCTAGAAGAGTATTTCAGAGTCTGGAAAAGTTACCACAACTTACTGTTAATTTTAAGATTAAGGATGTTTCAGTCCACATTTCTTTAAAGTATGCCTATCTGCTATGATAGCCTTAGGATAAACATAATAGTGTTGGCTGTATTAAAATTCCCTTCCCTTCACTTACCTATGCTCTTGATTATTTTATGCAAGAAGAAATGAGTGGTTTTTTTTTTTTTTTTTAAGTAAAAGCATCATTATAGAGATAAAGCCTCACTGCTGTGGACAAGCCCCCTTTTTCCAGCTTGGTATACTTGTGAGAATGTTCCATGTTTGGCGGGGCGGGGATGGGTGGGTGGGGAAGATCTCCAAGCCAGCAATGCCAGCTTGCTCCACAGGAGGGGCAGGGCTGTTATCCAGTACTCAATGGGTGCCCAGCCCTGAAACAGTGGGGACAGGGAAGAAGCGGTGGGTTGGCTTTTAAGGGAGCCAAATGGCTGCTCAGGACCTACTCATGGTGGATGGAAGCTCCACTGGCCCTCCGGGCTCATCTGCCAGGAGGCAGAAACAGCTGAGATGATACCTAAGAGGGGCAAGATCTTGAAACAAAGGAAGAGTTTGGATAGAGAGGGCAGGGGAACCTGGCAGGTAGGAGGAATTCTTATAAAATGAAAGAACTGCAAAGAGGGAGGAGAAACTGACTTAGAAATCCTGTTACCGTATTTAGCAGGAGGGTGGGACAGCATCTCTTCCTTTTCTGCAGAGCCAGCCACCTGCACTGTCTGTGCCGGGAGGGGCAGCAGCGTGACACTGTCTCCCAGCCCAATCCTGAATTGACTCTTCCTGGGCCTCACCCAGTGACCCACTAGCCAGCTAAAGCCAACCCCCATTGAGGCTGCATGCCTGTCCTGTTTTGTTTTTTTTTTTTCCTTTCCTTTCTACACACTTGCTGATAGTGACACTGGACCAAAGGGGACCACCCAATAAAACCTCCAACTTCAGACAAGGGGATCCCTAAACAGCAGTAAACACTGCACTGTTCCAACTCTTCTTTCAAGATTATGGGCAGGTATTAAAGGATCCTACCCAGGCCCCTTCTAGGTATGAATAAAGCAGTGTTGCCTCTTCTATTGGTCAGATTAACTTTTCATGTCATCATACAGGAAGTGGAAACAAATTTAATATTGATGACACAAAATAATAATGATGGAAACTGAAAACTCAGACTCTACAGCTATTCAGGGCTCTTATTACTTTAATGCTCTTCTGAATACATCTTACACATAGATAGAAAAAAAAAGGAAATACTTTGCTTTAAGCTAATAAATGTGAGATCAAGCCTGGGGCTATTTTCTATGGAAACCTGTGTGTGGAAGGACCCAGCATTCTATTTAATGCTCTGCTGTTGCCATCTTAAAATCCTTAATTTTTGAACAAGGAGCCCAGCACTTTCATTTTGCACTGAGCCCTGAGAATTATGTAGCCGCCCTGATGGCATCTGAGGCTTGTGGCAGACCTAGAGACAGGAGCCTGACATTGCATTAAAAGCATGTCTCCATTCATAGACTTTTGGTCTCTATATTAATGTCTGCCATGCCCATCGATGCCTTGCTTTATTTCCTACTGTCCTGAAAAGCTAACATAATAAAATACATCTTTTTTAAACTAGGAGCTATGCAGATTCCTTCATAACTATTTACTGTTTAGCTATTAAAATTAGCTGATGTCAAGTATCAAGAAAAACTGAAGAGCTATAGAAGGCAACTCAACACCATGAAAATATTTAATATTTTAACTTTGAAAACAAGTCATCTACATAAATCAGGCTCCAACGCTTGGTTTCACAATGGTAGTGAGAGATCTAAAGATACATGTTTATGCAGCTTCCATATTTAAACAAATCCAAGCAGAAGTACTAATTTCTGTAGAGTGACTGAAGTGTAAGATATGGGGCTAAACTAAGTCCCAATGGTCTCTCACAACAATTTAGGGACTATCACAGGTTTTCCTGGAAGCTTATTTAAAAATACCTTGGGGCTCCAGTCTGAGAGGTTCCAATCCAGTACATTCGGTGGCCTCAGGAACCAATACGTTGGTTTAACATTATTCACGAGATGCCAGCTGCCAAATTTTGGTAACCTACCACTTGATGACCAGAATGGGAATTCAGAAAATATTTAAATGGAAATACTTTGAATCAAATATAACCAATCTCACTCAACATGATGCATCAGTAATGAAAATGTGAAGAGTATGTGGTTTAGATTAGCTACTCTGGATCACACAATTCCAAGCACAAGACTTTGGGGACATGATCTGGGTATCATCCAAACAAACACTTGCTTACCTATAACAGTTGAGTGAGCAGTGAAGAAACTGCTGGGCAGGGAAATCAAGTGCAGCATCCAGAAGTTTAAGGACAAGGACCCTTGGCTGGGACTGGTGAACAGGGGGAACCTGCAGCTTCCACACACGACTCATCAGACACCCACAAAGTCATGGGAAGCACTGGCATAGGAGACTCATGCACTTGTTAAGGAAGAAAACCCCCCACATAAGCACAACAGCAAGTTCTTCATATGCAGCAGCTCCTGGTGCCTCCCAGCACACTACATTCTAGGTTCCCCAACAGACTGCAATTGCCAAAACTGGTCCTGGAGGCACACAGCTCCTGAGCACCCAGGGCAATGACCACAAGGCAACAGCTCCATCCTCATCTGTGCTGGACAAGCCCCAAGGACTCAGCTAGCTGCTAAATGAGGTCATCCAGTTCCACCAAGCCAGAACTCATAGTAAGCACCCGAGAAAGTTCTAGTCACATGGCAAGTCTTTTAAGTAGTATCAATTGAATAACACCTTTTAAAGCTAAGAAGGTGGCAGCAACACACATGGAAATACCTTCTGTTTTGTGCAAGAGATTTGTTTAACGCTGAGGAAACAGCTCCAGAATTAGCCAACGGCCCTGCACAATGAGTAAGGAGAGCTCAGTGGGTTTTGAAGCGAGGCAGCAAGGCTGCATGAGGTTCCCTCCAAGAAGACTTTTTCAGGTCTTCTCCCCGAAAGGCTCATTTTACCACCCGCCCTCCACTCCAAAGGGAAGTGGCAGGTATTACCAGACACACTCATGGTCACAAAACTGGCAAGGTCTGGGTCAGACAATGGTTTCTTCCTAGGAAATGCATCAGCCCTAACTCCTGATCCTGAAGTATTTCTAGCAATACAGGACTGCAAGCTTGAGGCCTGTCCCAGCTGGCCTTCACCACCAGGCCCTTGGTGAGCAAAGTGACCATGCTGAGACAGAGTGAGGTAGCTGACCTGGCATCTGGCTGCTCCCCAGGCTCTGGCACAATGGCCAGTGGGCCAGTGGGCTGGCTCAGATGCCCTGGCATCCAGACCCAGATCTAAGGACTTCACACAGAGTGAAGTCATGCCACACTAAAACCTCCAGTGACTTTGACTTCTCAGATCTCATTTTAACCAGGGTTGGCAAAAGCAACAGGTTTTATCCCTCAGAAGTAACCGAAGTTAGAGGAAGACCTCAGGCTGCTTTCCCATACGATGAGGAGACCTGCCTTTGAAAGCCTATGGTATTTGCTGCCAGGATGTTTTTTTTTTTTTTTTCTTATGAATTAGTTACTATATTTATGCATAGGTTTCTGTGGTTAATTAATACAATTAATAGTGATATTAAGTGAATCTCCAATGCAGACAAATTGGGAGCACAAGGGCTAATGGGTTACATCTGAGACCAGCCCCTCACCCCACCTCCAATTAACATGGACAGCCTGTAGCAAAGTCTAAGAGAACTGCTGATCAGGCTGCACTCATGTGAAATTGCTAACATTTGACCATTTTTGATCTACAAAAATAGCAATTTAATATGGTTCCTCTTAATAGCTTTTTATTATGAGCAAGCTGCCCTGGCTAATATAAAATATGAGATCGAAGGATGATTTCCTCTCCTACAGAGTGGGTGATGACCAAATGAAAGGGAAGGAAAGATGAGGCTTTGGAGAGTAAGGAGGGACAGTGCAAGCAGAGCCCTGACTGTCTCCCTTATCTCAACCACATGCTCTCATCAGGTACAAACAGAGAAGCTCTTCTGCAGCCCCTGCTAGCTGCTCAATAGGGAGAGATTCTAAAATGCATGCTGACCCTCTTGCCAGTTTCACTCTGCTTGATATCCTCCTATCAGAGGTACCTGCCCCATGTACAACACAATCTCAGTGTAAGACAGGAGTCCTCCAACATTAGATGCTGAACAAGCCCCAGAGCCTCACCATTCCAGTCAAGAGACAATGATTCTGACAGGTTTCCAGAGTGTTACATGGGGTGGGCCAGTAGCTCTTGTCACTCAGTGACGTTTCACTACGAGATTGTATTTATCAACAGCCAAGGACCTCTGTGTGCATCCACATGCTGGTCTATGCCTGACTACTTTCAAAGGTAAAATTCCCATGATCATAAATTCACAAATAACTAATTTGTGAAATCACGGATCACACACATTCCAAGTCTTTCCATTAATGTGTCCATGGAGACAATGTGTACACACAGGAACTCCATGCAGAGGGACAGGTCTCTCTGGTAGAGGTATTCTGAGAAGTGACTTGTTCTAGCAACCGCAGCTCATCCCTCACACATTCTACCTTTCTATACGTTAACTATTTGCAGTGGGAACACTTTTTAAGAAAGCATTAATAATCTTCAGTTATTAAGAGAACAAGCACTTACATTTGTTAATAGAGCGTGTGCAAGAAGCTCTTAAGCTGGTATCCATGAAACCCACCCAGAGTTCCAATGGAGCTGCAGGAGGAAGAACACTACTGATCCACTCTGCCGGTGGGACAGGGCAGCTCACAGGACTTACATCCTCTTGACCTCCCCACCCAATCTCCTTTCCTTCCTTTCTTTGTTAGTAACCAAGTTGGTCAAAATTGTGCATCAAGTAAGAGTAAGCAGTCTCTAAGGGCGAGTTCAAGGGGACCCAGAGAAAGTAACCAGCTTTGCTCCCCCACTGTCATCTAAGTAGTGATAAGTAGTGAATGAATATGAGGATTTTAGCTAGGTGAAGTGTGCATGCTTATTATACAGTACATGCATATATCTGGGATCAAAGCTCCACAGACATGAGGCAAGACCAAGCACCAGGGTAAATGCCTTGAGAGAAGATAGTCTGTGTGCCTGAAGAGACTCTGAGGCAGAGCACAGCAAGCCATGGGTGCTACCAGGATCCAAGCAGCTGTCATGGGGTAGATCAAGGCATGTCCTCTGGAAACGTGACTGTAAGTCAGACTTTGAAAAGACAGGTCCCATAGTGTTTCCTGGCTGTGAACTGGGAAAAATGGCAGGGGCACAGCCACCATGTCACTGCCAGGTAGTAACAGGGTAGCACTGTATTTGAAGAGTCTCTTCCTTATCTGAGTGATAGATCTTATCTATCTCCTCCTTATCTGAGTGATAGATCTGAGGAGCACTGGGATGGTGTGTGCTCACACGCACACTTACACACCCTTTCCAGCACAAATGCTAAAAATGTGGAGACACAGAGATAGCCAGTTAAAGAATTCAATGGTTTTCCACTTGGATGGAAGGAAATGATGAACAAATTACTTGCTTTATAGTTTATACAAACAACTGAATAAGTTCTTTCCACTAAAGATACCTCACAGACTTACACACCTCCATCCATTAGATCGATTGGTATTCTTTTAAAGCCTATATCTGAATAATGTTTTTCTCTTCATGGCAAGCCTCTAGAAGAATGAAATCATATTGGATTGTGTTAGGATTGTATCCCTACCTACTCAGTGAGGATGGCAGAAGGACAGTACCTGCAACTTAAGTGGCTATTAGTGATGTGACTTTGCACTTTGTGTTTATATGTACCTGTGGGAGTCACTGAAACTGTCTCATTTCTACCTGTCACTGCTCTGCCCACTCAGCTGGCCATATACATCTGGGTCTAGGACTCCAGACTGAGGATAAAAATGATCACACATATGAAGCAGATAAGAAGCATTTTCTGAATTGTAAAATACTATGTTATTGATGTTATTATTCCTTATATCTGCCTCCATTTACAATATTCATCTATTTCTTATTGCCATCAGGCTAAAGGCAAGTAAACTGAGAAACTCAGAAGTCAGTCGCCCCAGCTGAAGTCAGCTCAAGGTACATTTATTAAGAACTAAAATTAGGAGAGTGAAGGAATAACAGCCAATCTAGTACAGCTCCTAACCACTAGTTCTACACAGTCTTTTCAGAAAAATTTTAGCCTGACTATAGCGTAAGTTCTTTATATAATGTAAGTTCTAGATGTCTCCTAGTCCTGTCCATAGTATAGAGCAGGCATAGGCAAACTCTGGCCCATAAACCACATGGGCCTGTGCTTATTCTTGTAGTTTTACTGGAACACAGCCACCCCACCTATTTATCTACTGCCTATGACTGCTTTTAAGCCATAATGGCCAAGTTGAGTAAGTATAAAGAGATCATACAGTCCACAAAGATTAAAATAGTTATTATCTGTACCTTAACAGAAAAAATTGCCAACTCTTGATTTAGAATTACACAAGGATTTCACAATTAGCACCGAACTGGAAATTGAAAAAAAGAAATAAAAACCTCCCTAGAGCATTATTATGATTACTTTAATTCTACCAAACTGTTACACAAGGAATTAGGAAACATTTTCCTTGATGTGTTATTTGAGTCACTGTAAAGCAACAGTACTCTAATTCAGTTAAGCCAATAGGGTGACACAGATGTAAAATACAGCTATACTCATAGTGAACTATACTCATAGTGAACTACATACCACTGTTTCTCTTTCATGATAAAACACATAACTCTGCCTTATTATTGTTCAGAGCTACCTCATGTTATGTTATACTGAATCTAGAAGAACTCATGTATATTTAATTTCAACATATCCAGTATTCCTCTAAGATATTTTTAATGCAACTGGCATTTGAAATGCAGTACAATTCTTGCTGCCTTTTATTATTTTGAATTGAATAAAAGAATGTTAGAGTTTGTTCTCGGTGCAAACTTTGGTGTTTGGACAAGCAACATGCACCAATGTGCAAAAGAATGACTTCCTCCTTACAGCTCATAACATAGCCTTTACTCCCAATACATTAGCAAATTGTACACTGAATGTTCATAAAGCCCTGAGGTGGCTTTACAGAAGGTGGAAAATTTCATAATCCATGGTTCCTCCTTTGAAAAGCTCAGACTTGAAGAAAACCCAGAGGAGAATGCAGCTATCAGGTCCCCCAAATCTATGGAAAATCCAGCAACTATCCTGTGCACTTGTGTTAATTCAAGAGAAACAGTATCTCCTGATTACGTGGGGAAAGCTCAAAACTGGCAAGGAAGATGAGAGTCAGGGGTTCCTAAGATTGGCTGATTTTGCAACAAATATTTGAAAATGAATCTTAAAGAAAGCCATGGAATTCATGAATTTCAGAACATTTTCATTACAAAACCAGAGAAAAACTGCATCACTCTCCTTCCTCTCTCCTGCCCTACTCCTACCAGAGAGACCACAGGAGGTTCATTTTAAGGTCTGATGAATGGTTCAGAAGGTCTGAAGTGGATTAGGATGAGTTAACTCATGTAAATTCTATATTTGAGTTCCAAGCTCACCCAATTTGTCATGGTTTCTTTTTCCTTAGACCTCCACCCCCCCAAAAAAAAGTCAGTTACTTGGTACATAAAGCAGAAAAGCAAAAATTCTCTCCAGGCAGTGAATAAAATCTTTAAAACACAAAGATCAAAACTTAATAGGACTTCATTATCATTTATGGATATGCTATGGTCTACTTCAGGCAAAAACCATTGGATATCTGAGAGTCAGGACAATTAAATTTTACCAAAGCCAGTATTTTTAGTCTAAACATTTCTTCTATTTTAAGATCCATGCAGATTCTCTCATTCTACTTTCAAAAGAATTTTATCAGACTACTTCACTTTAAATGATCTAAATATGATTTCTTTTTTGAGGGAGTCACCTGAGCAATGTGAAACTAAAGTTAATTCACCTGGCTAAAGGTACCTAACATAATGCTCTCCAACACCACCTTCTAGAGACTTTTCATGATCTGGAAAAAGCATGACAGTGACTACTAGAGAAATAGTCATAAAGTGAAAATGTATACAGAGAGGAAAGTATCTCAGCATTCAGCTGTTATGAGAACTCATCAAGATACACAGATGTTTTAAGTGAAGAATGAAAGATTGCAAAGATTAGGTGCATGCTAGTCAGAATGACTGAAGTGACAGGATGGAAAGCAGGAATCAGTGTTCACACTGTCCATTCTACACAGATTTATACAGGAGGTCATAATTCCCATCCCTGTTCTCAAAGAACATGAGAAAACAGCTTCAAAGATGACATTCTGGGGATCTGGCCTGAACTAGACAGCCTAGTAAATAAAGATCGACAACTCTGGAATCACATAATTTCACCCACAATCGAACTCAGACTGCCCTGATTACATTAAAACATAATGAGTTTCATGCCTTTGCTTTCAATGTTTTATAGATCTTCTATTGAAATTAAAAAAAAAAAATCAGTCCGAATCCTGTCCCAGATGGCTCATGGATTCATTTGTTCATTTTGCCTTTACTGAACAGCCACATCATAGTACTGACCTAGAGCCCAATTTTTTCCTTCCAGGAGACCAGCCAGTCTGACCAACACAGACCTGCCTCCCAGACAGCAAGGCTGATGACTTGGTTGGTACACCCAATTAAGATGCATTTATGGACACAGTATGGGTATCTGACCAAACAGAAGCAATGAGATGCCACCAAAGACATAGAGAACAGATGGTGCAAGCGTGGAATCTTGGAGATAGTCTTTTCTATTCCAGGGCTTTGGAGATATTTGAGCTGATGCAAATTCCCAGTTTGCTCTTTATGAATTTGCTATTCTTTGTTACTAGTCCCGAAATGAGTCCTGAAGGTACAAAGCCTACCATTAATTTGACGATAAAAATGAAAATGGAAATTGCTCCAAATTACTAAAGGAGCTTACCTTTGTTTGAAAATGCCCCAAGGTTCCAATGAAAAAGCAATGCTCTGTATTGCTTTTCTCCAAATAAAAATGCCAACAAGGTAAGAAACCTGAAACCTCTTGCAATTTGAAGCTGAGCTACAGCCAGTAATTTTTTGTTTGTTTGTTTTAGATGAAGTAAGCTAACACACTTTAACAATTCACACTAATTTAATAACATCCCATTTTAAGATTTCCTCAAATGGAGCCCAGCAAGGTAGCAGCAGAGTGAGGGCACTGGGCTCACCTCCTTTTACATACAACCAAATTACAATGAAACATCATCAATATCACGTAAAAGATAAAGGGACATCAATGTATATATCAAGAGCAGTGGCAAGTGGAAAAGGATAGGAAAAGCTATGATTGAGAGCTTGATTGATATGAGGGCAGTACAGCCCACAAGGGAGAAGAGGCAATGATTGCACCCTGCTGACTTGAGGCACATGCTTACATTAGGGATGTCACAAATCATGTACTACCCTGGAGAAGGAGGGTGCACAGAGTTGGTGTACTACTGGAGAGCTATTGTATAAAATGTGCAAAAGTAATGATTGTTAGCTTAAGCCAGAGGCTTTTAGAGTAAAATAGTTGGAACCCAAACAGGCAGTAAGCCAGATCAGATCATCTATGTCTCCTGATAGAAGAGATTATTATTTACAGTCCTGAGGCTGTAATATACTAACCACCTGCCTTACCCTCAGTCAGAGTTAAAACCAAGAAAACTGAACACTCTCACAAACCAGCGCTAAACACTGGGGCCCTAAATACAGTAGCAAACACCCCAGGATTAAGCATTGTTCTCAAAAGCAAAGCGAACAATTTCTGACTTGTAGCCCTGTCTACACTACAGTCCTCACTTAGTACTACATCTATTGCTGAGGTTGACATAAGACAATATGAAGCATTTTGGCTGAGGAGTTGGACACAGGATGGGATCAAGGTGGATACCCATCACATAACCCAAGTGCCATCAACACCCTAGGAAGCTTGAAACCTTAATGCTTGTTGGAGGCAGTTTTTCCTGGCATTCCTCCTTTATAGCACCAGTGCCCCAGCCATTTGAACAAGTACAAAGGGAGCAATCTGTGAAATAATAGACACCTAAAAATTTTAAGCAAAAACCCTAGAATCATCCCCATCTTCTTGTGGAAGGGATATAACTTATTAAATATGAATTTACAACACATAAAAGGCAAAAGTGAGGAAATAGAATATATCACAAATACTATAGTCAAAAACACCCCAACAGATGTCTCAATCCAGCAGAACTGTAGACTATGCCAGAGTAAGAATGTAAGATAACAGTTATAATCAAGCTTGCTAAATTAAGGGAAACAATGGGTGATGTGAAATAGGAACAAAGTAAGGCTAAAAAAAATAGGGCCATTGCAATTAAAACTATTTGATCTAATAACTGGATTTTTATCTAATTTTTAAATTTAATTTTTTTTAAAAAGTTGTATCAAAAAAATACAATAAAGGGATTTAACAACAGACAAATGCAAGTAATAGAGATAATCAATAGCTTAAAGATGCAATGTCAATAAGCACACAAATAGTACAATAAAGAGAAAAAAATTTTTTTTAGAAAGAGCCTAAAGAGAAATGACATTCATACCATGGGAGTCTGCTAAAGGAGAAGAAAAATATTAAGACATAGAAAATAATTATTTAAAGAAATAGTTGCTCATAACCATCTCAATCTGGAAAAGGAAACAGACATCCTGATCCAATAGACCCATGAGTTTCAAACAAAATAATACCAGATTGACACACTGTAAGACGCATTACATTGTTGAAAGCCAATAAAGACAGACTATTAAAAACACAAAGAGAAAGAGTGGCCTATAAAGGAACACCTATTAGATTCCTTATTTCTACTATTTTATATATTTTTTACATCAAGTAGACTTTTCAAAGAAAACCTTACAGGCAAGAAAAGAAATGCTAAAAGATATTGAAATTGTTCAAAATTTTAAAAAAAGGTTCCCATCCTAAGATACTTTACTCTTCTAATTTTAACAAAATCTATCTCATCAGATTTTCCTGTTATGTGTTGTGCTTTTGTATCAAGTCTAAAAACTCTTCGCCTGGCCCTAGATCATTTCCACAGGGTTTTGTTCAGAGAATGTCATAATTGCTCATTTTATTTTGCTGGATTTAACTTGTATTTAAGTTGTGAGGTTTGCATCAAAGGTATATATTTCTTGCTTGTTTGTCTGTCTTTATGGATGTTCACTGTAGATGATCACCTTTTCTATTATCGAAAAGGTATCTTTCTTCCACTGAATCATTCTTGGAATTTTTGCACTTTGCCAAAAAATCATCTGAGCGTATTCATGTGAGTATATGTCTGTACTCTTCCTTATACTCAGTAGATCTATATGTCTACTCCTCCATCAACACCACACACTTGTTTAGTGTAACTACTTCTTAATACTGTGCAGATTGATTTCTTGTACTTTATTCTTTTTCAAGATTGATTTTCTATTCTCAGCTCTATGACTATATAAATATTAGAGTACATTTGTATGTCTGCAAGATCCTTGCTGGAGAGGAAAAGAATTGAACTAAATTTGCAGATTATTTTACAGAAAAAATGGATACATTTGCTATGTTGAAACTTCTACCTATGTATATTGTTAGTTTCTATATTTACTTAGGCCTTCTTTGATTTCTTTCATTAGCATTTTGTAATTTTCAGCATAATAAAACCTGTATATGTTCTACTAGGTTTATTGACAACAATTATAAGTGGCATTGCCTTTTAAAATGTTTTCCATACATTCAGTTAAAATATAGAAATGTTTCTGAGTATTGATTTTATACATGTATCTTTGCTGAATTCATTAGTCCTAGGAAGTTTTCAGATTCTATCATTTTAGGCAGATTTTTTCCCCCTACATATATAAGCTAATCATCTGAAAATAGAAAGTTTACTTTCTTTTCTGTATGCTTTTACTTCTTGTAGCCTTACTATATTATTTAGCACATAGAATACTATGCTGAGTATAAAAGACAGAGATTGACTGCATGGAGTTAAAAGAAATGACCCAGGCCCTCCCTGTGGCCGTGGCACAATGAGTTAAGTGCAGCACTGGGAGGCTGGCCTCGGTCGCAGAGGTGTAAGTTCGATCCCCACCCAGAGGTCAACCACAGGCTCAGCAGACCTCTCCTGACCTGCCCGCTGCTCCCCTCAGCAGTGTACTTCATCAGTTTGCCTGTTCTGCTCCCCACTCTGATTCCAGTGACTCCTCTCCTTGCCTCTGCTACTCTGGCCTGTACCCCAGTTCTGTTTGCATAATTAAATCTTTTTAAAAAATGAAAAAAGAAATGATCCAGTCATAGACTGACTACTAAAATTTACTTGAAAGCCAATAACATAGGTATGCTGAAAATACAAGGATGGGAAAAAACACACTAGGCAAAGATTATATTTTTAAAGCAGGGGTAGCCTTATTAATGTCAGAGGAAAGGAAATTATCAAAAATAAATATATATTAAACTCAACTATGATACAGAAGTGAACAGATATCATCCTTATCCTTATAAAGGGTACCTTATAATCCAGGAAATGTTACTGCAATGGCTATCTGCAGTAGATTTTTCCTTATGTAATTCCTGACTCAAGTTCTTGGCCTCCAATACAAAGAGCTAGCTCACGCACATGTGCTCTCTCTCTCTTCCTCTCCCTCTCCCTCTCTCTCTCCCTCTCTCTCTCTCTCACACACACACACAAACACACACATACTGAAAGCTACTAGATAAGAGCTAGGCTGTCTGCCCCCAACAAATCCTAGTGATTTCAGATCATGGTGATTTAGGTAACTGATCAATTATTGGGTATGACCCTTAAAGTCAATAAAATCTGAATTCCATGTATATATATACAATCTCCAATGTCTCTCTCTCTCTTCCCCCAGCCCTCACTAACCTTACTCTGGTTCAGACATGCTGTGTCACTTGTAATTTACATGACTAATAAATAATACACATCTATTTTTTCAAATTTTCTTGATGGTTATGGCTGAGGAGTATCTTGCAATCTTCACAAGAAACTCAAGCCCAATCCAGTCATAATAAAGGCTTAAAAGGGAGAATTCGGGTTAGTGCCCAGACATTTCTAGCCAATAGCAGTAGCCTAAGACAGATACAAAATAGTACCTCAATAATTATTAAATCAATTGTTTATGTGCAACAAGAGATATAATAAGTAGATTCAATTTTTGATGAAACTTCAGCAACAGTAATATGATTTCAGTCATGTCAATCCAGATGTCAAGCACACATAGGATGTCCTTAGAATAAAAGAAAATCAATGCTATTGTTTCAGAACTAGCGAGCATCTTGAGCATCTGAATTTTCTTACAGCTATGATTTTATGTGTGTCTCTTCATAAATGTTCTATAAACTGGGAATCCCTAGGGTCTCAATCAAAGGGCAATCCATTTAATAAGTTTCTCAAAACTAGGACAGAATCATTGTATGTGACCACTATGAGGGGAAAGGGTGCCCATTGCCCTTTGGCAATTTGATGCACCTTCCCAGCAAAAAGCCCTACCTCTTTATTGGTCCTGTCGGCTTGCACCAATGTTCCATTCAGGCACGGTTCCACATAGTGAAGTTCCTCATTATACTGCAAGGGAAGAGACAGGCAAGAGGAAGCAATTAGGCATGCAAAGGATACTAAATCATTCAAGGACACTCAAAGGGAAACAAAATGGGAACATGATCATGCTTGATTATTTCACTTAAGATAACACCCTCAATTGGTGTCATTATAGAAAATCATGTTTAAGTGTCAAACACAGCCCTCTTTGTGAAGACTTCCATATACCAGCCCAAGAGCATAGGCTGGTATATGGCAGTGTTCAGGGTATACATGGTTAACTGACTGTCCTTTTGGGGTGTCTCCAAAGAATGGTGCTCTGGCCATAACTACCAGTTCATGGTCCAGGTGGGGTCCCAAGAGCATCCCACAACTGGGTAGATAGAACTCAGCTCTTGTCTTAGGTCTTGTGGAGCCACGGGAACACCAGTGCGCCACATGTGAGGGAGGACGGAATGGAGGAAGGAGAAGCCTTGATGTTCTTTGTTTACTCTGGGAAACTACTCATGCACAATGATACCATCTTCCACACAGGTCAGCATTCATCTTCCCATCATTTTTGATTCCAAGTAACCAGAATATGTCTCTTTGTTGTGGTCCAAAGCTCACTTGCTTTCTTCAAGCTCAATTCTCTCCACTGTAGCTAGGGTGGTCCTTCTAAAACATAAATCTGAGCATCTTGCCACTTGTCAGCCTTGTCTCAAGCTCCCCATTGCTCTTCAGATGAACCTTCCTAGGACTTGGCAGGGCTCTGGACACTTGGCTCTGTTGACTGTTCTAGCATCTTCACTCATTAGGCCTCCCCATAAACTTAGCAGCAGCTATCTCTGACTCCCACCCTGCCCTCTGATATATTCTGCCTTTTCTGACAGAAAAAGCACTGGATCTTCTGTCTGGAATACCTAACTCTGGCATCTTCTGGTCAACTCCTATTCACCCTGAGTCAGCTCTTTCTTACCTCTGCTGGGAAGCAACAGCAGAGGTAAGCAGGTGGGGGTCCCTTTCCTGTATACCCCTCCAAAATTCTAATTGCCCTGTGCCTGGCTCCCTCATCAATCTGGGTCCCCCCTTTAGGCCCATGTCTGATCCTCCATGATGACTGTATAACAGCATTTTCACTTCAGCAACCAAAGTCTCAGCCCAGAGCTCCAAGGGGAAAGAATGAGAAACACCTTTCATGGGGCCAGTTTTTGAACTGTGTCTAGCTGAAGAGTTTGAACTTTCAATATGTTGGCAATGAAGACCATGGAGGGCTGTGAGCAGGGGGCGAGTGAAAAAAGCCGTGTTCTTGGGACATTTGTTTCAGACAACCTGCACAGACAAAACAGCCTGAGGATGCAACAACAGTGAAAGTGAGGGACTTGCCCAGGGTCCCGGGCAGGTAATGAGGCCTGGAGCCCAGATTACCCGAGCAGCCTGATCTCAACATCACTGACCTCAGCACCTCAAAGCCCCACCTTCTTTCCACCCCTCAACACTTAATGTTTCCCATCAGTGTGACTTTGCCTCTCTTTAAACATTGATATATGCTCTGAGTCATACAAAAGCATGTAAAACATTCTATCCCCATTGTCTTAGAGCTTAGGTCTCCTTTAAAAAGCATGGAAAAAAATACATGTATGCAGTTTTAAAATTAACCATTCACAAATGGGAGTGCGACTTTTTATCCAAAAAATAGATGTCATCTCAGGACAGTTGAATTGCATAATTAAACCTGAAGAACTTCCCCAAAATTCTTATTCCTCATGATACTGAACTGAACTGGAAGCTGCTTTATAAAAAAAAAAAAAAAAAAAAAAAATACACAGCTGTTTCTCCCTCCCTTGCTGACTGATTTGGTTCAGGGTGACAATATGCCCATTCCTAAGGCCTGAAGCAATCAGTCTCTGTCATCACAACTCTCTGGTTCCCCCCTGCTGGGTACATGCTTTCCTGGCCTGCCTTGCATCGGAGGGGTGATCCAGTGACCATTCCCAGACAATGAAACAGAAAAGGATGCTTTCTGGGCACTTAGTTGCAATGAATTTTTTTTCTTGCCACTAAAGGAAAACTATTCTATACCCACTGTCTTCCTTCCCACTTAGGGTGTTATTGCAGGGTTCCTAGAAACATTTTGCAGTCATGAGATGATAACATTTAGAATAAAAAGCAAAGGCCAAGGGTGACAGAGTCCCAGTGGGTCCTTAATGACAATGCTGTACTATGGCACAATGCCAGATGCTGTCCTTATGGTTTCTCCAGGAGATTACTAGATGCTGATGTGGAGAAGCAACCTTTATTCAATTGTTGTATAACTTGTGCCACCAATGGGATAATTGAGTAATGAGCCAACACAGAACCGGACACACTTCCTAAATGATGTTAAAATGTCGGTTCTTCTTCCTTTTAGCCCTCCATGTTCCAAGTAAATTTAATTCATCTACATTTTGCCTAAAATTGATCAAAATTGATTACGGGACTGTGCAGTCTAAGCTGGGAGTCAGAACATTTGTGTTCAAGTCCTGCCTCTGCTATAACGTCACTGTGTGGCCTTGGGGGAAGTCACTAAACCTCTCTGATCCCTGATTCTTACACATTAAGAAGGTGCTGATTCACTGTTTCGTTTCCAGAGGCCCCTGTGAGGATCCAACAGGGCAACGGACCTGAAGCTGCTTTGCTGCTGGAAAGGCCTGTACATGTGGGGGCATCACAGGGGGTCTAAAAGTAAAGAAGACCAAGAAGTTCTTGCCCTCATCAGGGAGGAACATGTGCAGTAATCAAAACCACGCTGCTGTCGCTGTGTGTGCCGTGGCCACAGCGGAGGAATCTGCTCTTGTGAATCCCCGCCAGCTTGTTAGTGGCATCATCCAAGCTTGCAGTTGACTAATTTCCCTTGACTGCATCAGGATAAAGCTATGCTGAGAAATCTGGTCTGTATCACCGCAGGGAGATGGGCTCAGCCATCTGTGTGCGCGCAATGCACTTCGGGCAGCTGTGCCGGGGGCCGCTGGTGTACCTGCTCCCCCCCCCCCCCAAATGCTCCCCTCCGCGGGGACCCAAGACTCCCTGTTTCCAGGGTCCCAGCAACACTCCCTCCAGAAGCCTTTCAGTTTCTGCATTCCCACAGATGCTCCCTAGATTCCCACTTTGTGAAAACGTGGTGCCAGTGGCCGCATTAATTCACAACTGAAGAGCCGGTCACCTAAGTGCACTCTAGCTTTTTACAAATAACTCTCTTCATCCTTACTTCAGGCTAAAGAAGAAAAGGATGTAATGCTCATTGTCACTGTCCTGATGAGGCTTTCTCTGCCATTTGCCCTTGCTCCCTACCACTCCCGAGACTGAAACCGAAAGAGGCCCTGAACCTCTCTGCTCCTGATGTAGTTAATCCTTCCGGCAAACTTCTAGGAAAAGGGAGGACTCTCTGCACAGATAGGAGAGGACACCGGCAGCCCTAAAGATGATAATCCACTCAGTCTGCCAAACACGCGGTAAGAAGACAGACCAAGAGGAGCTATCTCATAAAGCGCTTATAAATTGTCCCATAGTCACCGGACCTCAGTCACACTTGGTTTTCTTCTCCCCTTTGCCTTCCTAGTAAGCCCTCCTATTCTGATTCACACAAGAGCAGAACTGTAGACATAAAAGAGCAGAGGCAGACGGGCCTGGAGTCACGTCTGGCTCTACCACCCACTAGACAGGTGACCTCAGCCAAGACATCTCAGTTCTTTGAGCCTAGTGTATATGTGTTGTAACTGTCCCTCGCTCTGAGGATGAAATGAGATAACTCAGTAAAGAGTCACTGCAGAGACTAGCAGGTAAGAAGAGACAGAGGGCACCTTGGTGCACACACACAAGAAGTGGTCCATGTGCGTGCAATGTGCGCTGTGTGGAGAGGAAGCAACGGGCATCCTTGCTACATTGAGCTGCTACTTGCTGAATAGGAAGGGTGCAGAGGAAAGCAGTGTAATGACTTTGGGAACAGGGTTCAGCCCACACGCCCCTCACTGACTTCCTCCAGAGAGCAGAACCTGCACTCACTGGAGAGAAATGCTGAACCCAGTAGGCAAAAGCGACTGGCTAAATACCCAAGATACCAACCACCAGGGCACGCAGTCACACACTGTCCCACTGCATTCGCAATCTGAGCCTTCTCAGTGACCCAGCTCTTTAGCAATCCAGGAGCCAAAACAGTGCAACCAGCTTACTGCCAAATACTTTTCCAGGAAGACATCTGCCAGGAACCTTTTGTTCCTTTGTTTGCTCACTGAATACTAACCAAGCACCTGCTATGTGCCAGGGACATAAAACACTGGCTAAATTCGCACATGATCACCCATGTGGAGTGATTGTAAACCTCTCTTTCTTACTTTTATTAGTAAAGGGATATACTGATTACATCTGAAAACAATGTGTGCTTCTCCTTCTCACGATAAAAAGCGTTTATCTATGATGTCACAAATACAGAAACAAGCTTGAGACAAACCCACAATCTTCTTCAAAAGTTAAGACTACACCCTCTCGGTTCTCCTGGGAACTGCCCTTTCTTCTCCCCCAAGCAACCCGGGGACACAGCGCTATCTGCCTTTCCGTTCCTTTTGTCCAAGCTCTGTAAGCATTCCTACATGCCCCATTTTAAAAACACAGCAAAATCCTCATTGGGGATTTGAATGGAGATCTTAAACAGGAAAGGTGAGTTTCAAGCACCATTAAATGAATGGCCAGAAAATTTTGGAGAAGAATCTAAAAACAAAGACCAAATGTGCTGGACTTGTGCAATGTCCCCAAAATTTATGCAAGCTTTGCATTGGTATAGAAGAATCATGCCACATGTGGTTCTTATAAATTGCAGCCCAGATACTGAAGAGTGAAGAATAGCTCCCTTTGGGTTCTAGATAAGACAGAGGACTCTGAACCCTGTTTCATCAGTGAAAGCAAAGTAGCCTTCAGGCCTAACAGAAGATTCCCCAGTTATCTAAAAAAAGGAAAAGAAAAGAAGAGGAGAGTGAGGCAAGATTAAGGGAGAGATTTATGGGGATCTAAGTGTAAGCCCTCCACTGGCTCCAGATGAAGTTCTCCATGACTGGTCAGACGTGTTTGATCTGGTCAATCCAGCCCCTCTCAGTTTACCGGCAACCCCCAACCACTCTAGCACCCTGTTCACAACCACTCCAACATGTCCAGATGCTGAGCTCCTTTCCATCAACTCACCAAGGTTTGTATGTCCTCAGGTGAGAAAAAGGTAACTCTCACCTGCCAAAGGTCCTTCCCTCTCTGTTTCTTGTTCCTCACTTTGCCCTAGCTCACTGCATATGTGGTTAAGGTCCACCTATCTTAAAGTGTTCATTTAGCCATTATTTCTTCTGAAAAGGCATCCTTAAGCCCCTAGCTGGTTGCATATTCCATCACTGCCCAGTGTCTTTACTGCTCTGCCCTGGCTGCTTCCACACCCAACGCAAACACATGCAAAAATCGAAGGTCCATGAGAGAAGACAACATGTCCTTACTTACAGAGGCAGCTTTGGTACTTAACTCTCTGCACTCAATAGCATTTCCTGAATGGATAAATAGTAAAAACACAAAAACAAAAGGCAACGTTGTAGAGAAGATTAACAATGGGAAAAATGGCTAGGAACAAAGTCAAAAAAAAAAAAAGGAGATGATGGCGGGGGGTGGGAATGAAAGGGAGTAAATGGGTATGTTTTATAGAACCCTACTTTCCACGGAAACCCCACAGAATTAAAATGCTGCTATGTTTATACAATACAAAAACTGATATAGAATTGCTGGAACTCCATTAAATATTTTTATGGTTTTTATTGGTGCACTTTTGATTAAATAACCTTTCAAATGAAATGTGTAGGAATTATGTAATGAAGCAGATGAACCCACAATATTTTCACCAACACAAGGCATCTTAGGGATCTTTTGCATTATAAAAGTTTCTTGTGTAATTTGAAACACGACTGGACATAATTAGCAGTACAGAACAAATGAGCACTGAAAGAAAATACCATCCTCATACTTTAATACGGAATCGATTACTTTAAAAAGCAAATCCACTGCAAGCAAAGCACTGGAGAAATGGTTCTAAAGAAAATTCTGCAAATTAAAACCAGGGCACCAGAAAGTTCTGGGCTGAACCAACAAATGATGTTCTCTATTCCACTCTACACAAACTCAGGCTACAGGAGGCATTTAAATTGATTTAACAATATCAGCCCAGTTAATACTGTGTTCATTTAATGCATGGCTTAGGCTTCTGTAAAATCATTTTTCAAATTTCAGCATTGGATGGAATTAGCACCCTCATTTTTATGATAATATTGTTAATTTAATGCATGGCTTGGAGTGAGGCTTCAAAGTGAATCAGAAAAATATGCCTTTTCTCTTGTTAGAGACCTCTCTTCATGCACTAGTGGTCTGACCTTAAATTTTAACTTCAACTGCACAAAATCACTCTCAGATTTCAACAATTCCTTTATGATTCAATCATTTAGCTAATCAGTCTTAGATAGACTTTACAGTACCCTGCCCATGAATGCTGAAACAATTTATAACAGTATCTTTTCATGTTTATCCTCTGGAAAGACCTGGATGGGAAACATTTCAGTATGATATGTAAGATGCACTTAGCAATGAACATGATGCAAACATACAAAACTGACTGGGATGGCCAAGGAAAGTCTTACTTGCTATTAAATCTTATTCTTTCTCCCTTCCTTTTATGGCAGTACAAATCAAACTGCAATGAAGAATTAGATCTGTACAAACAAAAATCTACAACACACAAGGGTTTCCAACATTAAAAATAAAGACTATTCTTTACTTCCTTTCTTAAACCAGTGAAATGTCTCCTCAGACATCTAACTCATAAGAAAGAGAAAGCTGGCAGTGTAGTGAAGGGTGAAATAATAATGTCTTCCCCCATAAATGGATCCCGCCCATAAGAACAATGCACTCAGTTTTGTAGGGCATTGTAGATGGAACTTCAAATATCCCACTCCCCAGCACTTGCGAGAGCTTGCAATGGGGTCCGTCTCTAGACAGAGGCAAGTAAGCACTTCAAAGACAAAGGGAAAACCTACACCATATTACCGGAGCAGTTTTTGCCAGGGTGGAAACACAAAGGAGGTAATGGGGAAACATAGCAATATGAAACACAATTCGGCAAGGCAAAATTCTCTCTCCCATTAAGAATTGGAGAGAGAACTGAAGAGAATACAACAAAGATTATTATGTTACCAGTTACAAATCTACTGCTTAGAACTCTCAAATGCCAGCGCTCTGACTGAATGTTTGTGTTCCTCCCCATTAAAAACTCATATATTGAAGCCCTAACCTCCAAAGTGATGGTCCTTGGAGATGCAGGTCTTGAGTTACGGTTAGGTGAGATCATGAGGGGAGCATTTATGAAGATTGTACTCTTAAAAGAGAAGACCTGAGAGAGCTTCCTCTGCATGTACACACGAGGAAATGGTTGTTTGATCACATAGTGAGAAAGTGATTGCCCCAAGTCAAGGAGGGAACTGTCATCTGAAATCAAACCTTGCTAGACCTTGATCTTGGGCTTCCCAGTCTCTAGAATTGTGAGATAATAAAGTTTTAGTGTTTAAGTTGCCCAGTCTATGAGGTGTTGTAATGGCAAAATTACATTTTGTAATTGTGTAGACTTTATACCTGCTTTGTGGACCTTGTGATAACATCTAACTCTGTTAAGTATCTTTTGGTATGGAAGCACACCTAACTACACAATACACACACAAGTCCATTCATGGCAGTACCCCTGAGAAGAAAAGAGATTGGTAACAGCATGGTATTCAGCAAAGGGGGGATGGTTATAAGATGTATGTCAACTGTAGGTGGTGGAAAGCCCTTCTGTTCTAATATATGTGATAACAACGTGAGTAGAGAGGGAGGCCAAAATGGATGAAAAACACGTGAGGATAGAGTCAAGTTGCTGAATATTCTGTAAATTAAGATTCTATTTTTATGGAAATTATGCATTCACATACATACAAAAATCTGGAAGGATATGGGCCAAATGGAAAGATAATGGGGAACATTTCTGACTTGTTTATATTTTTTACATACACTGCCTATGTTAAAAGCAATGTGTAAAAGTTACTGTTAATTCATGGTTTCTTTTATGACCTCAGGCTTTTAATATAAATTCACTAGCATACTTGATTCATTCCTTTACCCATTAGGGAAACACAGTTCATGACTTTAACTAACAAAGCTTCAAATAAAATAGTTCAGAGCGTCCTTTCAGTTGTCAAAATAATTACATAAGTAGTCCTGAAGCCGATCATTTATGTTGAAAACTAGCAAACAGATGTACACTGAGGGTTAATGGACGCTCTGAAGGGTCCCCTTATACAATTTTGGATAAAAATTTTATTTTCCTTCACTGTTCTATAATAATCGGCATGTCTACTTTTAATTTTCTTAATCACCCTCTCTTATTATAGAGTTGACATTGTTTGTATATCTTAATGAAGTTATAGAGATTATTTCAATCGATTGGTTTTGTTACCAGAACAATAAATCCTGACTGATAAAGGATTCACAATGTAATTAGTTAGCTCATCTTATTATGTGAATTTCTGGTACTTCTGTAATGAGTAATTAAAGATTAATAAGAAAGATAGTCTCAAATTAGCTGCTTCTTATCTATAAATGCTTCAGGGTGTGGGGGAGGATCAGGCCACATCTGAATATTCATGAGAGTGGTAACTTGAGTAACTTCTTGATTTGGAAGAAGTTCTAAGTCTCTAAAGTCTCCTTTGAAATAACTGTGCCCACTAGCCCTTCAGTAAAAACTGTTTAACTATGTCCTCTTTGCTCCTGCTCAGGAAGCAGGGCGAGGGCAATGGCGAGATGCCTGCTGTGCCTTTTTTTCAGACCGTGACCTCCAGCTGGTACAGCCTGATGACTGTCTCCAGGCCATGAGGCACAGGATGGGGTAAAGATCCAATGAGTGACTCCCCATCGAACACTGCACATTCTTAGGAAGCCCCTTGCTGGAACTGTTCATTCAATAAAATTTTAAAGTCCTACAATTTACTAGGCACTGGGGATAGTTCAATGAGTGAGCAAGACTGATCCTTGCTCCCGTGGAATCTATTATTCTCTCCCATCTTCCTTTCTTTAGGACTTTTTAAAATTTAAAGCTGGAAACCACGATGCCCTGCAGTTGGACCCTGTTGCTCAGCCTCATCAGAAGCAGGATACTTCCCAGGCACTCACCCCCGAGAGTCATGGTCATTCAAAGTGGGAGCCACATCCACGCAGAAGGCTGAGCAGACACAGGGCCTGTGAGGACACACACTTCAGGGACCAAGGGAAGCCATGTGGACAACTGCACAACACCCTTCAACTGGCTCCGCTTCTTCTGAATCCAGTCATTGATCAGGGGACTCCCCTGCACCAGCCTGGTGATAACCTCAGCGACCCTGTGGACAGGGTGACCGCATCTACTTCACAGCTGGTAGGCTGATGCTCAGAAGCACGTGTTCTGTCCCAAGATGCATAACTGTATGCAGCAGAACAAGGATTCCAAACTAAGACCCACCCCAAAGCTCTGCCCACTGGTACACGCCACTGCTGACTGCTGCAGCCACTGCAGTCCCAGAAGAGCTGATGTGAGCAAAGCACCAGCTGACCATCACACATAGGTACCTGGTTAAGTTCTCACTTTTGACTTTAATCTTTGAGAAATGAAACTTTGAGGGCCATACCAGGAAATTTGGGAGATATGAAAAAAGAACTGGAGGTAGAAGCTTCAACACGGCTTCTTTCTAGGCTGCTGGCCCCTGCCTGGTCTTGGGATTGGGTCTCAGACCTCCTGCTCTCCAGCAGTGTGAGCCTGGGCAACTAATGACACCCTCTAGACCTCAGCAGCTTCCTCTGAGAAAATGTCTACGCAACACCTTACCACTTAGAGTTTCAGTGAGGAATGAAAATAATGCAGACATGAAGCATAAGGCAAAAGGTACACAGTAGGGAATTAATAGATGCCACGTTTGTTTCTAAAGCTGAGATAGAGTGCCCTGTCTTAAACTGCTCTCCACATTTTAGTTGTTTTATCTTCATGATTATTAGTACTAGCATTATCATCAGGCTAATCTATCTTAACCTCCATGTGAACATTTCTAATAATTCAAGGAAAAGCTTGCTAGGTCTAAGTCCTCAAAGTCTGGAAAAGGTCAGCTCACCAGGAAAACCAAATCTGGGTCTACTTCTCCACATGACAATATCTGGGTGCTAAGTTAGAAGAGATGTAGTCCATTGCACCCCATCTCCAAAAGCCCGTCAAGTATTATGAGTCAATGACTCACATGGCTCGAACTGGTCCTCCCCAAGGGCACTAATGCTGCATATACAAAGGCAGAGTGAGCGCTACCAGGCTGCCGCTAAGAGAGCAAATGAACCCGGAGTGCGAGGAAAACACAAACAGCTGCACTCACAGCAATTATGTTGAAGAAGTCGTCATCTCCCAGCGTATCCAGAATAGATGAGACTGTTTGCTTTGCTATCGTCAGACGGAGCCCTTTCATGCTGCCACTGACATCAACCAAAATGACCACATCTTTTGGAGAAGTTGCTGCCTGGATATACCTAGATTGGAGGAAGATGAAAGTAAAAATGAGTCCTGAGCCTCTCTGAAAGTCATTTCTTTACAAAACTAACTGAGAAGTTTGAACATTTCCTACCATTTTCGGTTCCTGCAGTCAAAAGCAATGACTCCATTCTCATCTGGTTCCCATTTAATCCCTAGAAGAAAAATGGAGTTATGAGAAACCCAGAAACTTCAAATATTTATTCATAGCATTTCAAGGCTGCTCTGCTTTGCTGACTGAAAGGACAGGGTGAAAAATCACATGCAAAAACCAACCCTGGAGTTCATTGCATGTTCCATCACCAGCTCTGGGGAGGTGCTCTAAGGCCATCACCCTACAGCAAACACAGGCTGAGTGTGGCTTCAACTCAGCTGATCCCAGACTAGTTGCAGGGTGGTGACATCCTCATAACGTGCTGTCCATCAAGAAAAGACATGACTCCAGCCCTTTCCTGTAACCAAAGATAAAGCTCAACAAGCTCATTTCTCACTGTCTAGCAAATTACTTGGTGGCACCATTCTGGATCTCTGGGCAAAAGGGGACCTGGTCCCTGGAGCCTGGGGAGGTAATGCCTCCAGCATGGGAAGGTGGGGAGGAAGGTGGAGAGAAAGCATTTGAAATGCTTCCATCTCAGAACAGACACGGGTCTCTTTTCCCCTCCCTCCTGCTTTTAACATCAAGAATTTTGGCTGGGCCCTCCACAGTGAAATGACATAAGATGGTCCTAACTATGCTTCAAGTAAAGTTGGAATTCCAGTTTTTAAAATCTGGGGATTTTTCTTCACATTTAAAACAGGACCAACCTCCTCAGTCTCATGGTTTGCAGACTGAGATTGGGGTATGTCCAAGGATGATGGTTTTTATTTACGAGTTAGTTTTTAAGAATAAAAATTCACTTAAAAAGAAAAGTGCTGCCTAGAAACAAGGGAGAAAATGAACATTTCAACCATCTGTGCTACTCTGGAATGGAAAGGTTTGAAACACAGGCTTTGGGGTTAAGAAAATAAAAACAGAAAAATTATTTTCACCGGAGAAAATTTATGCTCAGACTGCAGTATTGAGCTTCTCCTTTCTAACTGTGAAAGGCCAGTTTTTTGGTGACACTGGGCTAACAATCGGCATGTGTATATGACAACTTACTAAGATGGATAACTTATTAAGATAAATTGTTACACAGAAAGCTGTGAGCTGGCAGTTTGTAGCCTACAGTTATTTTGTTCTGTCCTTTTTATACCTCCATTCCCATTTGCAAAAGTGCCTAATTTAAAGAGCTTCTGGTAACAGATCAGAAAACAGAAGTGTGAGAAGTCACTGCCAAATGAAGGTCATTGGGTAATGAAGATAAAGTAAAACTGACATGATACTGTACACTAAGGAATAAAAATGCAATTTATTTAAAAGTATGGGGCATGATGCTAATACAGCTAGGGTGAGACAGACTTGACATAATAAAATTATATCCATGGTGAGGCTAGATAATGTTCCCATATATAATTGCAAAGAGAACTGGTTTCACTCCAATATAAAGAAAAAAACTTCAATGAGTGGATCTGAGGCAGACACTCAGTGAATGACTCTTGAATTGTGGAGCGTGTTTCCACTACCCTCGGCCCTGCCCCACCTCTCTATCTTCCTCTCCCATCACAGCCCCACTGCTGTGTCTGCCAGTGGGAGGAGAAAATCTGCAATTCCCTTTCACTGTCTCTGGCATTTAGGTCTGGGCCCAGGGGCAAGGAATTATTATATGGGATGCTCCTTTTTTGGATTGAGATCATTTCCCTGCAAATGGGCTTACAACACCTCCTGGGCACTGATGAAACTTAGTGCGTTTTGAAAAGTTAGTATGAAATTCATCTGCTGGGAAAGCCTGTAAGGGATACAATTCAAGAGGGACAGGCCCAAAGCCTCCTGCTGACTGAGCACGTGTCCAGCAAGCTCTAGCATTCTACCAAGCTGATGGACGTTATGTCAGCCTTGAGAAAATGGCCATGACCCTTCCTCACGGGGCCTCACAGCACCAGGGAAGCAGACACTAGACAAGAGACCACAAGTAGCAGACATGCTGTGAAGAAGTCCCCGAGGCTACTCTAGTGTGTCAAAGGTAAGGCTAACCCCTAGATGAGGGATGCAGCTTTTTTTAAGCTGAGTGCAGACTGGTAGGATATTAGTTTTCCAGGGCTCATGGAGAAAAGCCTTACAAACTGGGTGATCTCACGGAAATGTATTCTCTCACATCTCTGGAAGATAAAAAGCCAAAGTCAAGGTGTCACAGGGCCTTGCTCCCTTCTCAAGGATAACAGTCCTTCCTTGACTCTTTGAGACCAAGCAGCCCTTGGTCTCCTTGACCTGTAGCTGAACCCCTCTCCTCTCTTGCTTCATCCCCGCTTGACTGCCTTTTCTCCATGTCTCTGTATTCTGTTATCTCATTAGGACTCTGCTATACTGGACTCAGGGCCCACACTAATCCCATAGATGTCAACCCAACTTTACTAGTTATAGCTGCACAATCTAAGGCTGTAAGCAGACATGAATGAATTGGGGGGGTCAGCTCTTCAATTCACTCCATATGGGTAGAATTTGTAAAATGAAATCAGAATAGAGAATACCAGCCAGAGAAAAATATTTACAAAGATGCTGAGGCTAAGAATAGCAGGTCAAGGTGGAGGAATGGCAGCGTGGCCATGAGACAGAATGTCTACATCACAGGGAAGGAGCCTGCCTGGCGGCAGGAGCTGCCAGGCCAGACCCTGCGCAGTTAGGCATGAGGTGCAACTATGTGTGTGCACTTCACAATGAGATGAAATGAGTGGATGAAAATAGTGCCTCACGCAGTCCTAGGCACAGCTATTCTGATTGTAACAATAAATCTCATACCTTGACTTACAGTCGGGGCAGGATGGGTCCTAGAGAGTCATGTTGCTCAAATCTGACATTTAGGTCAAATTTTTTATTTCACAGTAAGGACTCTAAGGCTCTTAGAGTTCAATAGATTTTCTGAGATTCCAGTGAGCACTAGAACTTGGCCTCCCAAAGCCATGCTGTGATTGTCTTCCTTAGAAAGGCATTCCCAAAAGGTGTTCCATGAGCAGTTCTATAGAATATTAGCACAAGTTGAGTGAATAAAAATAAAACTGGCTTCTACACCAGAGCAGTAGTACGTTAAGCTGGTCTTTAAACTGTTTAATGAATCTCAAATCTCTCCACTAGAACAGCAGAAGTAGCATTTACCAAACTAATTTGACCACTGAGCCCTTCCTCCCCCAAAAATTTCATAACAGAGGCCCTCCCTGGTAGAGCAGCAGGTTAAAGCACAGCACAAAGAAGCTAAAGCCACTTCCACATGAGTTCAATCCCTGCCTGCCCAGGAGGTGACCACATGGCACAGCAGACCTCTCCTGACCCACCCGCTGCTCCCCTCAGCAGTGCACTTCGTTGATCTGCCTGTTCTGCTCCCCTGTCTGTCTCTGGTGAATCCTCCCACCCTCCACATCTCTGGCCTGTACCCCAGTTCTGTATGAATAAATCTTTAAAAAAATTTCATAACAGAATGTGTTAGGAGACATAACTCCATGCTAGATAGTAAGAATTCTCCTAAGACTTCTCAAAAAAATTTTTAAAGATTTTATTTATTTATGCCTACAGAACTGGGGTACAGGCCAGCAGTGCAGGGGCAGTGAGAGGATTCACCAGAGACAGTGGGGAGCAGAACAGGCAGATCAATGAAGTACACTGCTGAGGGGAGCAGCGGGTGGGTCAGAAAAGGTCTGCCGCGCCATGTGGGTCACATCCGGGTGGAGGATTGAACACACACTAAAGTGGCAGCTGCTTGCTTGCAGTGCTGCGCCCTAACCCGCTGTGCCACTAGGGAGGGTTGGGCTTCTCAAATTTTTTAATATAGAATTTTTTTGTACAGATATTTTGAAAATGTTCAAGTACTCCAAACCTCAGGAGATAATAGTTGGTTCACTGACACGAGCTATGCAACCTCTGTCGTCAGACACGGTCCGGATGGAGGGGAATTGCTCTGAAAAATCAGAGCAACTTATGTTATGACCTCCCTTTTTTGTATATTCATAATATCAAAATATTCTGAGCAACTTTCAGCTTACAATTGGACTGCCTAGGTCCCACAGGCCTGCCTGCCTTGACAAGCAAGCACTGCACCAGGGTGAAAAAATTTCCCTGAAGTCAAGTGACTTGATTACTGTCTGATTAAAAGCAAAAGGGCTGTTTTTGCAAAGTCTCTCTCACTGCCTGATGGAGGATAACCCAAATCTTATCATTCTATTATCTCACCTAGCCTTCTAT
>NW_004567105.1:57972619-58040957 GCF_000260355.1 Condylura cristata
CCAGGACAGCCTTCTTCAGTCTCTCCTTCTCCCTGTCTGTGTGTCCCCCACACACACACACTCACCTCTGGCATTCTAGGTGTTCTGCTCTGGCCCACAGTCCCTTTGCCAGTGCTCTTCTCCTTCAGGTCCCACATACACCCACAAGCATACTCTGGTCAGTCTCACCTTTCCCTTTCTGGTCTGTGGTCTCCTTCATTGCAGCTGTTATCACTACTACTGGACACATTTCTAAAAGGTATAAAACCTGTCATATTTTGAAACATCCCACAAAGCATCTAGCACCTGAACTGATTTTGCAATGCATTATTTATTCATCCAGAAAATATCTGCTCAAGGCTTATACTGTGCCAGCTACTGTGCCGGGTTTGGGTTAAAGAAGAGAGTGAAATATAGCACCCCAGAGCTAGTCCATGGGGTTCTAGTCCAAAGGGAGCTTGGCCTTTGATCCAACAGAGCATACGGCCCAGTGAGGGAAGCAGAGCACACAATAATTACATAATTTGATGGAAAATTACAGGCTTGATTAGTATAAGAAGGGGCAGAAAGTGATAATAAGGCATCTGTTCATGGGGAAATCTTCCTAATAGCACTGATCGGCTGGAATCTACACAATGAACATGCATAAAAGGGGAGAAGGGCAGAGTAATCCTGGCAGAGCCAATTGCAAGTTTAAATACCAGTAATGTAAAAAAGAAGCTGGAGGGTGAGGGGAGACCAGCATGAAGACCCTCACCTGCATCCACTTTCAATTTAGGAGGAATGGAGGCCACTGGAAGGCTTGAACTGAGAGCAGACACAAACCTTTGCCATTTGGAGAGCAGCCCAAGTGGAAGTAGGTGGGCAGAATGGAGAGAGTACAGAGGATCCTACAGCCACTCAAGGGGCATCCTAAGGTGCCTGCTTTAGGTTAGCAGAGAGACCTCGAGTGGTATCTGGAGGAGATATGCTCACCTAATGTGTACCTGTCCCAGTTTTCTCTCTGAAGGGAGGCATTTATGCCAAGGGTCAGGGCTCTCTTCTGCATCATTCCAGCACAAAAGAGGGGTGATCATAGCAGTAGGAAGCTGGACTGCAGCACTCCAGAGCTAGTCCAAGGGGTTCTAGCCCAAAGGGAGCTTGGTTTAGATCACACACAAGTGGGAAAGCCTATTGAGGGCAATGGAGAAGAATCGTCTCTAATCAACTGGATTGTCTCAGATTTGCTACCTAAGGTTCATTTCTCTGTTGTAATAGTGCTAGGGGAACCCCCCCCCCCCGCCATCTTAGCAGTGTGTCTCTAATTGATAGGAGAAATTCATAATTAGGATGGAAGAAGGGTATTAGTAAGAAAATGAAACCAATATCTAGGTGCTAGAAACCTTCAGAACAACTTTTCTTCCTTGCTTTGACCACATAGTACCCGCTGCCCACCAACCTTCATTCTCCATCATGCTCACAGTTCCTAAGAAGACCAGCAGCCCAGATGGCAGGCTCACAAAATCATATTTTACCGAGAACCAGGCCCATCCAGAAGACAGCAGGAAGAAATGTTCAAATTTCTCTCTTCTGAAAGGTTGAAATGAGAAAAGACTTCCCAAGTGGATAATCAGGAGTCAGAATATTGAAAGGTTAAGGGAACTAAGGACTGGTGAGCAGAAGGCCACAGCCCCGGTGACTAGGCTGACCTTTCACGGAAGGTTCCATGGTGAAAGGTGTGGGAGATAACATGGGATAGGGTGATGGGGCTCCAGCCTCTGGCCCAAATGCCCCCTCCTCAAAATAAAGCCAAATAAACTATTCCCCATTCAGTCAACAAACACATCAAGGATATTGAAGCTTTGCCCAATGCTCCAAGGGATGGATGGGTGCGTGCAAGAAAGGAACAATTGGGGAGAAAACTGATATTATAATAAGTCACACACAATAAAAGACAACACCCAGTTGGAGAATATATAGCTGTCATCACTTCCCAAGAACTCATTCTTGATATCCATTCAGAAAGTCTTCTCTCATTTCAACCTTTCAGAAGAGAGAAAGAAATTTAAACATTTCTTCCTGCCATCTTCTGGACAGGCCTGGCTCTCAGTAAAATATGATTTTCTGAGCCTGCCATCTGGGCTGATGTTATCAGCTTTTTATTGATATTTAATATAAACACAGCCCCAAGGCTAGCAGGTACCCTGACAGGATCTGAAATATAATTGCCAGGGAACTGTACAAATGCATGTAGCAATTAAGGAGCTGTCAGGGATATTGCTGGTGAGAAGACAGAGCTGCAGGCTGGACAAAGGCAGGCAGTACAGAGTGGAGAGGCAGTAGCTCTGTAGGAGTGATACAGGGAGCAGCCTTGTGATCGCTATAGCAGCAGCCCAGAAATCACATGCAGAATGAATGGGTTATGGATCTTCAAACAGAAACAGAGTCAAGTGTAACTCTGCTATTTGTTGTCAACAACCAAAGGTCGAGAGCTGACTCTTCTGCTTCAAGATCCATAGTGAAGTGACAACATGCACCCTAGAATCTGACTTTCAAGAAAGGTCTTGGTCGGAGGGCATGAGAGTGGGGACACAGAAAGGAATTACAGTCATGCCAGCCTGAAAAATTGGCTTGATGGCATTCATAGGGGTGAAAGGTCTTTTCTGAGTGAGGAAGAAGGGAAACTGAGGGAACTGGTGGTCAAGGACCAACAGAGGGGGTTTTCCCAAGGCACCCCAAAGAATGCCTTTGTGCCACTTTCCAGCTGCAAGTGTTATCCATACCCAAACTTAAGTCATTGATATAAGAGGCCACACAGTGTTGGTAGAAGTGGTCATGGAGATGGCGGTGTGGACATAAGCTCTTCCTTGTGTGAGGATCTCTTGTCATGCTCTGACATGCCTGGAAGCAACTAGAAGAAGAGAAGTGAGGAAGAGAGTAGTGTCGGAAGAATGGCTTGGGTTTGGAGATCAGCATTACCTGGTCTAGCAATAGTCGTTTGTGCCTTAATTTGATTCTAAACTCCTATGGAACTAACACCTCCTTTCAAATGCAACATGGCTGCCAGAGATGTGGGTTACAAACAGCCAATGGACTGGTAGAATGAAGAAATCTCAATTTCCTCTTATTGAACCATAGATGGAAAGGGGGTTATGTTCTACCATCATGACACACATACACCCTGCAATCCATAACTGAGCCTAGGGGAACAGATTTCAAGTAGAAAACTAAGAAACCTTTCAAGATGTTCCTTGTTACCTACTTCTTGATATTAGAGAGATTTTAACCGATTTTTAGATTATTGCTCAAGTGAAGCTAAATTTATTTAGGTAAAAACACAGAGTGAGTCAATCCAAAGAAAAGCATCAAGTAACCACATGGGTACTGGACAGGAACAGGAGATATCATGAGTGTGGCCCACAAAATACTGACAGGGTTGGAAAAGGCAGTTCCAAAGGCTCAACACACACAACTATGCATGTCAGCTCCCACAGAATCCTGCCTAAACAACTCATGTCATAATCTTTTAATCATTAAGTATAATTGTTTTACATCCTTGCTAATATTTTGACAATATAGCATTTCTCCCCTCAGTTACGATCACCATAGCCTTTCTACTACTAAAGCACCCCTAGTCTTCCACCATAGTCCATTGTCCTCTTCCTACACTACCCCACCACATTCTTATCTCTTCCTCTCTGCCTTCCTCCCCCTTTGCTGCCTCAGATCCACAATCTACTCTCAAGGGTCAGTTTTAACATTTTTCTGATCCTTTAGTTAGTCTATATTCATATGTAAGTTACACCTTGATGGTATCTAACTCAACTTGTAGGGTGACAGGTGACATACACAGTCTATATAGATAAAATTACTTTGTCTTCTGTAATAAAATATAAATGTGTCCTGTATGTCTTCCTGTTCTGAAACTGACAAACTTGAAGTTATTCAAGAATATGAAGATATAGACGTGGTCATATATTGAAAAGCATGTCTAGCTCCACACCCCTAGGAACATGTAAGGAGAAGTGAGGAGGTATGAGAAACTCAGAAAGATGTTCTAAGAAGCACACAAGTTCTCTGTAAGTAAACTGCAGGGAATCTCTTCACCTTCACAGAGCTCTAGGGCGGAAGTCAATTTCATGCTGAAGTGGTTTTGATGGACATGGCATCAGGGGACTAGGTTTGTATGACTAGAACATTATAAGAAACTGCATCTGATGCCAATCTACAGGCTGTAATTCCCCAGGTACTGTACCACTGGCGGTTCAAACTGTGCCCACCTGATAGGCACAATGAATGATGTCAGTTTCCATTTCTAATTATGTTGGCCAAGGACTATTCATAACGAGGTTCCAATCATCTTTCTGCCAGACCTCATTTACCCTACAAATTCTTTTGCCAATTATTTCTTTGGTTTGTTGAAGAAGAGAATCTGGGCCAAATTAATCAAGATCAAATGACTGAATTTATGAACCTTCATTTGCTGGTGCACAATAACTCCTGAGCAGCAGAGTCCAGTGCTTGAAAACCTCTTGTCACATTGCAGCTTGAAAAATCAAAGGACATAGGTCTAATTCTATCACAGTGATTTATAAATAATAGAACCATATAAAATACCATCCCAAGTAAACGACTTACACAACTCCTGTAAAGAGGGTCTGTCATAGGCAATTCAGAAAGGACGAGCACTCCAGTTGTAACTAACCCCATCCCACAAGGAGTGGAGCTGATTAATAGTGTGTGTGTGTCTCTAAAGATCTCTAATGTGATCATGATATGTAAGCTGGATAAAAAGTACAAGGTGGTTAAATAAAAAGGATTAGAGCAATGAGTCACTTTTAACACAGCATATGAAATATGCTTTTACTACATTGCCAATTATTGCATGTAGAACTATGACCTTTTGAACATTAGGGGCATTTTGCAATCTGCAGGCATTGAGCATGCTATATATTCAGAATGTGTTTTACTGAAGAAGAAATAGCAAAACCGTTAATTTGTTTTGGTGGAAGTTACTTAAAACAGTATTTACTATAATTATGTCAATACATCTTCTACTTCCTTTTTCAAGATAGGAATCTTCCCAAAATTAAGAAACCAAACATGTTACTAAAACACATTAAAAAATGTTAACCCATAGAACTAAAACAATAAGGAGTAGAGGGACTATAAGGATAGATATATTTACTAATGGTTTCACAAAGGAATTGTTTTCTACATTTCTAGCATTCTTACTGGGTTGACTCCATCCTCAGATTCTTCTCTGCATCCTTGTCTTTCACTCTACAGCCCTCATGCCCCAGCAACTCCAGTCTTCCGTTTACGGGGGCCACAAAACTACTTGCAGCACTTACAGTAATCAGTCCCCCCAACACTCACATACTCTCTTCAGGGATAACAAGTGAGATCTTCAAGTGTCTTCTTACTTTTCACTGAGCTTGATCATTGTAAACCTGTCCCTGAGCTGGTGAGCACAAGAAGGAGCTAGGAAATGCTGACTGATCTACTTAAATCTGTTACACCACAAGTCTAAATTCAAGCCCAGCAGCCATGGAAGATGGGCTCCTGAAAGAAATTCAGGGTGTCACCACACAAAGAAAGGTAAGGACACCAAACCAGAAAAAATATCCTTCTAGTTTCCAAAAGGTTAAAAACACCCCGAGAATAACTTCAGAGATCACAAAATTCAGGTGATTCAGAATTTCATTAAGCAGTAATTCAGTTAGGAAATTTAAATGTGTCATACTTACTCCCTAAGAGAAGCATGCATGTCATTACCATACTAGTATATAAAAAGCTTGCTGAACATTTTAAAATCACAAAGCAAAGAGAAGTAACTTTATCAAGGAAGTTCAGTACAATAGATAGGTATCTTGTAATACAAAGAAAAAAAAAAGAACTGTTTTTGGAAAATAATGCAATAAGTCCAGCAGACAAAATGCTACAAATAACAGAGAAATAGGAGAAAATGTTACTGCTATGAAAACAAAACCACTCGCAGTACTTATTTAACAGGAACCACCTGGAGAGAGAAAGAAGCTGCCTGCTGCAAAAGCAGTATAGTAAAAGAACAGGCCTTCAGAAATGGAAATTAATCACCAGAACCTTCAAGGATAGTACTATCTACAGGGGTTAGCTACAATTGTTTAAATAAGAACACCCTCTTGGAAATCTTTTCTTAAAAATTTCAGCAGTCCAAATTTTATAATTTTCATATTTGAAGAAACTTCTTCAAACATATCCTCTGTCAATAAGTTGTTAAAATTTTTACATAATGATGGCAACCTATTTGATCAATTTGATTAAATAGTATGGAACATAATTTAAGATGCTTATATAAAATCTCCAGTAATACATACAGAGTCCTATCATTTTTCATGACTAATTTTACTATCACACAAGAAATAAGTCACCTATATAGCTAGTATCTGATTCGGCTTCCTATTTAAACCATCATGATTGTTTCATCCTTGAGCTCATTATTTTTAAATAACTTGGTAAGTGAATTAAATGACATGAACATGTAAGGTTCACATTATTCCAAAAACATTTCCATGTTTAGAATGTAACAAAGTTTTTGTTAAGACCTGAAAGCTAAGTTATTCTTGCTCAAGCAAGGGCCATCCCTGATTCCAGACCAAAGTTTACAAGGTCAGAATAAGGGTTAGTTTGGTTACTTTGATTCAGGAGATGGGTGGAATCAACAGGAACAAAAGATATGAAGAAATAACCTGGTCTTTCCTGGCAGGTGGATTGGTGCAGAACCTGTGTCCTCAAAGTGAATGGTTCCTGCTGCAAGCACACACTGCCTGATCATAGGATAAAATAAAAATTCTGATGCTGCTTCCATAGTGACTGATTGTCTCTCTCTGACAATATCCACAATATCTAAGGAAACTTAAGAGCTATAAAATGAAGTGGGGGGAAAATGTTTTCCATTTCTCATAAACCCTGTCTGGAATCCTGTTGGTAGTGGGAAGGCAAGGGCAAGGCTGGAATTCAAGCATAAAGGGAATCCTTTACCTCTGGACATTTTCCTGGTCAACTGGGTTATAAAGACAGGTACACAAGAGAACTGGTAAAGCAAAACCCATTGATGAGCACATCCCAGAATTTTTACCCAGTATTGTTTCAAAATAATAACTCATGATAAAAAGTAGAAATATTTAAGAGAAATCACATTATTTAAAAAATGCATTCAGGCTCTCCCTGGTTGCGCAGTGGGTTAAAGCACAGCACTAAGAAGCTAAAGCCACTTCCGTGTGAGTTTGATCCCCGCCTGCCCCAGAGGTGACCACATGGTGCGGCAGACCTCTCCTGACCGCTGCTCCCCTCAGCAGTGTACTTCATCAGTACACCTGTTCTGCTCCCCACTCTGTCTGGTGAATCCTCTCTCTGGCCCTGCACCTCTGGCCTGTACCCCAGTCTGTATGCATAAATAAATAAATCTTTTAAAAATATGCATTCAATTTAATTTTAAATTGTTTACTATTTGTTCTCTAAGACATTATGTATTTAAACATCTCTATGGAGACCTTATCACTTACAATTGAATTGGGTAAAAGAGTTAATTAGCATATGGGATCAGTATAAATTTGTACCAGAGGGTCAATCCAATCTACTGAATAACTCAAAGTATATTTAAGAAGAAAAGGAAAGGGAAAAAGAATTAAAAATGGGACCCTTTCCTCTTGAAAGGAGCTGAATGTAGTACAGTAAGGGACATAAAACAATTAATAGCTTTTGGGTCCTTAACTTTCTCCAGACATTGTCTTAGAGCAAAAAAAAAAGGGGGGGGCAAGTGTTTAAAATCTCTCCAAAACTATGTTCAAAAATAATATGGAAATATATAACAGCTGCACAAAGGCATCTTGGGATGCATGTATTAAGGATCCACAACTGCAAATTCTAAAATCTGTTTAATTGTGCCAAAGAGAAACACACAAAAGACCTTTTGATAAACAAAATATAGAGTTTCTAAAAAATAAAAAAGGAAATATCTTGAAGTCCTGAGCCAAGGATTACTCCTCGGCTGGGTTTTCCAGCCCATGACTGGAGCACCGAAACAGGCCGCGCTGAGAGTGCAGGGTAAGGAAGGAATTCTGCACTAAGGTTTCGTTGGGGCTTTTCATCTTAGAAAGCAAACACAGAGCTTGCTTTCGCAGGGCGGGTGTGAGGTGGGGGAATGGACATAAACCTCTAAACCTTGTTTTATTCTTGCCTTTAAAAAATACCTTCTCATTTAATTGACCAAAGTAGCTTCACTAAAATATTTGAAAAAATTAAAAATCCCTTAAATCCATTGATAACCATTGTTTATGTCCGATGTACAACTGGCTGCTCCCTTCTCCATATATTGTGTCTGCATTGCTATTGTGCTGTTTGGGCTCCTTCACCACCATGAACCCCTCTGTTCATTTATCAGTTTCCTAAGCCACGTGCCTCTCTCTCATCTGTAAAAGAGCAAAAAGTCTGTTTTCACGAGTAACCTTGTTCATACTTAGAATATTTGGGAGGATACGCTTCAGAGTAAACAAATTTAACCTCTTCACAAGTGTAAGGACAATGGAGTGTTAATGAACAGAGAAGCACAGCTTGTGTCTTCACTATAGAAATGGACATAAGAGCAATATCACCACTGTTAATAAGTCCAAAATAACCTCCCAGAACTTCTCTCTCGTACGTCGTCTTTCTCCTATACAACAAATAGCATTACTGCTTTAAATTTTCATTATGTAATACTTCCAGATTTTAGAATATTTGCAAATATTGTTAAAAACTAAAAACAAACCCCATTTACTCTTTGCCCAGCCTCCCCAGATGTTAAGCTCTTACTTAAACACAGCCCATTATCAAAAACATCATACTAATTCTGATAGCAATGTTAGCACCCACCTACAGATCTTACTTGAATTCCACCAACGACCCCACCAATGTCCTTTGTCACGGACTAGATCTAGTCCAGCACCACAGGCTGCATCAGTCCTCCTATCCCCCAGATCTACTCTAGCTCAAGACAGTTCCTCAATCTTTCTTGTCTTCCATGACCTAGAAACTTTCCATTCCCATGTGTAGTCTCTGAAGGTGACTCTGAAGAGGTCTAGCTAGCATGTTAGTTCCTAGGATTACTATAACAAAATACCATCAGCTGAGTAGTTGACAACCACAGAAATCCATTCTAACAGTTTGTGAGGCCACGTCTGAAATCAAGGTGTCAACAGAGCTGGTGTCTTTGGGAGGGCTGGAGGGAGATGCGTCACATGCCTATCGCTTAGCTCTGGTGGTCGCTGGCAATCCTCAGGACCCTTGCCTCGTATACCCCAAGTGCTACATTACTCCGGTCTCTAGCTGTCTCCTTGCATGACCATCTTCTCTGTATGTCTCTTGTGTGCCTTCTCCTCTGCTAAGAAGCCTGTCAATGACATGAGGGCCCACCTAAAATTCACTATGATCTCATCTCTAATTTCTTCCTAACTATATCTGCAAAGACCCTCTTTGTAATAAGGTCACAGTCTGAGGCCCCCAAGAGGATGTAAACTGCTGAAGGGAACATTATTCAACCCACTACAATGTCTTTCAAAGAGCTTTTTTAAATGTATGCTTTTGTACCCTTGGCTATGAGTTCCTATCAGACAATTTCTAGAATTATCTTAGTATAAGGTAACAGGAGAAACAGATTCTTTTACATCTTACATCACACAAATTCCAAACCCCCTGATATCATGGGTTAGATAATAGCCAATTAGACTTAGTTTTACATTTGACATTTTAGATACAACTGTATGATAGCTGAGACACCACTCAGCAGCTCAAGTTCATTACTATTCTCACTCCAGGTAAAAACGCACCAGCGATCAGTCCTGACCACAGAAGAAATGTAGACACATCTCAGGACATTGGAGTTTGAAGCTGCTTCTGACTTGGATGTTCTTATAAGAGGTCATTATTTCCAAGAGCTGCCAGACAGGCACTGCCTCACAGGCCGAGTGAAAAGGACAACTGGGACAATCACCATGTGCAACAGCTTGGCCGCTACTCGATAGAGCAGGAGATGAGGTTCACCTGACCGAATTTGTTCTCTCCAGAAACTCCCTTGGGGAGAGACAGCAGCTCGCCCTTGCCAAGATGATTGCAAACTGAATAGGGGGTGATTTCGCTAGTACACATAGGATTTCCGGACTCATCTCTTTTTCTCCTTTTGAGAATGCACAGAGTGGCTCCTCTCTCGCCATGCAGACAGATGCTGCGCCCACTCCACAGCAGGCCTCCGCCTGGTGTTGAGATGTCTGGCTACAAACTGGCTGACCTCTGAGGATGTGCTCAAACACATCTCCCTGGCTGCACTGTTTAACACATTTCCGTCTTTGATTCATTCATGATTACTTTTCTTAATCAAGCAGAGGCAACCTCTTCCATGCACAATCTGTGAGCTGCCTGCTCTAGACTCAAGTTCACTGATCTCAAAAAGATAAAACTTAGAGATAACATTCAAAGCACACACACACACTACATCAATGTTGGCACCATCAAGTATGAGTGCTGCCT
The DNA here is from genome assembly GCF_000260355.1 of Condylura cristata. Taxonomy (NCBI): domain Eukaryota; kingdom Metazoa; phylum Chordata; class Mammalia; order Eulipotyphla; family Talpidae; genus Condylura; species Condylura cristata. The sequence goes on from NW_004567105.1 coordinate 57,983,123, forward strand.
GGAAGCTAATTTGGATTGAGATGCCTTTGGCCAAGAAAGGCAAAACAGACGAAGGCAAAGAAAGCAAGTCTTCCGAGGGAACACATCACACACAAACACCAGTAGCAAAAGAAATCAAGTAACACCCCTACATTAACTCACACAGACACATATCCCACATGCACCCCCATATGCACTCAAAGTACAACAGAAGAGAAAGAATATTGACAGTCCTGAGAAAGGAACCATAAACTGTTCCCTAGTCCTTAATTGAATGACAACACACACACACACACACACACACACACACACACACACACACACAAAAGAACAATGGGTTCAGTTTCAAACACATCTCCCTAAATACAAAGACACTGGTCCTGGAGTCAGACCTTTCCAACTGCCCAACCAAACACTTCCTGCGTGTTGGTTCTCTGGATCCTCCACAATGGTGGTCCTCCACGCACTCTTAGAAAGGAGAAGACTGGTCACAGAGAGTTGAAGCCATCTGCCCTGGTGACACTTGTATAAGGTAGCAGAACGTGAATGCTGTTGACAAGCAATGGGCACTCAAGACGTGCCAGGAATCTACATGGAGTACCACAAAAGAACTCAAGGGTGCACTAATGAAAGCCCCATTTCATAAAGATGGAGACAGAATAAGCTGCTGAGTAAAGCGCCCACGAACACACAGTAGCAGCACCACTAGGTAGGTCTTCCTGACCAGGTTTTACTAACAGGATGCAAAGAGACAATACATAAATTAGTAGTGTCACGTTTCCAAAAGCTCAAAACTGCAAACAAAATCCTACAAATGGAATATGGACGTTTCAGTTCCCATTGCACAAATAAAGTGCCAACCTTAAGAAAGGTAGATCTGGGATCGCAGGCATGTGGGTGGGCCTTGAGCAGAACCAGATGGAGGAGCTGAACAATCCATGCCTCCTTGCAGGATGGCCAAGGGGAATGAAAGCAAAACAGCTCAGGATGAGGACAAATTCCTCAGCACACTGGCTATGTCTGTGAGGATAAAGCCAGTCTCCCCTGCTGGGAGCAGTAATGAATGCCCAGAAACTTGGCATCCTTTCTCCTTGCTCCCTGAAATCCTCAAATCCCCTTTGCAATGTCAGAGGGGGATTAGAGCAGAGAATACCAGAGAAAGGCTTCAAAATGGCCCTCACTGTCTTCCCTTAACTGTGAGAGGATGTCTGGATGCAGATTCCTTCCCTGAAACTGAGGACTCCTTGAGAGGGGTGCTGAGAGGAAGGGGTGGTGGGGAGAGACTGACTAAAATTAAGAAAAAGCCCTGGTGGGAATTCTGGAAATGTATACATACCAGAGGAACTGAATTCACAGGTGGATGAGGGCCGGTTAATGTCTCCATCATCTGACTTGACAAATCTTGCTCTTAGTCAGGCAGCTTGGGGTGCTGGGGGGCGGCCTACATGTGGGCAGCGGCAGCACTGGCAGGTCCCTGCTAATGTGAAAGGCCCCGGAGATGATGTCACTCATCCAAAGCCAGTTCTCAGCAGGTCTGAGGCCAGAACCAGGATTGTCTCCTGGGTTCCGCTCCCTACACAGACATATGCTGGATGGGACAGGCCCGAATGGGCAGTGCCCAGCCGTGGTCTGGGTGTGAGGACAAGTAGCCTCCAATGCTGCCGAGGCAGCGAGCAGGGACATCTACTGCCACTGCTCACAACAAGGCTATCGCTGCGGGTTACCAATCCTCACCAAAACAGGAGCCTGCACCACGGTCCGGCTTATGCTTGCCACTATCCCAACCAGCAGCCAGCACCTCTCCAAGGGTTCTCACTGTTCAAGTGCTGCCTAACCTGGGAGCAGGCACCTCACACCTGGCTGTGCCCAAGAGCCCTCTAACCTTCCGTATCTGCATGAAACACCCCTCACCCAAAATTCCTCCCCAAAAGTGCGATTCGTTCCTCACATCATGACTGCGAAGACCAGGGATATACCTCTAAGAAGTGCTGGGCACCAGCTTTGGCCTTGAACATTATTGCTGCAATTATTCTTTAATACTGAAGTGGGCTTAAGGAGAGACCTACACTTGGTGTAGGCATAACAGCCTCTCCTTGATTGGCTTTGTGGGCGATGCAAGCTGAGGGCAGAGCTGATGTGGGGAGAGGAAAGAAACAGGTGGCTGGGAAAAGGACTGTGGAGGAGACTGTGGGGAGAATGAACGGGCTGGTTGGGGATGGCACGGGCTACAAGCTTCCCTGTTACCAGTCAGTCAAGACCCACTCGCTGTGGAGCTCTTATGTGAGTCGTGGGGACATGCTGATCTTGGCCTCCAGTCCTGGGCACATGTGACCAGTTACTGCCATTGCCGAGATGTGCGGCCACACTGTTAGAATCATCAAGAAGGTAGGAGCCCATGGGTTGGGAGAACACAGCGTCAGGCACCCTCCCAGATGCTCAGGGCAAATTTTTAAGAAGTCCCTTTGTAAAGAGTCATGGCACAGATCCTTGTGCTCTAGACCATGTTTTGAGATCCAGGAGACTGGTAGGACGCATCCAAGGATGGTTATGAGGACCCAAACACAGTGATGAGTGTGTTGAACACATCGGCCCACAGCACTGGCTTGTATAAAACTTCAGCTTACACACTATGCATGCTTGCTTGCTTGCTTATGTCCCTCCTACCTTTGAGGCTGCAAACTCCATGAAAGCAGAGACCACGGTCATTATATTTTCTAGTATAAGTGAGGGTGGTGCCATGGTGTTATTCAGCTCACAAACATGCAGAGCAAAGTCATGGTCTACCCATCAAACAGGGAGAGATTCAAGAGCCACGTTGATATTAGAGCAGATAAAAGTCACCATGGCAGCCAGCTCCCTGTGGGTCTTATCCCATACAACAGAAAATTAGACCCAATCAAAATGGGCCAGACAGACGATGGCAACCCAATTTGTGGGACACCCCACTGTTGAGAACCCGAATTGATATTGCAGTTATGCAGCAATATGCTGAGGGAACAGGCAGGAACCCCCACTTCTCATCAGAATCCAAGAAGAAATGAGAACTGTCTCATGATGGCCTCCCAAGGAAGTGAAGTAGCACTTTTCATCCTCTTGTTCCAGAAGTATCTTAAGGTTTCTGCCCAAAATTCACTTTCCCTGTTTCAAGACCTTATTTGTGGGTTCTATCTGGATACCAGCAAAATTAGCAGGGCAACTAGCAGGATTGTTTCTCCCAAAATGCATGTAGCATGTAGTAAGTGTTCAATAAACACCTGCTAAATAAGTGAGTCCCATGAGGTGGTGCTACTAATTTTTAAGGGGTCTTTTTAAGGGGTCAGGTGGGAGTGAGATTTTCCCCCGATGCCAGAGTATGTGAATGAGAGAGCAAAGATTTGCCCATGGTCTCAAGTACCAGATCTACTTCCTTCCTCACCACACATGACTGCGCTAGAAGCCAAGGAATGCATGTCCCAGGAAGTTAACTATGAACATGTGCACGACCTGTCTAGGAAGTCTTCAAGCTAGCACCCCGTGCCTCTCTGTCCTCCCTCTTTCCCTCTCTCTTGGTCTCAATTTCCTCATTTGTAAAATGAGAAAAATAACAGCAAATAAGATGATGATGATGATGATGATGATGATTATGAGCCATAACCATTTATTGAGCAGTTATGGCTATTGTCCTCCTACTTAAAGATTTGGGGAGAGAACCCCATATTATAGGCCAGGGAGGATGAGTGACTTCTCTAGTTAGCACAGTGATGGGCACCTAACACAATGCTAGCTGCTCTTGTAATACTAATAACATTACTAATAGTCACAACAGCAGAATAGTCTCTAGCTATTCTCCCAGTAAGAGAAAAGAGAATGAGAAAAAAGAGGCAAAGAAATCCTTTTCAGAAACACTCAAGGTGCTCACTTGTCCTGTTCTTAACTGCAGTCTCCCCCAGCACATGATGTTCTCTGTTCTGGGAGCCCACTGACCAGAGCCAGCCTGCACACTGACCACCCCCCATAACCCGGCTCAGAGGCAATCAAGTGAGCCATGGAAACAACAGTGGCAGGGGACAGACGGGCCCAAGGACAGCACACTGCTGTTCCCTGCTGGTCTGAAGCACAGCTGCTTTCTGGAGTAGTTTCAATCAGGGGTGCCTGGAGGAGTCATCGGGGGTGGATCCATGCTTCCCTTGACCTGATCCTGTTTGCTTTCTGCCTATTTCAGTCCACTCACTCATGGAAAAAGGCCCAACCTAACCAATTAATTCCTAAACATACCCACAAGATCTTTTAAAAATAAATTCACTGTACAAAATGCAGAAAACACAAAAAGGAACAGAGAAGTCACCCACAATGCAATGACCCAGATGTCCATCCACAACCCTAGGAAATACCAGATTCCCACCCCACAGCACAGTCCAAGCATGCCAACTGTCAGCACTAGCGGGGCAGGGTTTAATGGCCTTATCTTACCATAGGATTAGATGCAGAGGCTGAAACCTGGATGTTTAATAACTTTTTTTTCCTATTCTAGGGCAATTCAAGTAGAAAATCCACATTTGCAGATGGAATACATAAGGTACAACCACAGACATGTATAACTAGCTTTCAGCAGTGAAATCTCAAAGAGATTTTCTGTAAGTAGAAATGTCTAATATTCCAACAAATAACCATTTAGTTCCTCTTATTTCAGTCGTCCTACCTGGTGGACACTTCATCTGCTGCTCTCCAGAGAAGAATGAGCTCAGCGTTGAGACTGACAAATTGACAAGCAGAGGTTCTGATCACACCATACATTACTCAGCATCCTGACAGGTGACCTGTCTACTGCAAAGCTCCTATTTTCAGCTGGGTAATGGGGCCTGAGATGAGTCCTGGCCGGGTCAGTTCACTAGCTCAGGAAACAAGTCTGCCATCATATATTCTTTCAACAAACAAACATTCAGCAGCATAAAATGACACCTCTATGATTGCTCATAATTTGGAGATATAATATTCTGTTTCCCCAGTAACAATCATTCATCAAGAAGATCCACCAAGGAAGGAAATAACAACTTAGCATCTGCAGAAAACAAAGGATGAGCAGGGACAGAAAGATTCCAGAACTAACGTTTTAACCTTAGATCCTCACAAAACTGAAATTGAAACACTAACATTGAAATTTGAAATATTAAGATTGTTATAATGAAAACCTTACACTTCAGTAGAAGAATGTTACTCTTCTGGATCAAGAAGGTATCCGAAAGCGAACACTGGAATACGTATGTGCACCAAGTATTTGTTTACTCATTTAAATGTTTCTTAGAACTTACTTTATGTGAGGTATAACCATAAAGCAGAAATTCTCAAATGTTATCATTTGCATTAGATCAGAATGCATCAGAGAGAACTGTAGGATTTGTAAAACATGGACTACTGCCCTTGCTACCATAAGGGTACCTGATTCAATAGATCTTGGGAAGGATCTAAGAATTTTCATTTTTAAAAAGTTCTTAGGTAGGGCCCTCCCTGGTGGCGCAGCGGGTTAAAGCGCAGCACTGAGAATCTGAAGCCACTTCCGCATGAGTTCGATTCCCGCCTGCCGCCTGCCCTGGAGGAGACCACATGGCGCGGCAGACCTCTCCTGACCCGCCCACTGCTCCCCTCAGCAGTGTACTTCGTCGATCTGCCTGTTCTGCTCCCCACTCTGTCTCTGGTGGGGCCTCTCACCGCTCCTGAGCCTCTGGCCTGTGCCCCAGTTCTGTATGAATAAATAAATAAATCTTTAAAAAAAAAAAAAAAAAAAGTTCTTAGGTAGAGCCTCCCTGGTGGCCTAGGGGTTAAGTCTCAGAGCGAGTTATCACCTCCATGACCTGTTATATCCCTGGCCAGAGAGATAACCCACATGGATCAGCAGACCTCTCCTGCCTTGCCCAATGCTTCCCTCAGCAGTATATTTATATATTTCAGTCAGTCTGCCTGTTCTGTTCTTATATCTGCCAGCTCTGCTCTCCATTCTGTTCTGGTGAATTCTCTCACTACCTGCCCTGCACCTCTAGTCTGTACCCTGGTTCTTTTATGAAAAAATAAATTAAAAAGTCAGTTCTCAGATGATACTGATGCTGCCATTGGGATCATAATATGAGAATCACCTTCCCAGGTTATAAAAATATAGCAGTATTTCTTACTTGGAGCTCACATTCTTTCTACTGTAGTAAAAATAACTAAGAAAAAAATAATTTCATCAGTGGTAAATCAGTCATTTCTACCATAAAAATAAAGTCAGAAGAGAATTTGGAATTATGGTGATCATAGAGACCTCAAAATTATGGTCCAAAAAAAATATGTCCCAGCATTCCATTCCTAGGGATTTGCCCAAAAGGCACAAAAACATTAACTCCAAAGGATACTGATACCCCTATGTTTACTGCAGCATTATTTATAACAGGCAAAACATGGAAACAACTTGATTGCCCAAAAATTGATGATTGGATCAAGAGGATGTGGTAGATATACATAATGGAATACCATGCAGACATCAAAAAGATAAAATAATGCCATTCACAGCAACATGGATGGAGCTAGAAGGGATCATGCTCAGTGAAATAAGTCAGAGTGAAAAAGAGAAATACCAGACTGTTTCATTTATAGGAGAAATACAAGAGAACCAAATGAGACCAAGGGGGAATATAATAACAACAATAAAGAAACACAATAAATTCAAGCAACAATAAAGAGACCACTACAAATCAGAGACATTCTACATGTGAGGGGGAGGAAAAGAGACCAGGGCGAAGGCGGGAGGAACACAAGGGTCTATGGTGATGGTGCATGCGTGAATTGTGGTAGAAATTCTATTGGGCTACACCTGACAAAAGAAAGCAAACATTGTAAAAAAAATTAATTAATAAAAATCAATTTTTAAAAAGGAATTTCTGAGGAGGCAACATGGAAACAAATGAAGTAAGTGGACAGGGAGTCATGAAAATAATCAGAGAGGAAAGCATTCCAGACGAAGGGACAACTCGTGGGTGTGAGTTCGGGTGCTCCAGCACACTGAGACTAGTTATTTATTTATTCATGGGTTTGAGTTTTTATTATTTTTATTATTTATATTTATTTTCTTGCATCACTGTTAATTTTTGGACAGTATCTGACCTGTAGCTCCCCAGAACCAAGGCAACAATGGGAGGAAATAAATGCTAAGTTGGTTCAAGGATGGATTAAATCAGTACCATTTCTTCTTTTTACTGGAAGTTGATGAGTGAAGAAGTGATGTGATCTAACTTATGTTTTCAAAGAAGACCTTAAGACCTTTTTGAGAAGTGGAGAAAAGACTTTCCGGAGACAGTGATGAAAGCAAGGGGCTGGGCTGGGCTGGGCAGGAGGGGCTCCGCGCTGATGCTGCTCGATGGGTGCTGGAGGGGTGGCAACGGGGACACCGCCCTGCAGGGGGCTGGCAGGTTACTTGTGGGATGAGATGTGAGGGCACACCGAGGCGGCAACTGTTCTTTATTGGGGGAGGGAAGACAGGTGGAAATAAAACATTTGGAAACACTGTCAAGTATATAGAAAAGTTGCAGGAATGAAAAGAGCACCAAATACACTCAAATGCTTTTTCAGATTCTCCCGTTTTAAGCACTCGTTCAGCACTCTATCCCACTAGGTTTTAACATTTGCACACTGTCCCCCCAAACACCATGCATGCACGCACGTATACTCACACACCCTTTCCAAATCACATAAGAACAAACCACACATACCAGGGCCCTTTCTCCCTGCATATCTTAGAACTACAATGTTTCAAGTCTGAGGATTCAGTTGTACTTAGGCAACAGCTCATTTTGGATTAGTCATGACACTGGAAAACACAAAAAATAGAAAACTATCACCATAAGCCAGTAACCGGAACAACTGAATACTGCCAGCATATCATAACCTTAGATAGCATGATTTCACCACCAAGTTGTGGCAAGAGTCCCAAGAAGAAGGCCAACAGGATGTGTCAGACCCCATAAATGAGGCTAGATGACTTTAAAATGGATAAAGAATGGAGGAGATGCTGGGTGGGAGGGCAGGCAAGTATGCAGAGGTGGTAAGGAGATGGGTATGGGGACAAAAGTGACCTACAGAAGGTCACCCTGTACTAGCAGGATCTTGATGGTCAGGGTAGAAAAATTAGTTCAGAGGCAGAACGTGCATGCCAGAGAGAGAAGGCACTGACAGGCAGCCATGGCTCAAACAGAAAGGGGCCGGTCCTGGGCGTGCCTCTGTAAGCATCCTGTTTAACTTTGGACGGTTTAAGTTTTATCAGAAAGTCAGTATGGCAGTGGCAATATGACAAACAAATTTATCAAAATTTCCTTTCCTACACTTGTCAATATTGTAAATTTCTAAAATTAGCTCCTCTGCTTCAAAGCCCTCTTACTGGGGGCACTATCCAAGGAATTTAAGTGACCCCTGCTTTGAATGATGATATCTGACATCCCAAACTTGAACTTCATAGAAATACACTTCACTTTGCTTCTCTTGAACTCTAGCACAGAAAAGCACTCATTTCCACAGCCTAGCCCTCCCTGCCATGCTCAGAGACAAGCTTATGTACTGCAAGTTGATAAATGCAGGCAGTAATCAAAAGTTCTGCTTGCAATCTTCTGAGGGTACAGAGGCAGCTCGAAACGAGATTGAAATGTGATGAACCACTGCTATTTTTTTGATTAAGCAGGATTTTTCAATTTGCCACTTAAAGAGAACTATGAATATCCTTCTGTCATATACCCCTATCAACTTCATCCAAGAGGCAGTCAGGCCAAGAGTACCTGTAATTTGAAGCACTGAAATTCCCACTCAAGTTTAACCAATGGGTGTAAAGAAATGATAATCTCCAGCAGGCAGGTATGGAAAAATCCTTTTCTGGAAGGTACAAAGTGCAGATCTGAAAGTCAAACCAACTGCTGGAGTATGACATATGTTCCTATGACTTCTGATAATCTATCCTTGACCAGAAGACAAGGCAAAGCAAACATCTTGAAAGCCATGTTCACTCCTAGCCTGCCTCAGAAGGTCCTTAAAGGGTTTTGAAATACTGTGTTCTGAACTCTGTGTTGTTTAAGCCAAAAGGGAATCCGTGGCCTCAGGAATACAGCACAGGAGAAATGTTCTCTGGCCAATTCAGCCCATTTGCCTGATTAGACGGTGCTGGGTGCATGGCCACCACAGTATATATCTATTCTCCCCTCACCTCAGTGAACACAGCACAATATTCCAAATGTCCACTTCTTACAAGACTTCATGTTCAGGCAATACTAACAAATATTTATCTACAACTGAAGAGTAAAATAAAAAGGAAAACTCAAATTACCTGAATCTGATAAAAGGGGGATATTACTACCAACTTTATAGAAATAAAAAGGGACTGTAGGGACTACTACAAATACGTATATACCAATAAAATAAATTAACTTAGATAAAATAAACAGATTTCTAGCAAAATACAATCTAGTAAAACTGACACAAGAGGAAATAATCTGAATAGACAGTTGCAAATTAAAAAATTGAATTATATTTTTAAAAGATAACTTCAGAAAGTAGCTAAGGCCAACATAACTTCACTGGTGAGTTCCACCAAACACTTTAAAAAATGGCAGTTCTTCACAAACTCTCCCAAACCAATAGATGAGGAGGAAACTTCCCAACACATTCTATAAAAATGATAATACCCTGATAGAAAAACCAGTCAAAAATATCATAAGAAAAGAATATGAAGTCTGGTATCAGTTATGAATGTGGAATCAAACTTTAGTACAAGTACAGAAACACATAAGAAAATGATAATACAACATGACTCAGTGAGATTTATTCCAGGGATGTACAATTGGTTGAATATCTAAAAATCAATTAATATTATGTACCATATTAATGGAATAAAAAACAAAAGTCACTTGATGCTCTCAATACATGTAGAAAACATAATTATGACACTATCCAACATTTCCATGATGAAAAAAAAAATCAAACTATGACAACAGTAGAGCTTTCTTGATAAAGGGCACCTACCAAAAAATGAACTAATATCACAACTAACTGTGAATATTGGAGATGTCCCTTTAAAATTCTATCCAGAGAAATTAAAAAATAATTAAATAATAAAAAAACATACAAATAAGTAGTATCCAGATTAGAAAGTGTAAGGTAAAATTATCTTTACTTACTGTTGAACAGAAAATCCTAAGAATCCACTAAAAACACTATTAAAATAATAATCACCTCCAGAAAATATATTGGATGTCACAGAATACAATATAAATATATATTTTATTTACAATAACATCTAAAAACAAATGCTTTACAATAAATTTAACAAAAAGCATTAAAAAACCCTTAAAACTATAAAGTTTTGTTGAAAGATCATCAATGGAAAATAGCTAATGTTCTTGTATTAGGAGACTTAATATTGTTAAAATGGCAATGTATGTCAAAATAATTTACAAATTCAATGTAATATTTATCAAAATTCCAGCTGGCTTATTTGTAGAAACTTGATAAGCTCATTCTGAAATACGTTTAGAATTGCAAGAGATCCAAATTAGCCAATACTATCTTGAAAAGAACAGAGCTGGAGAACTAACATTTGGCAATTTCAAAACTTACTACAAAACTGGCAGAAAAAAAAAAAGACATATGTATAGATCAACGAAATGAAATTGAAAAGTCCAGAAATAAACCTATGTAGCTATAGTGAACTGATTTTCAACAAGAGTGCCATGATCATTCAATAATAGAATAAAAAAGTTCTTCCAACAAACAGTGCAGGGACAACTGGATAGTCATGAGAAAGAACAAAGTTAGAATCATCTCATGAAATACAAAATGAATGCAAAATGTACCAAAAAATTAAATATATAAGTGCTTTAACTATAAAAATTGTTAGCAGAAAACAGGATTAACACTTCATTAGCTTTGATTTGTTCATGGACTATTAGATATGGCACCAAAATCATAAGCAACAACAAAGTTGGACTTCATGAAATTTAAAGCAGTACTTTGTGCTTCATAGGACACCATCAAGAAAGTGTAAAGACAACTCACAGAAGGGGAGAAAATACTTACAAATCACATATCTAATGTGATAAACAAATCATGTGTCTGGTCTCTGTACTTGTGTAAAGAAGCTACACAAACGGACAACAGCCATACAAAATGATACTTGAGGGCCTTCCCGGGTGGCACCGTGGGTTAAAATGCAGCACTAGGAAGCTATCTGCAGCTCCTTCTGCACGAGTGAGATCCCCTGCCAGGGAGGCGACCTACACTGCATGGCAGACTTCTGTCTTGCTCCTCTCGGCAGTGTATTTCGTCGCTCTGCTTGTTCTGCTCCTCACCCTGTCTCAGGTGAATCCTCTCACTGCCCCTGCACCTCTGGCCTGTACCCTAATACTGTCTGCATAAATAAATAAGTCTTTTAAAAATGAAAAGATACTTTATATCAATAGACATCAGAGAAGTGTTCATCAAAATGAGATACTTATCAAACACTAGAATGGTTATAATAAAATAAAAAGATAATAAATGTTAGCTATTATGTGCAGAAATCAGAACCCTTACATGTGCTGATGGGATTAGAAAATGGTGCACCAGGCTGGGAAACAGCCTGACAGTTCCTCAAATGGCTAATAATAAAGTTACTTTATGATTTAGCAATTACACTTCTAGTGTAGTAACCCAAGAGAAATCAAATACATTCATATGAATATGTACTTATATGTGAACATTTATAGCAACATTAGTCATAAAAAGCCCAATGTTAAAGACAACCTAAATGTACATCAACTGCTAAATGAACAATATGTAGTATATATCAACAATGGAATGTCATTCAGCATGAAAACAAATGACTACCAATAATGCTATAATATGAATGAATCTTGGAATAATTCATTATCTACCTGGAATAAGTCAATCATCAAAAAAATGCATATTCTAAGATCACTGTTACATAAAAAGTCTCAAGGAGGAAAATCAGTAGAGACAGTAGATTAGTGGGGGCCTGGGCCTGGGCCTGGGCCAGAGGAGAATGAGGTATAGGTGGGTGACCCCTAATGGACACAAGATTTCTTTTTGAAATGATAAAATTGTTTCAAAACTGACTAATTATAGCTGCACAGATCTGTGCATATACTAAACCCACTGAATTTTACACTTTAAACAAGCAAATTATATAGTATGTAAATTATAGTTCCGTGAAGTTATTTTAAAAAAAAGACGCTCTCGGAAGGATTTTGGCTAGTAAAAGGACTGAGATGGGAACCTCTGCCCCATCTTGTGCTGTCCCATCTCCACAGGTTTTCTGTCTACAGAACGTACCATTGCTTTGGGTTTCATCGAACTTTCACAATGCAGGCTATGAACTGAGTTGCTTCCAAATTTTGTGAAAGGGGCTGACAAATCAACTGTGTGATGCCCCAGCCAGCCCTCCAGCTACTGGGCAAGATAATAACCCCTCTGGCTCTCAGGATGGTAGAGCCCCATACCCTTGAAAGAGTCATCTCTTCTTAGAAGCCTACACATCACCATGCAAGAAAGTCTGGGAAACTGCTGCTGTTCCACATGTCAACCATTTTAGTCCTCCGGAAAACACACGTGGAGGGTCACTGTTACCATTAGGAATTCCTGCACTTTTATTTTCAGCTGTTTCAACATCTACCATATTGCATTTCCTCATCTTAGTGCTTTTATTTTTAACTCAGACACATTAAAATGTAATAGATGTGTTCCAACTTGCTTGCTTTGCTTCTTGGCTGGCACTGTCCTGGTTGCCAGGGTCCTCCCACCACCACCCAAGTCTGGACGACACTCCAGTTGACTTAAGCCATTCTGTGCCAGCATGCAGTTGTACTTAACACCAACCAAGTTAAATCACAACCCACTGAAAAGCAGATCTTGGTGTCCAAACTTTGTCAACATAACGTTCCTAGATTTCTATAATTTCAGTTAATACAAACCACATCCTTGGGACAGAGTATCTTAAAACAAATGCAGTAACTTGGCCATCCACTATACAAAAATACATACCACAGGCCTGGAAATGGATGCTAAATCTCTTTCTGGCAAAACACAAAAGTTTATCACGTGTTCCCTGTGACTAAGCTATTTATTAAGAAAAGAAGCCACTTAAAATGGGAAAAGCATGTTATCTTGCTGCTGTTTTGCCTGATAGAGAGTATGATGCACACTAACAGTCTGTTCTGAGCCCCCTTAACAGCCACAAACATGATGGCTGCCTCTCTAATGTTGTCTTGGGAGCCCCTTGGAGGCAGGAATGTCTTGGTGGTCCTTATGTTGATACCTCTGGGTATTTCCCTCAAAAAGAGTGAACAAAGTAAAACTTCTCTAGTTCAGTGTTTCTTACATATAAAAATGACAGTTGTGTTCTTTAGTTTCTTTTTCATTCCACCCAGTAGCCCCAAACTATACTTAAAACCCACTGCCTTTGGGTTTTAATGAATTCATTTAATCAATGAAATGGATCAATATGAACCTCACTCAGTCATTTGCTAGACTCTTCAAAAAAGAAAAGGTAGAACAAGAAGGACAATCAAATTTTCTTTGGAAGGAGAGTAGCTGCCAAATAAGAATAAAAACCCTTACAAACGGATCCATTTGCAATTTGAGAATATTCTGTGAAGCAAAACATCAACTGCTCATGAGTGAAGACTGGGGAAGGACCCTGAGTCAGGCACTGCCAGTGGATAGCAAAAACTAAAGGTGATAAGAAGAGGGTACCTGCTCTTGAAATCACAAGTATATTCTAGAGACTCTGTAAAGCCAAACTGAACAAAAGAGCCTCTAGATATTTTAATGTCTGGATAATGGAAAGGCAAACCACCACCACCCACTTCTATGCACACCTTAACTTAAAAGGTCATGTCCAGCTCTGCCTTTTATAGAAAACCTCTCCAATGTCTCTCCAATTCTGGTCCATAACAGGCACCCAACAGATGCTAAGTCTGGTGTTCCGACAGCCAGCCACTTAACCATTGCCTCTGGGCTGCACAGGTACATATATGGTCCTGTTCTTTTCTCTCCTCTCCAGTGAGTGAAATACACTGCACGTCACCCAGAAATGTCTCTGAAGGATGACAATGGTTTCACTGCCCCACACCCTCACTAGACCTTGACTCAAGTAGAGCCACATGAAGATGTGTCTGTAGGGAATCAACCACCAAGGTCTGCTTCTGAGCACCCGTGAGAAAATAATACAGGCTTGGAGTCAGTCTGAGTTGTACTATGTAGAGTTATCAGCCTTCAATCTCTCTGATATGTGGATTAATGGATTAACTTACCTTTTGAAAGATAATGTCAACATGTATTGCATCTACCTATATGTGGAACTAAACAAATACTCACACATGGGGGCATAAAACCGCAGCAGCGCTTGTTAAGGTAGAGAACACTCAGAACTGTTCTAATGCCATGAAGTGAGAGGCAAAACAAACCAAAAACTCTGATACCAGAAATGTATACAAATAACCCTATCACCAAAATGGAGCTGCCTACATTGTGCAAAGCATGATGTCTTGAGAATAGTTAAGATAACCATGCCTGACCAGAACCCACACAAAATATCTGAGGCATGAGTTTGGACAACACACCATTCACAAGCAGGCATTTTGAAATACTTGTAGCACGCAGAGAGTTAGCACCTAAGAGTGGACATCCTATCACCAAGCTTCACCTGTGCTCTCAGGAATTCATCAGGTAAGAAGGCACAATTTTCCTGGTCCATGCCCCCTGTGACATCTGTCACCGATGCCAAGTGAGCTTGAAAAGGGGGCCTGACAGGAGGGTCAGATGGGTCACTGGTTAATGCACACCTTTGGCTACCTTAACCCTGGGCATCCATGAGACATCTCACCTCTAGAGTATTCAGTGGGCCCAGAAAGAGCTGCTTCTAAAATTCACCTTCCAGGTACTTGAGTCAATGCCAAACAAGAGCACAAAGCAAGCCTTCAGAGCTGCCCACCTTGGCTTGAGACGAGAAAACACCACATCTAATCTGGTTTGCAGTCTGACCCTTGGAAACACTGACTTTTTCCAAGTGCACAATGCTCTCCATATTTGAGGCAGGGCTTCCCCCTGTCTGTGACATCCATCAGCGGGTGATTAGAGTATCATGGAATCACTTTAGAGGGAAACCATTTCTCTTTTCCCAGGCCAACATCATCTGTATGAAAATAACAACTACTACCATAAGGACACAATATGACACAAAATTAAATCTCCAACAAAGGCAGTGTCCTGCAGGGGCAACTTACCCAACCATCTTCTGCCTCTAACAAAACCACTGTCAACTATAGCCACCACGCAGCCTCAAGAACTGTCCACTGCAAAACATTAACAACTGACATGCAGGTGTGTTTCCTTTTACTGGATAGATGTGTAGATGAAAAAGACTGGTCGATGAGTAACTTTTGTAAATCAAGTTCTGTTGTTTTTAATTCCTACAAAGGCAACACATGTTCATGGTATAATATTCAAACTGAACAGAAGAGGAGAAAGTGGAAAGTAAGTACTTTAATTTCCTGTACATCCCTCCAGAAACATTCTATATATGTAACCACTTACATAGGACCTTCACTCACTCACACACACACACACACACACACACACACACACACACCAAGCTTTATACGACACAATTTCTTCAACATTTCTTCCTCACTTGGTCATTAACTGAGCCCTTCCAATGGAACACACCTGAATCTCTTAGTCTGAGGACACACCCATGTTTTCTGAGATGTCAGTGTCTGCTCCGTGATGAAAGGATGCTATAATCAAATAAGTTTTGGAAAAGCTGATGTATCTAATTAAACAGCTTTCTCCATGGAAGAAACTCATATTCCTTGAGTATCTTACATACACAACAAGCTGCCATGAGTGACAGATTTTGCTTGGCAGATCTTCCTTCCAAAGTATTTTTTTCAGGGACAACTTATGAGTACCTTATGTAATGTTCTTTCTTCCTGCAATATCCCCACTTCCATCCCACACCAGTACTGGACTAACTTTCTCCTACAGACATCAGTTGCCACATCTTAGGGAATGTACCTATAGCCGAGTCTCAGCCCAGCTCATCCCAGTCCAGGTTGAAGGGCCTAGGATGAGCTCTCAGTGAACCTCAGCACTCTTCACCAGTCCATTCCCTCAAGTTGTCAAAAATGCTCAGGGGTATAATCCTTCCCCCACAGCCTCCCCACTGGCCTGCAAGCTCATGAAAGCACAGGCAGCATCCACCCATCCTTCACCACACCTCCCCGTGCTGATGACCAGCACCTGACACACAAGAATGTGTGTGGATGTCCCTAAAGCAGTCTCTGACATTGATGTCCCCAGAATCCAGCTCTGTAACTGTCACTCCAGTTGCTGCAGTGGAAGAATGTACTTCCAAATATACTATGCTGAACTTTCTGGGGAAGCAGGGCCTTTTCTGCATTGTGAATCATTGCTTCCTTACTCATGCACCTGCCTTGTGTGCACTGGTACGGCAGGGTAGTAGGGTTAAATGTGGAACCATCTTGTCTCTGACAGAAATATCTCCAATGTGTGAGCAGTTGGTACCTACTGACATTCTGATTCAGAATTTGTTTTACATTTAAAAAAAAAAGACTTTCTGCTGCAACGTTTACTTTGATCAGGGAAGAGATTGTGAATGTTTATGCAAAATAATACAACTTCCATCTATTATGGATTTTCACATGCTGAGAAGAAAATAGCAGCATTTGACAAAAACAGAGCCAGGATTGGCCACATGCAGAAGTATGCACGTTAGCAGGCATGACAACCATGGAATCCCTCAGCACAGGGGTGGATCTGGTAGCACACAGGACACAATGTATAGAGGCAGTGTAGCCTGGTGGCTCTGAAGGCAAAATCTCAGGGTCACATGCAGACCAGCACATCAGCTGAGTGAGCTCTAAGCATCAGTTTTCTTATCCATAAAACAGAACTAATAATTGTCTCTACTTCACTGATCTGCAGATAGGATTGTACTGTATTAGATAATGTATATGCCTGGAACATATCAACCCCACATCAATGTTATCTAAAGGAAGGAAACTAATGGAGAAAGACCCCAGTGGGTTAATGCACAAGGGAGCGTTTCCAAGGACATTGGGGAGAGAACTCTAAACAGGAAGTCCTATTAGCTTAGAACTGAAAGAAAAGAGTATGGAAGTGAAAAGGAAGATTTCCCTTATGCCCCTGTGAAGACTAGTAGCACAAAAAGCAAAGGGCCCCAGACACAGGACAGCAAAGGGCATTATTTGAAGCTGTACACATTTAATTAGTAGTGACACCAAGATTCTCAGTAAGTCCATGGCCTGAGCAGTAGCACTTGAGTACAAAGAGGCTCCCCTGGCCTATGTCCAAGCATGAGGAGCAAGAGGGAACCAGGACTACGTTATAGGAATCTAGCTGCTTGGAAAAAGTCACTGACTTCAGAAGAGCAAGCAACTCTGGCTCCATGCTAGTGTACAACTCCAGTAATAAATGGGGTTCTGGGGTACAGAAGGAAAAAGGTTGCCTTATTCAGGGTCATAGATATTTCCTGAACAGTTTTCTTATGGATAAGAAAACTGATGCTTAGAGCTCGCTCAGCTGATGTGCTGGTCTGCATGTGACCCTGAGATTTTGCCTTCTAAAAGAAGCCCTCCACTGTGGGCTTCTAACTTCATTCTTACAGCAGTGATTAAAGGATTCTTGGAATGTTACTAGCACACACACTAGCCATGGTGCTAAAGGCTCAACATCTAGAATTATTTACTGCTTACAAACCCCAGAAATAGGGGCTACCATAATGCCCTGTCACAGAAGACAACCAGCACAGCCTGAGCCCTTGAGGTACTAGGTCAGTACCCAGGCAACGGGCCAACATCATGGTCATACTCAGGCACCCCCAATGGCTGCCTACAGCACATGGGGAGGTGGCAAATGAGACAGCATATCCGGGGTCTCGATACAAGCATGGCTCTTGGTCAGTAATCAACAGTCATTTATTCAAACGTTCAACAACTCAGGGCTAAACATAAACCTAACTCCAAGGTTAAGGAGACACTCTGGACGCCCGCCATCCACTAACATGGAGCTAAGGAAATGTAGGTACAGACCTGCTCCTACACTCACATCTATGCAGATCTATGTCTGTGTCATGAGTGTGCATAGAAGTGCAAAAGGACCGTCAAGGGAACTTGAGCTCAGTGGTCACTAAAGCTGTGAACTGCAAGACAGAGGTGGCTATTCTGCAACGTAAAAGCCTAGTTTCCAAACTAGAAGACACAAACTGAGAGTACTTTTGGAACGGCCAGTTCCATGGCATTAATCTCGTGTGTGTGTGTGTGTGTTAACACTTTGGTCCTACTGTGCGCATCCTGGTGGATTCTGGTTGAGAAAGTTCACCAGGTCCCTGCGAAGACCACTGGGCCAGGAGGGCTGGATGGACAGGTCCTTGAGTGTTTCTCCAGGGCTGGGCTGTGTGCTCAGGCCTTCTGATTGTGACTCCCATGTCCGATTTACAGCCATTAGCACCATGACCCAATTAGGGTAGGGAGAGAGACCTGAAGCAAGATTCAAGCCCACTCCTAATGATTCAGCACAGAAGTACAAAGAGAAAACAAAGCACTTAGGACACAAATTAGTTTTGGACATCCTGGAGTCAGGCTCTCACACCCCCACCATTCTCTCTGTCACACACACACATATACACACACAGACACACACACACACAGGGAAAATGAAAAAGAAAAAAACTTTAAACACAGCTTTTTAAAGGGCTCATGAGTCTTCTTACACATCAAATGACTCTAGAAAACAACATTTTAATGATTTCCGTGTAAACGAATCAGAAACATGTGGATTAAATTTCCCCTAAAATATACACATGTAATTAAGGGGAAAAGTGCCTGGCAAAATGCATTTTGCATTTTATCAAACCCAACATTTGAAAAATAGGTTGAGACATCTGACAAATCCCAACCCAGCAAGCCTGACCATCTCCACAGAGAACTCCATCTCTGCTTCTAAACAGAGGACCTGCGTCCTCCTTGCCAGGCCACTGCCTCTCCTGGGCTTTTTAGAAGCCCCCACCGCACTGTAAAAGACAAATGATTCCTCAGGCTAGAAATCTGTGGTTATGGGTTGGGCCCTTTCCCTGATTTCATTTCAGAGGTTGGGGTTCCCAGCACAGGTGAGCCTTGAAGCCCAGGTTAGCCTGACCTGCTAGGCAAGTCTAGAAAATGAAGTGGTGTTCTATATCCTGCAATTTACCCCTTCCCTCCTCTGCGGGGCTGTCCACCTCTCACCACCCCTCCATTACCAGTGGAAGAAGAAAAAGCAAGATCAGAAGTCATTATTTTTGTGTTGTTTTTGTGCAAAAATGAAGTGGAAAGGTTATTGTGTTTTTTAATTGTAATTCTCATCCACTCACCTTGCAACAAGCATTTATTTGGGCACCTACTATGTGCTAGGTAACATGCTGGGGCTGAGAAGTCATAGGAAAAGAAATTAGACAAGGCCCCCTTTCTCCCCTTGGAAGGCTGCCATTCTCACTGGAGCTTGCTCTCTGGGCACCAGGCTCTCACCTTAGCTCTCTGATCATGACCATTCCATCCCCGGGTTCTGAGTCCTGGACTCCTCCTCTTTTCCCTTCTTCTCCTTCAGTGTGAGTGAACCCAGATTTCCACCTCAGTCCTCTTTCTGACAAAGCTGTCAACCATATTTTATTCACACTTTCCATGATTTTCTGATGGCTCACAGTCTCTCACCACACACATAGCCCTCCCAGACCCCTAGCTACTCTCCGATTCTCACCAAAGAGCAACTGCCACTGTTGTGGGCCAGTCCACAGTCCTTTGGACACCACACTCCTACAGTCTCACAGTCCAGCCCCAACCTCTCACACCTCAACACCCAAACCTTTCACTGGCTATTCTTCACTCCTTGCTTGACGAACTCCTTCCTATTATTTTCCTCTTGGGGAGCCTTTCTTCCAGGACCAGATCAGTCAGTCCCTTCACTGCATGGCCCTTAGCCCTGCACCAACACTGCCACTGAGATGCTTGTCACCCAATCACTCCTCGTTCAGCGCCTATCCCTCCCCACTGCCGAGACATGTCTGTCTCAGTCATGAACATACCTCCAGAGTGTGGCATAGTCAACATTTGAGTAAAGAGAAATGGAAGGAGTTAAGGAAGGAGGGAAAACAGCATATTTTACTGAGGCATACTTTACCGGTTCTTCCCACCCTTCTTCCCTTTGCTTCGAGGATATTTGCAGGGCTAATATGCAAAAGTTACATGAGTCAGCACCTTCCCCCAATTCATGTGAGTAACTCAGTGAAGTTATACGACAAGTTGTCATGTTAGGAAAAGGTGGAAAGATCAGAAAACAACATCTGGAAAAAGGTCTTGGGTCTCGCTGCAGTGAGGCCACAAACTCCACACCCAGTCAGTGCTCAGAGAAAGGTGAAACTTCAGAAAGGAGGCTGCAGAAGGACCCAAGAGGGTGGGCCTCATAGTCTAGGACTCACACTCTGCACAAAGATACCCATATCTCAGGATGGCCTAGAAGTAGCTAAGCCCCAGCGCCAGGAGATCCTGTAGAACCTTGTCCCTATTTCTCCAGCATTCACACCCAGAGAGGCATCGCCAGACAGACAAGTCCTACCTTGTAAGGAACTGCTAACCCTATGGCCTGAGATAAGTCCTCTGGCTTTTCAGACTTTAATTTCTTCATCTAGAAAAGAGAGTTGAGAGCACAGGCTCTCAACTTCCTCTGTAGCCCTTGTGGGGCTACAGAGGAAAGAGAATGAAGCCAAGGTGGTAAAGTGGTACAGATGTTTAAATCCATTTACTGCTAAAATTAGCATTTTCTTTCTTCCAGCCTAAAACTACTAAAAAGGAAGCTATTATCTTTGCTTCTCTTCTGCATGAATCTGAAAAACTCACATGCTACAGGCTTCATCCCCCTGCCTCCACCAGTCAAGTTACAAAATCATTTGTATTTAATGCTATCTATTGGCACATTCCTATCATTGTTTTTATTCTATTTTATTTTCTGCTTCATAGTTATTGCAGAATGACAGGGAGAAAGCAAATCGAACAAAGAAGGGGGTAACCTCAGGTTAGTAGTCAGAAATAGAACAACACAATCCTAAAGGTACCCATTCATGGTCTTCAACCACCACATGAGAAGATATAAGCAGAGACTTATAGTCTAAACATTATTCTATTTCCAGTTCTTGGGTTTGGAGTACTTTAAAACAAATATATTTGACAGCCAAATGACTGCGTTTTCCTTATAGCTGCCCTAGTGAAAAATGGCTCACAGGCCTGCAGGCCCTGAGTGGGCGAGTTATGAGAGGACTCATCCTGCCTCTCCCTGCCGCGGGACCCGTGACCCACTGTTACTCTCTCAGAGTTCAAGTTCTTCCTCCCTGCACATAATTGCCTGTGAGAATGGCAAACTGGTGTGGTCACAATAACGGTAGGTTGTGCTGGTGCCAGCCAAGGACCTGCTTTCGCAGAGGTTGCACGCTTCACCTGAGCCTGTGACTGCAACTCCAGGGCAGGGACACATGTTCCCTCCAGCAGGTGACAGAAGCCAAAGGCTTTGGGCGAGCTGCAAAGCCATCTGCAAGCCACACGTGTGTCATCCTGGCAGTGCTCACAGTGACCCCCCAAGTCAGGGCTGCCCCATTTTACAGCTAAGGATGCCAAAGATTGGAGGGGAGGAGAAACTTGCCCCAACTATGTACTGGGTAGCCACAGAGCTCCAGCCTTCTTTGAAGCATTTTATCCTCTCCACAACCCTGAAGCAGATCATGGGATTTTTCTCCAGTGTATGGGAGAGGAAAGAAAAGCACAGACATTTTGTGTCACCCCATGGGGCCGGGAGGCAGGCCATGATCTCAAGATACTTATGGCGCAGACCCTGGCTGTGGCTCTGGCCCTGCCTACCTACCACTTCCCAGACCTTATTCTCAAGCTTTCTTGTAGCATCTGTGAGCCACTCAGTGGCCTTTTAAAACAATGTCTTTTCCATTTAGAACAGCTAGGGTATATTTCTGTTGTTTGCAAACACCAGAGTCCTGGGGGACTGCTCCCAGGCCAGGAGGCACAATCTCGGTGCAGCCACCTCACCCCACAGCTGCAGAAAGCCTAATGTGTAGAAAGCAAGGCATAAGGGGCAAAGGGGACACCAGACTGAGTCAGCAGGATCTCCCACCCTCAGAGAACTCCAAGTAAGAAGGAAAACACAAAACATGTCTGCATTGCACTTCTGGAACAAAGTGATGCTAGAACATAGCAATACCAGAACAAAGAAATAAAGCAAAGTCACTTACGTAACAAAAGAGTGAAGGGATTGAAGAAATTGCATTGAGCTAGTTTTTAAGAATAAGCATTTTGGATAAGCAGGAAAAGGAAAAAGCCAGGGAGTGAAGCAAGACAAAATGGAAAGAGTAAGGTGCACTCTGAACAGAAGGGGCGGGGGCGTAGGGGGGGGTCTCAGCTGGGTGGAGCAGAAAAATGGGAATTAAGGGATAAGTTGAGAATAGAGTAGTTTCTTTCTTTTACACATATGTACACACACACATACACAAGTATAATCTACTATATGTGTATCCCATATCACATGTGTATCTGTGTATATGTACATGTGTGTCTGTGTATATGTAAATTTTATGCCACAACAGCCTGCAACACACTGTAAAAGGAGTTCAGCTGTATCTGAATCTAGTGTCAGATCATCAGCCATCTCATCCTGCCCCATGCTTTACTCACAGAGGATGTCTTCCAAGAAGCCTCGCAGATCAGAAGACTCAGTCTGGGGGTGCCCCAGTGGCCACTCAGCAAACATCTCTTGAAGAGGCTTCGGGAAGAAACTACAGCAGCAGGCACCTGAGACACATATCTAAAGACCTCAGGAATAATGTTTTTTCAGTTCTGGGGCCAGTACTACAGCTTGCCTACATGCCACCAATTCTAAAGCCTCTTTTCAGGCCCACAGGAAGGTGCCTCAGGCACAGAATAAGTGCTGACTTGGCTGAAGAGCCAGGCTGCATGGCCTAGCCAAGGAGACAAAGAGCAAACTACAGAAAACAGGGAGATTTTATCAGCCAGCTTCACTGCCCACTAGATTCTGCCCAAGAGCTCAGCATACAGAAGCGCCTGAACAAGGAGCAAACCAGTCTGTTGTGTACCCACAGGGTCCTAGCTGCCAGGGAGGAGGAACCTGTACTGGTTTCCTCTGATGGGGGCAAGATTTCTAACCCGGAATGTCACAGCCAGTGGCCAAGCTCTGAGCATGTGTTTTCAGTACATGTCATCAATAACTAGATCTGGGCTGGAGGCTGCAGCTTGAAAAGAAAAAAGACTTTGGGGGGCTGGTTTGAATTAGGTAAAATAGAGACAGGAAAAAACCCCCCACACACAAACACACCCCCCCCCCCCCCCTTTTAGGCAGCTACTCACTGCTTGGCAAAGACAAGATAATACAAAGCCTGGCTGACCTTGGTCCACGATCCCACAGCCTGGTTGGAAGATGACTGAGTGTGGGATAGAGGTGGTAGGCAGAAACCACAGGGCTGCTGAGGATGGCTTTAATGTCATAATGTTCCTCCACAGCTCACGTGTCTGACAATCTTTAGGGTTCGGCCGAGCAAGCTTGCAGCCACAATTCTACAGTGTGAGTGATCAATGGCAGTCCAGGTCCTATAGGTGTTCCTCAATGAAATGTACAATTAGGCCTTTAAAGTTCAAGGAGCAATTAAATCTCTGTAATGGTGCTAATGGCTCGGGCAACCTTGAAGCAACTGCCATACTTTAAAAGATCATTCTGAACTGTTTAATGTCTGAAATTACTTTGTTAAATCTTGTTAATTCTTCATCTTCAGTTGAGAATGTCATTAATGCTGAGGGATGGCTTTCTTCCAGCCATATGCCCCAGAGGGCTTCCTTCCTCAGCTGACAAGATGGACTAAACTGCACCAGATGAAGCTTAGCCCTCTAGGGCCTGGTGGAATTTGTCTTCTAAGAAAGAGTCCAAAGTTAAGATTAGTTCATAACACACAGCTCATGGCAGTAGGCTGTCATGGGTGGCTCAGACAGACATCACCTTCAAAGGGAGAAAGAAAAAGACAAGTGTGTGGCCCCACACCTGAGCAAGTGGACAGACCCCCTCCCAAGTACTCCCCTAATAAGGACTTCCCATCACTCTGACTTGCAGCGGGTACAGGATGTCCTGATAGCTCATCACCTGCCTGTTCCCAAGTAAATGTGTGGCTACAGCTGGCTCACCATGGAGTCCTGGATAATGATCAGGACAAAAACAAATGGGCCCTGTCTCCACTGAATATTGAGGGTATATGAAGAAAGGAAGACATTCAGGATCCAGTCACAAAAGACAGGTATGAGAAAAAGGTTTCAGCCATAGTGAGTGAAAAGCTCTCTAGTTCACTCAACAGTGAACTAGAACAATTTAGAAGGGCAATTAATAGAAGATGTGATTTCCCAACAATAATAATGACAGTTAAAAGGCACCGAGCACCTTCTGTGAGTGATAATTATGCTGAGTCTGCACATGCATTATGTTATATACTGATAATAACACCGAGGGAGTATATACTCTGTATTTTATGAGTAGGGCAGCTGAGACTCAGGGAGGCACAGTTACTTGCTTAGGATCACAGAGCCAACAAGGGGAAGGCGGGATTCAAATCGGGAGCCCTTGCGCTTCACCACTGAACTCTTGTCTATGATGCCGGCATGGGGTGGGAAGGTAGGGTGAAGGAAAATGGTCTGAATACTTTCATAATCTTGATGGCAGACAATGTGGCAGGTTCTTATGTGGAACTATCTGATTTATTTTTCTGGGAGAATGGTTATTTGCTTAGGAGCTTTCTAGTACAACTGAACAGAACAAAACCCTACCCAAAATGCTGAAGATGCAGAAAATAACATCCTTAATTTAAGTCCTTCATAAACATCATCTGTCTAGTGGCAATGGCCCATCTCACAGCTACCCCAGGAGGTAGACAGTTTTTATCACATCCTAGAGCTATGGAAACTGACTTCTAGAGGAATGAGGTGGGGCGCCTAGGCTTACAGCTAATAAGCAATGGAATGCCAGTACCAGGCACCTGGCTACTATAACTCCAACTCAAATGGGCAGACAGTTTTGGGGAACGAGCTCTAAAGCCAATATGAAGACTGGATTTGAGGAACACAAGTCTAAAAGCGTGAAGTTCCAGTAAGGTCTGTGCTGCTTAGGACTCTCACAGCTCCAAGCTACTAAGCCCTTAAATATCATTACAAGAAGTAAAGAAAGAGAGCGATGGATTACATCAGAAGTTGGTGAATTGCAGCCAGCAGTTCAAATCCAGTCATCTGTTTTTACAGATAAAAAAGTTTTACTGGAACGCAGACATCTCCACTGATTTACATATCATCTATGGCTATATTTGTGCCAGAACAGCAGAGCTGAGTAGTTGCGAGAGAGGCTGTGTGGCCCACAAGCCAAGACACTAATTATCTGGCCCTTTACAGAAAATGTTTGTGGACCCTTAGACCAGATGTTAGAGACCTTGATGCTATCACCAGCTGGGGAAATAGCAAATCCAGAATCTCCAAGGCAGAACAGGCACACAATGCACATGTTAGTTGGGGGTAACATATCCCACTTGGGATTGTGTTCCAAAACACAATATCCCAAAGTGGCACCTCTGCCCCTCAACACCGTACATAGCACCCTCTAAAAAGAGCAATAGCATGAGTCTTACCTTTGTTGTACATGTTTGTTGGCACCTGGACATCACTTAGACTGATGTTCACAGGCAAATTATTAAAGTGGTCATTTGGAGCCAAGATGAATTCCTTCCCCAGCTCCAAAAAATTTCCATCTTTGTCCCTTTCATTTATCAGTACGGCATTGAAGTATTCATACTGAAAGAGAAAGTCACAAAACATAGCATGAGGATTTTGAGCTCAGACATATCTGTGCATAAGCTCTGGCTGACTCTTACATTTACACAGGGTGCTCTGTAATCACTTTTTTAGTTTTTGTACAGTTTGTGACAACTTTTTCACAGTGCTATATATTTGTCAATGTCATTAGTAAACATTAAATATTTTCTGAAACCATAAATGTGAAGGAAGAAATTTTACAGTACTTCCTTAGATGAATATAGAAAGAGAGCCCTAAAATTTTTTTAATTCTTTAAATTTTGAAGACAGAACCTAACCTAATATAGCTTACATTTAAGTCAGAGACTAGAACTCAGCAAAAAAATAATAAGTAAGTATATAACAGGTACTCATAATTTCTATGGAAAAAAATAATAAAGCAGAATAAATAGGAAGCAGAAGTGGAAAAGGCCATATTTTTATATGTGGTGCTTTGGAAAGTCTTCACTGCTATGGTGGACACAGAGATTGAATGAAGGGAGAACATGAGTTATGTGGAAGTCTGGGAGGAAGCATCCCTGGCAGAGGCACCAGCAAGGACAAAGGTCTTCAGACAGAAGTATGCTGGCATGGTTTACAAATGTCTATATCATCTAACATTTATAGTAAATTAACTCTGCGATAAAAATTACTCTAAATGTTTTTCATATACTCAATTATCTTAAAACTCTGTGAAATCGATTTTATTATTATTCCCAATTCAAAAATAAGGAAATCAATATAGAGAGTTTACATAACCAGTCAAAGATCACATAGCTGAAACTTACGGCCAGAATTCAAATTTTGGCAGTCTGTTTGCTCTTATCTACTGTAGAGAATTGCAAAATGGGAGATAGAAGGTGTGTCTGGAATCATGTGATCAGGAACTCGATACAATGTTGCTGATATACTAAGGACACTAATGTAAAAGAAGAAAACAAATAAGACACATGCATAATGTACGTAAAGAGATAGTCTAAGAAAGAATCCAAAGGAAATATTATAAATCACAAACACTATAACAGAAAATAATAATTTTGATGGCTTCTCACCAACAGAGGAGACATAGACAAGGAATCATAGCACCTGAAAATATGGTAGCAGGAAATTCCCCAAATGAAAAGCAAAAAGAAAAGAGTATTCAAGCACCAAAGGGCACTTAGAAAAGACATGACATACGTAATGAGAATACTAGAAAAAAAGAGGAAGGAGCATAAGGAATATTCAAAGTAATAACAGTTGATAAGTTGGAAAATCATGACAATTTCAAACCACAGGTCTAAGATGCTCAAAGAACACCAAGTGCATTGATATAAAAAACTTACATGTAAGTGTACATATTCAAATTGAAAAAAATCAAAGATTTGAAGTCAGATGGCAGAGACAAAACCTAACCTAGTAAGAACAAGAAAAATCATTACTTCATACAGCTCTTCAAAATCCAAACTAAAAAGGAGAGAGTGCAATGAAATATTTCAATGATTCAAAGAAAAATCCCACCAATCTAGAATTCTCTATTCAGAAAAATTATCTTCCAAAGATGAAGAACAACAAACTTTATACATAAAAATTGAAGGAGTTTTTTTTTTTTTGTAACTAGACTTCCATGCAAAAAGAAAACATTAAAACTTCTTCAAAGAAAACAACATATATGTAAAAATTTTTTTTTAAAAAGCCCTCTGATCCACATAAGAAGAGTGGGAATAAATAAAAGTAAAATTCAGAATCTCTTTTTCATAGCTGAACTGACAGGCAACATCAAAATAGTAACAGCAACAAATTATTGGATGATTATAGTTTATGGATAAATGAAATGAATGTCAGGAAAGTTGTAAGTGGTTGGGGGATGTCATAAGGATCTGCCATAAGGCAAATACATTTCCCACAAAAGTGGGCTTAAATTAGTTGTAAGTATGTATTATAAACTATAAGGCAACCACTAAAACAATTTGGAAAGAATTATAATACATATGCTAAGAAAGGATAGAAATTACATCCTATAGTAAGCTCAAGTTAAACTATAGAAAGCAAAAAAAAAGAAAAAGAGTAGAAGGAAGGAAGAGCAAGCAAGGACAATGGATAGAAAAGTCACAAATATGGTAAACAGCAATCCAACTTTATCAATAATTACTTTAAATGTGAATGGTCTAAATATGCTAATTTAAAAGCAGAGACCATCAGAGTACAGAGTGGATAGTAGAGAAAAAAGTAGCTAAGTATGCTGACTTAAGAAATCAATTTTAAATAGAGAAAAGATTAAAAAGATAAATGATAGGAAAGATATACCATGTTAATACTAATCTAAAGAAAATAATAATAACTACATTAATTTCATAAAGGGAAATTACATTACATGACAACAAAGTGGCTTATTCTCCAGGAAGATAAAACAATCTTCAATGTGTATAGACCTAACATCACAAGGCTAAATGGCATGAGGTAAAAATTGATTGAACTACAAGGAGAAATAGGTGAATAGACTATTACAGTTAAAGATTTCAACACCCTCTCTCAGTAACTAATAAGTCCAAAAGGCAGAAAACTAGTAAGGATCTAGTTAAGCTAAACAGAACCATCAGCTGGAACTAATTACACTTTTAGAATCTTTCATACAAGAAACAGCAGAATACACATTCTTCTCAAACTCATGTGGAACATTATCACCAAAGAGACCATATTCTGGGCCATAGGGCACACCTTAACAAATTTTAAAGAACAGAAATCAGTAACGAAAAGATAGCTGGACAAATTCCAAAATATTTGGAAATTAAACAACACATTTTTAATAAACACGAGTCAAATAAAAAGTCTCAAAAGTCTAACTAAAATAAAAAAATAACAACTTATCAAAACTTGTGAGATGCAACAAAAACAGTGTTGAAAAGGAAAATTATAGAATTGAAATCATGCATTAGAAAAATCTAAATTTAATCTTCTCAGCTTCAAGTTTAGGAAACTTAAAAAAAGAAAGAAAGAAAAATAAGAGGAGCAGATTGATCCCAAAATCAAGCAAAAGAAATGGATTTTTTTTTGGTAGATCATTAATCAATGAAATTAAAAATAGGAAACCAGTTGAGAAAACCAATAAAGACAAAATGTGATTGTCAAAAAAGACTCATTACAGTGAGCAGATTAAAAGCAAAATCAGGAAAGGCAAAGACACATTGGGTGAAATCCAGAAGAATCCAGATGCAAGCTTCTAAGAGTTCTCTCACATAATGATCACAGGAGATGCACCTACATATTCTGGAGATGAGATACTAACAACACAATAGAAATATTGTCTACCCTGGAGACTGTTTAAAGACCCAGTACTAAAGATTTTTATTGGGGATTGGTAATGTAGCAACACTATTTACCTACTTAACCTAGCTGATTTCATAGAATTCCATGCCTAACAACTGCAGAGCACATTTTCTTTTACAGATTAAACAGGACCATCATGTGAGTAACAATAAATTTAAAATAATGAAAATATGCAAAGTATGTACTTAATAATGGGCTAAATTTAGAAATCAATATACAATAATGACAAGAAAGTAACAAATCTAAGAAAACGTAATATCTAGTAAAATCCCAGTGATAAGAAATTAGCAATCTACTCCATTGTCAAAGTAGAAATGACATAAGAAACTGAAAAATATTTTGAAGTGAATAGCAATGAAAAAATCAATATTTGTGAACAATAATTAGCGTGGATTTAGATACAAATTTATAGCTTTAAAAGTTTAAATAGAAAAGATGAAAATTTTAAGAGGGATAATCTAAGATACTACCTTACAGCGATAGAAAAAGAAGAAGTGGAACTCAAAGTTAGAAGGAATAAAATAACAGATTAAGGCCCTCCCTGGTGGTGCGACAGGTTAGGTCACAGCACTGCAAGCTGGCCTCAGCCGCTTCAGTATGAGTAGACCCCTGGAAACCCCCTCGTTTGCCCCCCGAGGGGGATCCACATGGCTTGACAGACCTCTCCTGACCCTCCTGACCCCACCACTGCTCCCCTCAGCAGTGTACTTTGTGATCTGCCTGTTCTGCTCCCCACTCTGTCTGGTGAATCCTCTCACCACCGCACCACTGGCCTGTACCCCAGTTCTGTATGCATAAATAAATCCTAAAAAAAAGAATAACAACAGATTAAAAAAAGAAGCCTCTAAGACAGAAAATAAGTAACAGAGGGGGGAAAAATGGTATCAAAAGTTGGTTCTTTAAAATGACTGATGAAATTAAAATCCAAGCTAGACTGATGAAGAAAAATTAAGAAAGCACAAACTGCATCTGAGTCATACACTGGGTTATAAACCTGTGCATTGTTCCCTGAATAAAAAGCAATACAACAAAAAATTATTATAGCTTTAAAAAATGTACATACACAGACAAGTGATTTTCAATAAAGTGCCACAGTCCCTAATACACAGCATATACATATTAAATCAAGAAAAATGATAGACTTCAATGTAAAAGCTAAGTCATTATCATTTTTTTAAGTGATGAATATTCTTATAACCTTCATGTGAGTAATGATTTCTTAGGACATTAAAAGCACTTGCCATTTTAAAAACTGTTAACTTGAACTTTATAAAAATCTGATAATCAGTTTCAGCATTAATAAAATAGATAGGAAGGCCACTGTTAAGAAATATATATATATATATATATTACACACATCTTTCAAATGGCTTATTCCCAGAATATAAAAAAAAGTAACTCAACTTAAAATCATCAATTAAAATATAGACAAGAGATCTGAACAAATAGATTACAAAAGGAAGCAGACAAATGGCTCATAGCCAAAGTAAAAAAATGTTCAACATGATTAGACATAAAAGAGGTTCAAAATAAAATTTCAACTAGATGTAATTTACACCCACTAGAAGAACTGAAATAATTGTAAAAAACTTCTGACAATACTAAATGCTCACAAGGAGTGACCAGAAATCACATACATTGCTCATGGAAATCTGAAATATTACAAATGCTTTGGAAAATCATTTTGCAGTTTCTTGCAAAGTTAAAACTATATTAAAGACTCAGCAATTCCACTACAAGGTATTTATTGAGGAGAAATGACAATATATAAACACAGAAATGTCTGTGGGACTAGTCATGGTAGCCCTGTTGCAAGAGGCAAAAACTAGAAATAACCCAAATGTCCATCAATAGATGAAAGGAGACACAAATCTAGGATATATTCATACATTACTTCAACTCAGAAACAAATTACCAAGATATTAATGGGTCTCACACACATTTCAAGTGAAAGAAAACAGAAACAAAAGGGACATATGTTTGATCCCATTTATACAAAGTTGTAAAACAGGAAAATTTATTATTCAATAATGACAGCAACCAGGGGTTGCTTCTGGGAGGAAGGGTAAGGATCCATGGGAAATGGACCCAAGAAATACCCTTGATTCCTGGGACTGCTCTATGTCTTAATTCTTCATGAACAGCTCATGTGTCTTCACTCATCAGCAGTCATAGAATTGCATGCTAAAAAACTGACACTTTATTATATAGAATTTTATGTTTCAATACAAAAATTATCACAAAGGATCTTTGATTTCTTATATTATTAATTCAAAAACTTTGTAGAAGCAAAATTCAATTTAACAAATTCCACCCAACCATCTTTTAAATTAAACTGTGATATGACCCCAAAACAAAAGAACTCAAACCTTTTCGCTTAAATATTAACCCAGGGAGCAACTTAGCAGGCAGAAACTCCTTGGCTAACCCACAAACTGCTCAGGCCACAGTGGAGACCCCCAATCTTCTGCACAAGTCTGCTTTGCAGAAAATATATCAGCAGTGCTTTCTCCCACAACTGCATGTAAGGTGAGGTCTTTATCTTTCACAGACCCAAGAGCTTCACAAAGAATTATCACACTTTTAAAAACTCAAGTCTTCAACTTCATTGTTTCATTATAACTGGATGTTAAATTAACAAAACAAAAAGCTTCAGACTGCTTGGCACATGCCAGTGCAATAATAGTTCCTGCAGAGCTTCTCTGGGGGCAGCTTTGAAATTGCCATTTAATTGAACAATCCACACATCCCGAAATGCAAATGAAGAAAAGATGAGACATAATCAAGATTTTGCTCAATGACACTCATTATTGGCCATAGACAACTGTGTGTTGTGCTTCTCCTCCCCGAGGCCACTGTTGATTTTGAAAAGGCTAACTTGGTATAAATAAGAATTACTTCTCAGTCCTTGGAATTCATTGCTATAATTATGAAACTCAGTGTTTTTGTCCATATAATCAGTGAAAGATATGTTTAGTCCAAGTCACTGCAATATATCTGAGTCCCTATCACCCATAGAGTCAGACTAAATGATACTTTCGTGAGTTGATCTCATACTGTACTGAGATTGATGGGATCACAGAGGAAATTAAATCAGATGATAAAATGTAGCATATAAAATACAAGGGACTACATGGTAGATGTGATGTGCACCAGAATCTGCTCAAAACAGTGGCCAACAACTAAAAGTGATTCAATATGGCAGAGGTGGGTATATTTTTTTTTAAGAGATTAGTTAGCAAATATTTTATGCTTGGTGAGCTTGAGTTTTGTTTCAACTACTCAACTCTGCTGCTGCAGCAATCATCAAGATCTGAAACAATACATAAACAATGGACAGGTCTCTAGGTCACTGAAGTTTTATTGGCCAAAAATTTCCAACGTTACAAAAAAGATTTGCCCTGCAATTGTAGATTACCAGTCCCTGCAGTACAGTTCAAGAGACATGAGATAAGAAACAACTATAAAAGCTTCTAGCTCAGAGGAATCAAGTATTCCCTTCACTAAAAAGTTTTCAAGAATGATAATGAGGAAGAAGAAAAAGTTGGAGGACTGACACTACCTAGCTTGAAGACTTTCAACAAAGCAACAATAATCAAGACAGTGTGGTATTGCAAAAGAAGATCTAGATTGATGCAACAAAATAGGAACCCTCCCTCCCACAAAACACAAAACACAGTCAACTGATCTTTAATAAAGATAGTGCTGGAACAACTGACCATCAAGAAGCAAAAAAACAAAAACAAAAATCTAAACACAGACATACTTTTCATAAAAATTAACTCAAAATAGATCATAGGCCTAAATGTAAAATACACAACTCCTAGAAGGTAACATAGGAGATCTAAGCAATCTTATACTTGGCAATGCATTTTCAGATATAACACCGAAGATAAAATTTGTGAAAATAATAACTGATAAGCTGGATTTCACTAAATCTAAAAAATTCTGCTCTGAGAAAGCCAGTACCAAGAAATTTAGAAGATAAGCCACAGACTCAGAGGAAATATTTATAAAAGACATATGTGATAAAGAACTGTTATCCAAAATATACAAAATACTCTTAAAATGTAACAAGAAAACTAACAATTTCATTAACAATTTGACTGAAGACCTTACCAGACACCTCACCAAAGATTAACAACCTCATTTGGAAGGATGCACCACCCCCTATGTCACGGGGGAATGCAAATACAAACAGGATGCACTGCACCCGAGAAGAAGGGTCAAAGTCCAGATCACTGACAACAGGCCAACACGATGTGGAACAACAGAGCTCTCATCCCTTGGTGGAAAGCAAAGTGGCACAACCACTTTGGAAGACAATTTGGTTATTCTTACAAAGCTAAACATGCTCTTACCATGTGACCCAGACATTGAGCTCCTTGGTATTTACTCAAAGGAGTTATCCGGGCCCTCCCTGGTGGCTCAGCGGGTTAAAGCGCTGCACTGAGAGGCTAAAGTCACTTCCACATGAGTTCGATTCCTGCCTGCCCCGGAGGTGACCACATGGCGCGGCAGACCTCTCCTGACCCGCCCACTGCTCCCCTCAGCAGTGTACTTCGTCGGTCTGCCTGTTCTGCTCCCCACTCTGTCTCTGGTGAATCCTTTCACCCTCCGCATCTCTGGCCTGTACCCCAGTTCTGTATGAATAAATAAAAATCTTTAAAAAAAAAAAAAAAGAAAAGAAAAATTATATCCACACAAAAATCTGTATGGGAATGTTGATAGAAGCTTATAATTGTCAACACTTGGAAGCGACCAAGATGTCCTTCAATAGGTGACTGGATAAATAAATCATGACTTCTACAGACAATGGAATGTTTTTTGATGTGAAAACAATGAGCTACCAAGACATGATAAGACACGGAGGAACACACATACATATTGCTAAGTGGACAAAGCTAAGCTTATTCTAACTGTATGACATTCTGGAAAAGGCAAAACTGCAGAGACAATAAGATGATAAGTGTTTGCTAGACTGGAAGTGACAGAAGAATAAAGCAGAATACAGAGGATTTTAAGGCAGTGAAAATAGTCCGTATGATACTATAATGACAGATATCTGCTATTAAACATTGTCCCAAAACCACAGAGTGTAAAACACCATGAGGTACCATAAGATAAACAATAGACTTTGGATGATTATGTGCCAATGTAGGTTCACTGTTAGTTAAAATAAGAAAAAGGCCCTATTCTGGTGAGTGATACTAAAACCAGAGGAGGGAAGCTATGTATTCATGGGAACAAGAAGTGCAGGGGAAATCTGTACCTTTCTCTCAATGTTGTTGAAAACCTAAAATTGCTCTGAAAAAAATAAAGCCCTTTCAAAATGTTTTTGAGCAACATCTCTTAAATACATTTATTTATATCTCATGTGTACTATCTACCAGTTATTAAACTAACATGTGTACATTATAAAACAATGTGTAAAAAGATTTATACTAAAGTAGATAGAAATAAAAGTGACATTCTCTCTAGACATTTGGTGGCCCCTGGGCATATCCCTGAATACAGCACTTCTCAAATATAATCTGTGGAACAGAGAGCCA
This sequence comes from Condylura cristata, assembly GCF_000260355.1. Taxonomy (NCBI): domain Eukaryota; kingdom Metazoa; phylum Chordata; class Mammalia; order Eulipotyphla; family Talpidae; genus Condylura; species Condylura cristata. Next base: position 58,017,909 of record NW_004567105.1, read on the forward strand.
TTCCACAGGGTACATAAAAGGAGTAATTATTTTTCAGATGGTATTTTTTTTTAATTGAGGTAATGTTGGTTTACAACAGTGTTTGTGATAGAGGGATTCAGGGTCACAGCTACTCAGACATGTGTTACCATACCATCCCACCACCAAGACACCCATAGTCCCCCACCAGGGTCTTTTGTGCCCACTCCCTTTGTCCTAAGCAATACATTTTTGGATGTATGTCATGGTGAACAAAGCTTGGGAATTTCAGAAAGAGCTGGGCTTTAAGGACAGACAAGGACATGTCTGCATTTCAGGCAGGACTTTTTTGGAACTCATCCGAGAATGTACTATGCACTGTGACTATCTGAGGGAGAGGTGCTGAGTGCTCGAGTCCAGTTGACCACACAGCTGTCCTCAGTATTTGACATGGAAGTCACCGTACAAGTACTTGTGTGGTCGTTGTATCACACAAGATTTGTTCCACACTACAGAAATGGTCTCGTGTTATCCACACACAATAACACAGGGTATTATCCTCAGCTCCAACTTGCTGGTTGACTGACTGACCAAATGACCAATGTCAGAATTTATTTGATCCTGTCAGTTCGGCCTTCCTCAGACCTGTCTTCACAGTCAACACAGGCACCAGGGAAGTTCTCAGCAGGTTGTGAGAATCATGTTGTGGGCAGTATCTCCTAGGACCTGGAAAAAGGGAAGCCAAGGTCATACCAACACACAGCCCAAATTCAGTGCGTCCTAAAGCAAGAGGGTAAAGGTGACTGAGAAGTAGTGGAATTGTAGATCTGGTGTTATCACTGATGGAGGCAGAGCACAAGGCAGGACATCTGGGATCCTCTCAAGACCCTGCAGCTTCCCCAACGCATGCTGGGAATCCCCTCTCCTTCAATGACGTTGTCACAGAACTTGGTAGTTTTGCGTTTGATAGGGCTGCTTCCAGGGAAAAGAAGTCATTGCCTCATTCCTCTACCATTTGTAGAATCTAACAGGTCATTGTCTCTGCTAGATTCCTGCACCACATTGCCACACTTCAGATTCAACAAGAAATGCCATTGGCTAGCAGGGAGGCTGCAGCTTGTGTGCACTCCAACAGGTCAGCCATGACTATCTCTATAACCTGAGAAGTAGTTCTACCAGAGAAACATATGCTCTCTTCTAAATGGTGGCCCAGGCTCTCCCACATCATCCACATCCTCGAAAACTCATCACTCCCTCCTTTAGGGATTGACAAACTGTACCTGTAAAGAGCCAGATAATAAGTACTTTAGGATTTGTGAGAGACAGTCTCTGTTAAAACATTCAATTCTTCTGTTTTAGCAAAAGTAGCCAAATGCAATACATAAACAAATGGGCAGGGCTTCCGATAAGTCTTTATTTACAAAAACAGGCAGCTGGTAGCATATGGCCTCAGTGTCTTGGTCTGAGCCCTGCCCTTGCTCCTCCTGTCAGTCTTTCCAGGTGTGAGGCATCTCATCTCAGCAATCAGATGACCTGAGGCAGAACTTTTCAATACTGACTGAAGAGCTTTTCAACATCTGGACACCTAAACCAAACCTCAGAACAATTAAATCTGAATCCCAACAATTAAGACTGCCTTGGGGTAGGCAGTCACTTTTCAGCCTACCCCAAGGGATTACAATGTACACATTATTTCCAAGGGTGACTTCTGCTTCCCCTTCTCATGAGGCAAGTTGCATAACAGGACTACAAGGCACCACCATAGAGAGCCTGCTTCATGGGTGGGAAGTGTCTGCTCCACACATTTTGGCTTTAATTAAATCCTGCCTGGAATGCTAACTGTTTCGTGTGTGTGTGTGTGTGTGTGTGTGTGTGTGTGTGCATTCGGGTGCGTGTGCACGTGCGCAAGCGCTGTAGCACCAACCTAGAACTGCCTAGATGGTGGCCTATGCTTCTCCCCCCATCTAACCAAATTCAAGGACAAATCGAATTCACAAAATCCAACCCAAGGATTAGGCCCAGAACAGTCAGTAAAAGGAGCTTCCGCTCAAGAAGTGCACAGGTAAGGGAAATTACTCCAAAGAAATGGAATTAGAGAGCAAACCAGAGAGAGAGATGGGGAAAGAGAACAGAGGTAGATTTGTGAAAGACATTATTTGATTATAATGTCCACGGGGCAAGCTGGCTGACTGAAGGTTCTCTAAGAGCTGATGCTGTAGTCTTGAATTCAAGGCTCACAGGCAGGCCAGGTAAGCTAGAAACTCAAGCAGTTTACCCCTTTGCAGTCTTGAGACAGTTGTTTCTTTCTCGGAGACTCTCTTTGCTCTTTAGGCTTTCAGCTGAATAGACAAAATGCCTCTCATTGGGGAGGATGATCTGTTTTCTTCAGAGTCTACTGATTGCAAGTGTTAATCACATGTGTGTAAACAATAACTTCACTGCAACATTGAAACTAGAGTTTGACCAAACAAACAACTGGGCACAGTTGACACATAAAATTACCACTAACAGAGATTGTCCACTTTCAATGGACTGTGGCAGTTGGACTCTGAGCATCATCTCATCTGCTGCCATCTTGCCAGGCAACAGCCTGAGTGACACTTTAGAAAGGAGAGTGGATTGGGTCACTTCTGCTATCCTCAGAATAAATCCTTCCCAGGCTGTTGGCCATGAGGCCCACCAGCTCCCTCCAATGACCATCCCTTCACCTCACTCCAGTCTCACCACCTTCTTGCTATGGTTTGAACAAGTAGTATGGTTCCACTTAGGACCTTTGCCCCATCACCAACCCTTCCAGGCATGCCAACCAGTGCCCTGGGTTGCCTGAGACAGCCACTTCCCCAGTCTTCCTAACAAATGTCATTCTTGGCCTATACTAACTGGTGAGTTACTTGCAAGCCCTGAGTTCTAATGAGCACACTCATCAAGTCCCTGTGATGAGGACCTCCCCAAGAACCTATCAGAAAACTTGCTCTCAGCACCCCAGTGCAGTAGGCCCAGGTCTCCAGCACAGGTGGCCCTGTCCTTGTTTGCATTCATCAGCCCTGTCACTAACTTCAGTCTCTGCTCTACCCCAGTCTTATGGGCCCAGTCAATACCCATCTTTCTCTACCTGACCTTTTTGTTCCTTTATGTGTCATCACCTATAAGGAGAACCAACTGTGAATTCCCCAAAGCTGCACCTACCCCTCTCACAATGTCCGGCACAGGAAAGAACTCTAAAAAGGGAGTGTGGTGAAGGGCTCAATCCCACTTGCAAAGCCCAGGGCTCTCCTCTCCCCCCAAAGCCTTTCTCCTTTCCAGTCACCAGTTTCCTCTGTTTCCTTTTTCCACTCAAGAATTCCATGTATGAAGAGGTTCCTTGATGGTATCCACTCCCAGGGAGGCCCCAAAAGTTTTGTTTCAGGTGGGGTGCCCCAATGGGCAAGAGGGCACCTAGGGGCCTCCATGAATTTCTGAGCATCTCTCTCTCCTCCACAGTGCCTGGAGGTCCTCCTCAGTCAGGAAGTGGGATAATGACTAGATAAGACCCTCTTTAAACTGAACATCTGCTTGTTTCCCCGGCAGCTGGGAAGCACCTTCCCCTGCCTCCCCAGAAGATGGCTCTAAGCCAGAGGAAGAATCTGTGTGAGCCTCCCAACTCACAGCCCAGCGTGTCCCCTCATGAACCAAACGATCCCTTGGTGTGGTGGCTAGGTGGGCTCTGGTGCCTAATGCCTCAGGCTAGAAACTGCCTGCTTCCTAAGGACATGCTGACATACCTACAACTCAGTTTCTTCCCCTGTGAAAAGACAACGGTAACATCTACCTCTTCATGACTTTCTGAGGACTGAATGGGAGAAAATGTATAAAAGCAATAGGCATGGTGCCCAGAGCAGGCCTTTAATATGTTTTGGTTCTCACCTCTTTTCCTTATTTTTTTCCCTTCTCTGCTCTGGGATGATGGCCAGCTTTTTACAACTTAGATTAAAAAATAAAAATTAGTGGGAATATTAGTTCCAAATGAGCCAAACAAATACCAAACTCCTAGTGCAAGTATATCCTGTGGGGAGGTGACACATGCAGCACCCTCTGAGCCCTCTCTCAGGGTCTAGTGCTGTCTAGTTCCTACTCAATAATCTCATTTTCTCCTCATATGTGAAAATTGATTTTTTAATGATCTGTTCCAGAATATTTCTAGGTATTAATGTTACATTAACTCATTTATAATTCCCCAAGTGTCAAAGTTCCTTTAAAAAAACAGATAAAGAATATCCTTCTCCCAGCCATCTGGAATCTCTGGCCTCTGAGAACACTCAAGTACGAGTATTAATGGCCTACTTAACAAGCTACTTATTCAGGCCTTGGACTGCAGCTTCCTGCAGGTCTAGCCGGCCAAATGGCATCTAACTTTATGAGCCTTGGAATGGAGCATTTCACCACACTGAGATCAAATCCCAGCTTGCTGCTTAGCAGCCACCTCTCAGTTACTCCATCTATAAAATGGGTTAACAACACCCTCAGTACAGTGCAATTGTTTTGAGGAATAAACACATATTGGGTAAAAAGCACTGAGTTCAGTGCCTGGATCACAATATTAAGTGGAACTATATAAAACTGCCTCCTTTATAGGTCAAGATTGTTGCATATCCTTAATTTCTGAGAGCTGTAGTGGCCACTGTTGTGAAGGAGCTAAATGGCTCGCAGAGGGCAGAAAGAAACTTTTGAGAAGCATCATTGTCTTGCACTTGCCAGTGGCAGGCTTCCCAGTAGGGTCCCTGCAGACCAACTTTGCCACCTCCCCAACCTAGCTCAGAACGCCTCTGTTCCTTCCATCTAGCATCATGCTCCATGATCCACACGACATGACTCTGCCCATGTAGATTCTGCTGTCCTGAACATAATTAGCTATAATTTCTGCCATGTACTATAATTTTCATTTCTGCTTAGATCCAGGTTGATTATTCCATCCTGGGGCAGCTACCTCTGACCTCTCTGACTGGGGAGCACACTATTACACGCTTGTGAAGTAGCACTTATGTACATCCCAGGTGCCATTACACTTATTTAGGGGTAACTGAACACTTACCTGAGTGATTGTTTGCTTGCTATGACCTCCACTCTACAGGGTGAGGTATATGTGTTCACAGAGGCCATAGCTGTTTCTTCCTGCATCACTGTAATCTGGCACCTAATACAATACCTGGCATGTAAGAAGTACTCATGAAGGAGTATGAAAAGAATAACACTTGCATCACAGAAGGGCCCTGAAGGTGTTCCCTAATTAGGTCAGAAGCTCAGAGGGACTGAAGGCAGCCACAATGAGCTAAGCACTGACCTAGACGACAGAGGGGAACTGTTGGGGGAGCCACCTAGGGTCTGCAAGCACAGGTGCCCCTAGTGTTTCTTTGGTTGACTGCTTCATCTAACATCCTGATGGAGACTTTGTGAGGCGGCTGGGAGCCAGTCTGTATGTTCACATCCCAACATGCCTCAGCAAGAAGATGTCAGAGTAATGGACAGGCCAATCCATTAGTCAAAAAAAGCTGGGTCTACCCTCAGCTTTTTTCATTCCTCAAATGTTCTCTGAAGGCTTTCTACATGTTGTTTCTACCCTGGCTACCTCCCTCCCCCCAGAAACCAGAATGATTCTTTAAAATTAAATAATGTGGTCACTACTTTCTTTGGTAGAAGATCTCCCACTGCGTAAAATACAACCCAAGTCATACTTGATTCTAGCTCTTTCCTGCTTCTCCAATATAATCAGACACACTAACTTTGGGTGACCTTAAGATAGGCCAAGCTCATTTGCATCTCAGCATTTTTGAATCTAATGGTCAATGTGCAGCAAATCTTATGCCCTGAAACCTTTGCATGGGTGGTTTTAGGTCTTAACATAAACGCCACCTTTGGTCTTCCCTAAACATTCCTGAACAAGTTGCATCTGAACATGTAGGCTCCAGATCCAAACCAGAAAACCAATTTACAAGACCAACCATCTATGCATAATCAACTTCCTTCGTATCCAACAACCAGACTTCCTAGTTCAGTTTAAAAAAGAAAGAAAAAGAGCACATATAAATTTGAATCTTTGAGTAGCAAAATGTGGAAGAACAAGGCTCAACAAGGCTTCAGTTTTAGGACATAATACTTTAGTCATGACAATACCTCCTGACTTTAAGGCAATTCCTGTTTTGGGTGTTGCATGTTAGAAGTATTAAACTATATTTAAAATTATCTACATAAGTTATTATGCTTCAAAGAACTCTTAAATTTTCATCAGACTAAAAAGTTTCTTCAAAAAGCCAAATTTAAATAAGAAATAAATCATCCCCTAGTTTCCACATAATAACTTTGCCATCCCCACTTAGAGGACCTAAGAAGCAATTAAAAGATATTCAGTGAATAGGTAACCTCATTATCATGATTATTACTGCAATTTAGAATGTTCTAGCATTTAATATCGCAGTGGTCCAGTTGCTCTGGTGATTTACTTCTGTCTTTCTCACTGGATGTTAAGTAGGGAGAGGCATTCGAGGCCACAGCATAAACACCTCAAATAGAGGTGACATCCGTCTCTGGTCTCCCAGGTAGCAAATTATACTAATGTCTTTCCCATCACTACATAGCATATGAAACACAGAACTGCTTCTGTGACAAGAAAAAAAAAATGTGATCACACAACAAGTGTAGTTGCCACTAATGATACTGTAGTGTGCTGAATTTCCCAAAGGTTGACTTAGTATTTTACTGGGGTGGTGATATCATGGAGGGAACAGAGAGAGAACCTATATTTTTCTAAACATATCTGGAATACTTAGTTTTTCAAAATCTAGGAAAAAAATGTTCTTTCCTTTTCTGTACAAAGCAAGGTTATGTATTTCAAAAAAGAAATCCAGTAAGATTTTAAGTTATACAATGGGCAACTGTGCCAAAATATGTCAAAGCTACAGTAGTAGTTTCTTAGGATCTCAAGGTCTTACTCAAACCCTCTTATCCATCTTACCCCATGAGGAAATTACAATTCGGGGTCCCAAGGCTAGAAGGTGAGAGAAATCTATGCTGGAAACTTAAGGTAACCAATTCCAGTGCCTACTCCATTTCTGTGTGCCGTGGCAATTTCTAGAACTGCCACTTAAATATAGGACATGGAAAGAGGACATCCATGACAACACATCTATATCACACATTGTCTTGTACTTAGTAAGTGTTCCAAACATGTTTGAGTCAGAGGACATATTGTATCAATCATATTCGATGCAGAAATAAGATACCATAAGTCAAGAAAACAAAAACTAGAACTTAAATACAATGGCATCTCTTCAGGATTTGTGGCAATGCCTAAGGAAGATTGTGAGACTGTGATCTTTTCCCCACTCAACCTTCCTGTGTGTTGTTTTTTTGAACTTCATATGACAATATATAAGATAACAAAACTAAACATCAAAATAAAAAATAAATCAAGGCAATAAATCCATTTAGTATCCTGACACTTCATTTGAGATAATGCTCTGGAGAAAATGGATAAACTCCTTTGTGCTGACAATAAGGAAATTCCACTGTGCCAAAAGGAAATTACTTCAATTCTGTCTTGTCAGTGGGGGTTAACCTTCTATGTAACCTTAACAAGGTCTGTTCCCATGAACACCATGGAGGTTCTGAATCTCTTCCACTTAATAAAGTGCAAGAGGCCTTGAGGATAAGAAAAAAAACATTTTTCAGGCTCCAAGCGTCAGGACCTTGTCCAAAAATATCATTGTGTACATAGCACAAATACGTAGACTGAAAACACCAACAAGATCTTAATGCCACAGATGATGCAAATTCGCATAAAACCCCTTTAAGGTTAATATATTCTTCTGATGATTTCCTATCATTCCTCAGTCAAGGTAAAATAGCAATACAAGTCTCTGAATGCCAGACTGCTTAAAAGTATTCAGCATTCATTTCTTCTTCCATTCATTCATTCCCTTAACTAACATTTACTAGACACCTGTTATATGTTGAGATGATTGGAATAGCAGTGCTCGTTGAATATACCTGAAATCATCTATATTTCTTGTAGTTCTTGTGTTGCATAGAATTATAATAGTTTGGTCAAAGGGTGTGAGCAGATGTATTTGGGCCACATTCTACCTGAAATATTTCAGAGGAGCCATGAAATACTCCATAATGCCTTATAGCCATTTCAGAAGTAACGTATTCCAAATGACAGAACGGAAGGAAGGTGCTTGAGTCCCTAAGTCTCTCACAGGAAGATAAATGCTCTGAGAGCTCCTAGACCCACAGCAGCATTTACATAAGCAAGATCTAAATATCTATATATTAATCCCGTGATGGTTCAGGTTTGTTTGTTGTACTGACTAATGCAATTGGGCACTGGGTTAGGCATGTGAAAAGAAGAGAATAATGTAAACCCCTGCCCTAATTTATTCAAATCAAAGAAAACTGAAAATAAACATACAAATTATGGGTATTAGTCTTTTTATAAAAATGTTTCCTTAGATTAGTTTAAACCACCTCAATTCACATTCAGATCTCTCTGCTCACAAGTAATGAAGGCATTCTATTTGGTTGAAAGCCTTCCATTAGTTTAAAAGCTCCAATTGTTGAACCATCAACATCTATAAGAGTGTAATAAAGGACAGAATAACTAAGTGTTATGAAAGCGGAAGCTATAGCCATATTAACATTCATGAGTTTACCCACCAGTTCCCTTTATAATCATTCAGAAATACAAATACAATAATAAAAATTTCAACTTACAAAGAAAGCAAATGTTTCCCGCTCCTCTGCTCTCCCACCCCAACTAATGAAAACTAAGTCTGGAGTATCCGTTTCTTTTATGACATCTCAATTCTGCTCTAATTATGATGGAAAGAAATACTATTAGATAGCTAGAGCTACAGCAAATGCAATTTGTTGGCAACTTAAAGACATATTGACACTTATTTCTCCCATACATATTTCTTTAAAGGGAAAAATATACTTACCTGCCAACGTAACCCAGAGAAACATAAATATCTGGTTGCTCAAAAAGGAAAACCAATTTTAGAAATTTTCATGTGTATCAATTTAGCATCACTTAATGAAAATTTTGTACAAACTAAAAGAGCCAACTGGGTAACATGGCGTGTTACCATGTTAAGATCCATTAAGACCCATTTATATGAACTCACACAAACATGACTTAACCCTTCAAAGCATAACTTTCCTCTCCTCAGAAAGCTACACATTAATTCAAATTTATTCACTTCATAAGGACTAGACAAATGGAATTCAGATAAACTCATCTAGAGATAGAGTTGCCTATAGTCGGGGGCGGAATAAAATGAGAACATCTATTAGCTTTTCAACTGCTCTGAAGAATGAATGCCATGTACAATTTTTGGACAAAGATGTAAAGACTGGGCTTGCAGGAACAAATAGCTGTGGAAGAGCCGAGCACGGTTACCAATCATTTCACATGCTCGGGCTGTTTGAAGTCTTTGATCTCTCCCAGAAAAGGCACAGAAGCCAGGTCACTGAGGAGCCACCCCAGATTCCAAGGTCATTGTGGAATATTAGCCACAGGTTTTCCAGAGGGTGGTAATGGAGATCATACAACTTATCCATCTGCTTGAGGTTTTCAAGAAATCCTGCAGGCATCTTCAGAATACATTGAAAACATAGCTCTACTTCGGCTGTGCAAATGAAGCACCAGAGGGGAATGAAAGCTTGGGGAAGCTGGTACTTGTCCCAAAGCTTTGGAAGACAAAATACACATGTGACTTCTCATCAAATACCTTTCCTGTTTCATTACCCAAAGCCAAAGGCCACTCTTTGATCTTAGACCTCTGCATCCCTCTTTCCCAAAAGAAATGGTAGAAGTGCTTCAGGGATTCCATCTTCAAGGAACTTAGAATCCAGAAAGCCATCAGCAGACAAGTGTCTCCAGGCCTTGCCGATGCTTTCTGACCAGGGCAAAGCCACATATAAGATCCCCAAGAACCCTGGGGACCCACAAGCTCTGTTTATCACAGAGAAGAATGAGATTGGACCTGAGCCAGGTCTGTATTTCCTGCTCTGGATTACTTTTTCACATGGCCAAGTCTTAAGCTTTCTGAGTCTCTTTCTCTGCATCTGTCACCAAGACATGTTTGCCAAATGAAAGGTTCCCTTGCAGCTTCCATTTACTTGTGATTCTGGAATTTGCTCCCAGGCTTCTCAGGCATAACTCTATTCATCCGACCAGTATAAGTCCATATTTTCTACCAAAAATGCTCCACATGGAGAAGAAATTAAAGTAACCTTGGAAATCAGGAGGCAGCCCATATTGGTCAGCCACAATCATTAAATTTGAAAGTCCCATGTGTAAACCTAAAATTTCAGTGTATTTTATATTCTATAATTTATTTGAGACCTTGCTTTTATAATTTTCCTCATCATAAGAACTCATTTCAACAACTCCTAGTCTTATAAGACCCCATGTACTAAACAACTCCCAAGAACTAAACAACAATGCTGATGGTAAACCCAGGTAGTAAAACATGATGAGAAAACAATGAGGTGAAACAAGAAATAGAAAAGCTTTTGATGGTAGGATGCAGGCTCGGTGGCTACAAATCCACACAGTTATTGTACCAAGTAATCATTTCAACAAAAGCATTTTATCTCTAAAACCTCAAGAGGAGGTAAGAGAGATGAAGAAATTAAAGAATGCATTCTCTGGGGCAGCAATCTCCATGAGACTTTCTCAGGACAACTTGTAATTACAACTTGAGGGTTTTAGAGGACATTAAACTCTCTCATTGTCATGATTTGTGTGATCTGTGCAGGTACACAGAGTTTAAGGAATGAGGTTACTTGTGACTTGTATTTTGAAAAACAACTGAGATGAGAAAATCTGGATTTCTATAGAGTTAACCTTAAAGGGATAGGGCAGCTCACTAAGCAAAGCTGGATTGCTTCACTTCCAAGAATGCAGGAGGCTTGAAGAAATCAGCTGCTCACTGAACATGTGTTACTGTAAATTCTTAAAAGATACCATTCAATCACTTTCTTTCAAGGATCTGTCCACATATTTAATAACACTGCAGAAACAATTTCTCTTTTTAATGAAACTTTAGTAAAATAATGTCTACCAATGATATTTCTGTGGCTAGAGGACAAACGGAATGAGATGAAGGCTTCTCTTCAGGTGAGCTCTGACATCTCCTAGGAGGGAGGGAGAGGATGTGGCTAGTACCCCACAGCTCAGCGTGCCATCGTTTTCAAGAAACAATACAAAGTGGGAGAAACACGGAAGAGGCGAAGGTGGCAACACAGGCAGAAAGCAAGTTCCAAAAACTTCTCGAACTAAGGTTTCCCAAACTCTTGTGCTATGATCAGTTTCTGCTGCACTACCTCACCTGCCATGGTCATTAAATAATGACTTTTTATTGCATGGTGAAGAACAGAATTGGGCTTCTGGTTGTGAGCTTAAGTAGTCTATAGAAATACTGTTGTCAATGATACACACACTGCAACTTACATAAGGCAATGTTACTTCAATAAAGGTAAAAGTGAAAAAAAAGTAAACAAATGAAATATATAAAAATAAAATAAAATATAAGGCTGTAAAAAATACAAAATAATTAGAATTAAAAGATAACTTTGCATCATTACCACAACTGGGAAACTCGTGTCACACACCATAAGGTAAAGAAAATAGAAAAATGCAAAAAAAAAAAAAAGCAGTGGTAATGAATTCTACCTAATACAGCTGCTTACATGCTCTTGCTTAAAAGTAATGATAATCATAAGCCATCCCTGGTGGTGCAATAGGTTAAAGCACAGCACTATGAAGCAATCTGCAGCCACTGCAGCACAAGTTCGATCCCCGGCCAGGGAGGTGACCCACAGGGTGTGTGGCAGACTTCTCCCGACTCGCTGTTCCTCTCAGCAATGTATTTCTGTCAGTCTGCCTGTTCTGCTCCCCACTCTGTCTCTGGTGAATCTTCTCACCTCTGGCCTGTACCCCAGTTCTTGTATGCATAAATAAATAAATCTTTTTTTTAAAAAAGTAATGATAGGCCCTCCCTGGTGGCGCAGCGGGTTAAAGCGCAGCACTGAGAATCTGAAGCCACTTCCGCATGAGTTCGATTCCCGCCTGCCGCCTGCCCCGGAGGAGACCACATGGCGAGCCAGACCTCTCCTGGCCCGCCCGCTGCTCCCCTCAGCAGTGTACTTCGTCAATCTGCCTGTTCTGCTCCCCACTCTGTCTCTGGTGAATACTCACCGCCCCTGAGCCTCTGGCCTGTACCCCAGTTCTGTATGAATAAATAAATAAATCTTTAAAAAAAAAAAAAAAGTAATGATAATCAGTAATTTAAAAGATGTTGAAGACATATTAATATTAAATTCTGCTTTGTTCCTGAGGTTGTCTGCTTTGTTCCTTTTCCTTAATTGAAAAGGAGTGGTGGCCCAATGTGCCTCCCTGTGAAAGTTCCCCAGACCCTTCTTGAGAGCCAAGAAGACACGCAGGAGTGGGCACACTGCAGGAAAGATGGCTCCACAGCATGGGAAAGGTCCCATGGAGGAGTTTTAGCCTCCAAAGCATCCTGTTTTAAGTCTAACAACCTCTTGAGATTTTTGGAGGGGAGGCAGAATACAAGCTGGAAGGCTGAAATCAAGCAAACGACAATGATGGTTGAAAGCAAGAAAATGGTCACATAGAGATGAGGAGAAACTGACAGGTGAAAAAGAGAGTAGGAATGTAAAGTTTGATAAAACTTGGTGACAGATTAATATGGGGAACCCAGGCAGTAGCAAGGAGGGTGAGCCTCATATTTGATTGGTTAAATGAATGGATGATAGATTTGTTCTCAGAGGAAACATAGGAAGATAAGCAGAGTGAGCTGGAAAAGGATGGCTGTTTATTTTTTTAAACCCTGAAATGGAAGACAGTGTGGCATGGAGGATAATCAGGTAGAACCTAGAATTATGTTGCAAGGCTTCAAATCCCTGCTCTACCACTTGCTAGGAATTATTATGATGGCCGTGATCAGCTACTAATCCATTTCGTATCTCCCTGTCTTCATTTCAGAAAATTGAGGCTAGCACTTTCCTCATAGGCACCTATCTAATCACTTTACCTATAATCCAGAGCCCTATCAGTACTTTCCCAGTTTATCTTGATCAGCAAACATCCCCAGAGTAACCAATACGAGCCAAGTCCTGGGCTAGCTTCTACTGGCCTCCTGATGCAAAAGGCCTCAGTCTCCCCTCAGTGCTCCCTGACAAAGTCTCCCTCCACTGATTGCTGTCCTGTCTACTGCTGCTTCACAACAGACTTGAGCGGGGTGCTCAAAAACCAATCTTGACATCCAGGAAAAAGGAGAGGGATTGTTGATACTTAAAACATTTGTGCAGCTGTCTTCAAATCTAGACAAAGGATTTAGTTATAAACTAAATGCCCTCTTTTACTTTGGCTTGATTTTCAAAGAAGGGTTGAACTGGACACAGAGTTAGAGGTAACAAATAACAGTTATCTTGATGGGCCCTGGGTCTCAGCAGCTCAGCCTTGACCCCAAGAAAAGCCCAAGGAAAGAGATGAGACTTCCCGAGCATGTTGGCTAACTTTCTTGTAAGATTAGTTCATTTGTTCTAAATGACTGGATTTCAGTACCAAAATTTTAAAGCAAAATAAAGTAAAAAATGCTTTATTCCTGTTTTCCTTGGTTGCAACTGAGACTTTCCACATCATTTGCAATTTTGCTGAGGGAGGCAATTCAATTATTACAGTTACTAAAAGAGCACCAATGCTTGCTAACCTTGTCCAAGGTAAAACCTGGACTCTGCCTCTTACAGGGAATGTTCCTTCTTTCACAAGTCACAATGGGATAGCTGCAGTGACAGAAAGTTAAAGATTGAATCTCAGCACTGAGAAAGGAGTCCAACTTTTAGTGTCAGGCTCCACTGGGACAACTGCAAGCACCTGACTTATTGTCATATTCCTGACTTGTCCCACGATGGGAGGTAATATTTTATTTAGATTTCAGCTCTCCCAGTTCTCCCAGTTTACACTGACTCTGTGCTCAGAGTCAGGGTAAAAGATTTGATGCCAACATCTTCAGTGTTTAGTAAGTTTACCCATAAAAACACAGGTTTATACAATATTCTCCAGGCTCCATTAATATATCCACCGGATTACAAAGGTATCCTGTGGGTCACATTGGCTAGTCTCTTAAAGCTTTAAGTAAAGGACTAGAGAAACTCAGCATCTTGAAAGTTTGTATGTAATAAACAGTGTTCAACCTGGAACTCAACCTCATTTGAGCAAAGAAGTAATTCAATGTGAACTTAAATAAGTGCATTGAAAAAAAAAATGCATTGAATTCTGGTGACCCAGTCAACCCTCCTTTTTCTATCTGCTGTTAATAGTCTCGTTTTCTCCTTTTCCCTTTCTGCTTTATTTCTACTCTCTTACTTTTCCTGCTTCCAACTTTTATGAATCCCCCTCAATTGCAGGCAATATTTGCTAACTATTGGCATGCCAGGTGCTCTGTTAAATGCTTTTGTGCATGGCTTTATATAATCATCCAATGATCAGAGGTGTTATCTGAGTCCATTGCATTACTCTAACAAAATAATTCTTGTAAGACTAGTGACTTACAAAGAACAGAAATTTCTCACTGTTCTGGAAGCTGGGGAATCCAAAATCAAAATACTGGCAGGTTGTGTCTGGTGATATCCTGCTTCTCAGGTGACTATCTTGTTGCTATAACCACACCTGGTGAAAGGGGTGAGGAAACATCCTGGATTCTCTTTTATAAAATTATTAATCCCATTTAAGAGGGCTTCATCCCTATGACCTAATCACTTCCCAAAGGCTCCACCTTCAAAGAGCATCACAATGGGGACTGGGTTTCAACATATGAAATTGAAGGGAAGGGGAAGAACAGTAGCAAAAACATTCAATCCATTTCATGCATTATTATTTTGCAGGTGAGGACACCAGAGTTTCAGAGCTAACATATTGACCAAAGTCTCATAACAGCTTGTCTAGGTATTGTTCAACCTCAAGCTTAGAGTCCAATATGGTTATTTCCAGAAATACCACTCCTCAACCACCAAGCTGCTTTCTCTTCTTCTCCTCCCCACTTCTCTGCTTCTACAAGCCTATGTGGGTTCAGAAAGTACTTGGAATATTTCCAAAACTCTTCCCAGGCTTCTACAAGCCTATGTGGGTTCAGAAAGTACTTGGAATATTTCCAAAACTCTTCCCAGGTTTATAGTTCACAAGAGGGAAGGCAGCTCACATGATTTGTCAGTTCCCATTTGTTAGATTCCCCATTCAGAAGCCATTTGGGACTTTTCTTTGAACTTATTTTCCTGGAGACAAACCAATTGAGGCAGTTTTCTTTCTGCATCATTTTGCCACTCCTATTATTGTTTATTTGCTATAGAGAAAGCTACCCTAAATCTCTCACTCCAAGATAACACATGAAAAATAGTCACTTTTCAATTTAAAAGTTAAAGTTGATTTTTAGTTCTGAGAATTTTATGATGTTTTCAACAAATAGACTACAAGCCATGGAATGGCAAAATCCATCTGGATATCCCAATCTTTTTGATGATCCTCTTTACTCAACCCAAAGATAACACCACAAAACAATTAAATACAACTTTTAACACTGGATTACCAATGACGTCTCAACCAACTGTTCCAAAGTTTTATAGGGTACCTACTTTTCTAGTTTTACTTATAATTATAGTGTTGGGCAACTAGTGAAATTCAACACAACTCAGAAATCACAATGTGAGTCACTTTTTACCATTATTTTATATCAACTGTACTAACCTTCTTCTTTAAAAATTTCCACATATTTAAATACATTTTCTTTCCAAAAATAAGTTTTTTGTTCAGGAGCCCAAAAGAAATAAACATTATATATGAATGACACTTGTAATATTAGTGAGTAGTGCCAGTCATTGAGGAAAAGAAGTTGGCCCAGATTAGCAAATTTCTCGTTCTCCCAAAATTAAAAAAAGCAACAACATCAGTTTATTACTGGTGAGTTGGTTGGTTGATTGGTTTTCCTTCTGGTAGGTTGTCGTTTTCTTAGTTTTGAAAATGGACAGAGTGACTCTGATGCCATACTGATGGAGTTCTGAAATTAGCAGAGATAAAACTCAATTTAATTCAATACCAAAATAATAATTTTTATACAACACCCATTTTGGTATTCAGAATTCTAAAGATGGCCACATTTAAATATTAATGTGAGGGTATTTTGCAAATGGAAATGAAATCTCAAGTTAGTTGACTTTAACAAATGAGGTTTGGGTCTGACCAGAGTTTTCTTCCAGCTGTTGGCAGGTGTGGAACTTAGACTCAAAGCAGGAGAAGGATTCAGCATACCCTTGATGAATAAAAATGTAGGGGGCACATGTAAGGGTCAAAGAGAAGCTTCCAGGAGCTAAGAGTAGATCGTAGCCAACATCTAGGTGAGTGGTGGGGAACACAGCTGTACCATTCATGGAATGGAATTCTGCCAAAAAACCTGAATGTACCAGGAAATAAATTTCCCCCAGAAACTCTAGATTAGAAACTAATTCAGACAACACCTGATTTCAGCCTTGTGAGACCTAAAAAACCAGCTACGCCTAGGAAGCCTTCTGACGCAGTGCTGTATAATCATAAACTGATACTGTTTTAATCTGAAAGATCTGTGGCAACTTGTTATGGGGCAACAGAAAAGCAAAACAGCTACTCTACATGGTGGCAATATGCTAGAGGGGCTTAAGTTCAAGTGTACATACTGTGATGGGTTAACTAAGCACGTCCCTTCTCAAAGTCCACAAAGCTTGTAGTCTTTTTTTTTTTTTTAAGGTATAAAAAGAACTGGGGTATAGTCCAGAGGAGCAGGGGTGGTGAGAGGACTCACCAGACAGAGGGGGGAACAGAACAGGCAGACCGATGAAGTACACTGCTGAGGGGAGCAGTGGGTGAGATAGGAGAGGTCTGCTGCGCCATGTGGATCACCTCCCTGGCCGGGGATGGAATTAATACTGCAGTGACTGTGAATAGCCTCATAGTGCTATGCCCCAACCTACTGCACCACCAGCAAGGGTCCAAAGCGTGTAGTCTTTTAGGAAAGTGCTATTAGAAAGGTCAGAAGCACATGGACAACAGAAAGGGATTCATTCCGATGACAAATAGCCCTCTAGGAATCTGCAGACTGAGCATCCTAGAAGAGGATCCTTCATTGAGCCATCAAAGTTAATCAGCACTGAGCTAAGAATTAACTTTAAAGATTAAATGAAAATAAGTTAAAAGTGATATCATTAATAATAATCAGAACCCCTGAGTCCAGCTGGCTTAAACAATGGAGAAATATATGACATAAAAGGAAGTTCCAAGTTAGAGCAGGTCAATGTAAGCTCAGTCAACAAGACTTTGAAGACCCAGAATAGAATCTTTCCTTCTGCTCTGCCAGTCTTCATTGATATTGTTTTAGTTGGTGATAAGATGAATAGTTGCTCTGATCTTGTCCTTCAGAAACAATAACATCCAGGGAAAGATTAGGATAAGGGAACATTTTGCAGATGTGTCCGAGATTTTCCCTCAAGTTTCACTAGCCAGAGTTTGTTCTCATGCCTGAGACTGAATCAATCACATGCAAAGGTAACAGTAATAATATGCTTTCTCCAAAGGGAAGGCACCCCTGAAAAAATGTAGATGGCTTCCTGGAGAAGTAGATTCCTGAACCAAATCAAGTTTCCATTAGAATGGAAAAGAGAGGTAAGGATAAGGATTCTGGATGGACATCTAATAGTAAAGCTCTTGACAAAGGGCTGAAACAGAGCATGCACTCTAATGTTGTCTGTAATGCCTATTATTTATGCTTTACCTCACCTAGTCCTCACAGCAATCCTAACAAGGAGCCTTTATTACCACCGCCACCACCACAGAAACTTCCTCACTAATAAAGACATCAAACTGTAAGGGCTAAAGGGGAATGCAATTTTTGTGTGCACAAATCACTGCCCAGAGGCACCCCAGGACTTTATTAAGATTGTTCACTTGATCTGATCTTGTCCTTGTAAAACAGTAGGTGCAAAGGCCCTCAGTAACAGATGTTTTTGTCCACCATTGATGTTCCAATGTTTAGTAAAAGTATTATAATTTAAACTATGAATTGAAGCAAAAGATCTTTGCTGCTCAAAAGGTTTGTGTCTTAGAAAAAGTACTAGATTTTCCTTTCATTATCAAGTTCAACCAACAGATTCTTGTTTGTTTGTTTTGACTAAGAGAGACACAGTCGTACAACACTTTAGTCTTGATGCCTGTCCACTACATGTTTTCAGTAAGTAAAAAATAATTTCCAAAGGCAGGCACAATGTACATATCTCCATGGTGTGGCACACCACAGCAGACAGGCATTCCAGAGTTGTAAGAGACAAAAAGAGAGAAAAAAACAGAAAAAAGTCCAACTGGTTTAAGCAAGGAACAGGAATAAAACTATTCGTTATGTAATAGAGGTACCTGAAGTATATCTGACCCTGAGGCAAAGTAATATGATAGATCCTCAAATAATATCACCTGGATTTCTATCTCATTCTTTGTCTTTTAATTCTACTATCTTTATGCATGCTTCATTATGGAAGAGGATATCCCCATGAAGAAACAGCAGAATGGCTCTCACAGTCTAGATTTAAATCTGTGCAGTAGAAGAGAGTTTATCTTCCCCAGCAGCTCCAGCAAAGTTTCAGAGCTGGGCTCCGATTACCAACAATAGGGTGACTTATCCATTCATGAACCAGTCACTGTGGCCAAGAAATGATGCTTTGAGTAGCTAAACACAGGTCAAAGCAGGTAAAGCCTGTCGGTTGAGCTGGGGTACAGCAATGGGTCTCCCTGAAAACTCAGAAAGATATTACTAAAAAAGGAGGAAGAATGGATCATAAATGCAAGGCAGGTAAGCCACAAATATTCATTACAGGACCTGCCACTCTTGGTAAGACAGCTTTTACTGAGTAATAGCACACTCTTAATAATACCATAGTTAGCCTAGGTAGCAACCCCAAACTACATCACCAAGCATGAAGTCATACATTGCCAATGAGTAAAAGACAAATTCCCTATGCACCATTAGGAGTATTTTAAAGGCTTATTTTTATCCTACACTTATCAGATTGAATCCTGATTGTCATTTTCATAAGTTAAAAATTACCAAATATTCATAATTGCATAAAGTTCATTCCAAAATTATGAACATGTTCTGCCTGATTTTCCCCAACCTATCTATATTATTAAAAGCTCGGCCCTCCTTGGTGGCGCAGCGGGTTAAAGCACAGCACAGAGAATCTAAAGTCGCTTCTGCATGAGTTCGATTCCCGCCTGCCCCGGAGGTGACCACATAGCGTGGCAGACCTCTCCTGACCCGCCCGCTGCTCCCCTCAGCAGTGTACTTCGTCAATCTGCCTGTTCTGTTCCCCACTCTGTCTCTGGTGAAGCCTCTCGCTGCCCCAGAGCATCTGGCCTGTACCCCGGTTCTGTATTCACAAATAAATAATAAAATCTTTAAAAAAAAAAAAAAAAAAGCTCATGTTTACTTAGACCTTGTACCAGGCCATGAACTCTTTAACTCTAGGCTTAGAAGTTTGATACCAAGTACTTTCATAGATCACCCTTTAAAAAAAAAAAAAAAGCCTAATCACTGCTGTAGTATTACAAGCAGGCCATTGGTATAAGAAAATTTTCGAGGATGAAGGAATATTCTAGATAACTGTTGTACTGGTGTAAATACAACTTAATATATTTGTCAAAATTCATCAAATTCCACACTTAAATTTGATGGATCTTGCTGGATAAATTAATACCTTCTTCCTGTCCCCCCCCCCAAAAAGATACTAAATTTCCATTTGCAAAAAGCCACCAGGATATAGTACTTTGTAAAGGCAGATTCAGGAAATTCATACAGATTTGCTGTAACAAATCCCCAAAAATATGGAGGTGACTTTAGAACCAAGTAATGGATTGTAGCTGGAAGACTTTGGAAGCACATGATAGAAAAAGCTTAGATTGTCTTAAGAAGACTGTTAGTAAAAACATGAATATTACAAGCAGTTCTGGTGAGGGTTCAGAAAGAAGAGAAGAGAATACCTTAGAAAATATATACCATCATGAATCATATTGCTAGAAATAGGGATATTAAAGGTGCTTCTGGTGAGGCTTTAAAAAGAAATTATGAACATGTTATAGAACTGGAGTAAAGTCAATCCTGTTATATAAAGTGGCAGAAAACTTGGCTGTGTTAAATTGGGTGGAAAGCAGAATTTGTAAATGATCAGCAAGGAGCTGTTAGACAAAAAGGAAACAGCACATGGTGATGTGGGAAATTTTTAGCCTATCCAGAAACAAAAAGAGAAAGGGCACTCCAGAAAGAATACCAAGAGTGTGACTAGACAAACTAGCTAGAAAAACGGTGTGTGACTCATGGGTTCAATCAACTATCTAAGCAGAAGCCAGGAATCAACATAGGAGTACCCAGGAAGACTTTGGAGAACCCTCCTGTCTACTGGCACAATCCTCTACATTCATGGAAGACTGACAAGGTTTTCAGAGACTGACTTACATCAGCTGAGATATTGTCAGCCTAGGCTGAAAGAGGACAAAATAAGATGAACTGAAGCAAGAAGGGCACAGCACAGATAGAGGTCAAAGAAAGTGGGGCTAAGAGGATGGGGTTGACACCTAAGATCCAGAGGATCAAACCGAATGGCATGTTCCCTATTGTGCTACAAATTTAATTGGACTCAAGACCCTTTTATTCCTTCCAGCCTATCCCACTTAGAATAGGAACACTTATTCTATGCCCCACCCCACCATTGTATTTTCAGAAGCACATAATTCATTTCATAGGTCCATAGATGAAGAGCAACTTTATCCAGGATGGTCATACCTGGAGTCTCACCACAAGTGATCAAGAAGATTGATAAAATGGGATTTGGGGAATTTTTCAATTGGTTATATTTAAACAAGATTTATGACTTAGATTTGATGTTGGAATGGGTTAAGATTTGCAACATGTTGAGATGGAACTGAACTTATTTACACATGGAAATGGCGTGAATGGGAGCAGGGAGGGGTGCAGAGGGCAGGCAGTTATGTCCCCTAACAAATAAGTTACACACCTAACCCCAGATACCTATAGAATCATAGAGTAATAATTCCTGCTGCTTTAAGCCACTGTGTGTTACTTTCTAAAGGGAGTTCCAAGAAAATAGTACAAGTGAAGTCTCATCCATCTTCCCAGGTTAGTCAGTGGCAAAACTGAAAACTGTGAACCTCACTTTATAGATTGATTAAGCTTACAAAGGGGGAAAAAGAGAAATTACATAGCTCAAAGTATTACCTATATTTTATATAATTTCTTCCATAAACAATTAGTTCCATTTGTCCACTTATAAAATGCACAAGATAAAATACATAAGGAAGTGTACAAATAGTATAGCTTGTGGGTATATATTAACGTAGATGTAGAGTGACATGAATTTGGCGCTAAGCTTATTCTTTTCCTTAATATTAAAAAAATTCTAAACAAAACTTAAAATACCAAATTAGCATATCTTTCTCATTGCAAACAAGAATATGCTATGTTCTTTAAATGGAACAAATTTGACTTGCCCTATGTATATTCAGCTACACAGAGATAAATTTCTATAGTTATCCAATTCTTCAATATTAGCCAGCAAAAGCAATTCTTTTCCATTCACACTTCTTATATCAAGAGGCCAGAACTCACTTTGAATAATCCACTCTATAAGCATTAACTGAAAGTGACTAATATCTGAACGTGCACTGATTCTGCTCCATGTTATTCCAACCTAGCATGCAGAAGGATTCAAAACTATAGTTCAACTATAACATGAAAACATGGTTTGCTTTTCTTATTTTTCACTTAAAGGTTTATTGACTGACTACTTCTGAAATAACTACCTTCAAAAAAAAGTCTTCTGTGGTTCCAAATGCTCATTACTGAATTCATCTTGAGTAAACTAAGACATGAAGAGATGTCAGAAAATAACTAAAGGTGAAACAATCTCTGCAGAAATGACATATGGCTGCCCTGACCTACAGACACCACAAGACTTGCAACAAAAATGTCAGACAGTGGAATGATGAAACAATAGAGAAGGGACACACCCATCTCTTCTAGAAATAGTAGGTTTAAGTTCTAAACAACAGAAACCACTGAGTCCACCTGACCCAGGAATACACTAGAAATCTGCAGTGACTCTAAAAAAGTGCTAATGGCAGCAGGAGTATAATGGACCAGGCAAGAAAATAATAAGAATAATTAACAGCCATATACTAGAGACATTTTGTGGGGGTGGAGTGGGGAGTGGGATCAAAAACAGGGGTGGGGGGGAGGGAAGTGCACGGGACTATGGTGATGGCACATGGGTGACTCTGTGATGGGAAACCCACAGGGATTACAATTGAGATGAAAAAAAATGTACAAAATGATGTAAAAATAAACTTATATTATTTTTTTAAAAAAGTGCTATGGGCATGGTATAGAGAGTTAAAGGACAGTGCTCAATAGAGGACAGGTCACTGTGGGTTCTCACCAGTGTGCACCATTGCAAGACCACTCATGCTCAGGCTCAACCCCATGACAACAAATGGGATTTATTTAATAAACATGAAACAGATTTTCTAAGGCCAGAGTGGCTGGCCTTAGAAAGTCCCAAACAACTGACCATTTATCCAAGATGGCACTGTCCTATGGATAAGGGTCTGAAGCTTAGGATGCACAGGCAAGCAGCAGGCCAGGATCCAATTCATGGCAGCAGCTGGAGGTGCTCAAAGGTGAGGCCACTGAGATGACACTGCAGTTGCCCACAACAACAGTCTGAAGGTCAGGGTAGATAGCGCCAGATATTGGTCAAGACAGCAATGCAGACAACCACATTGAGAGGCAAATACTGGATAGTCAGAGTCAGTTAACAGGTCTTAAAAGTGACCCAGAGACAGAGTGCTCTCTTCTTCCTTTGGAGGTAGCTTCTGATCCTTCTTCCTTCAGAGTCTAAGCTGGCTCCTGACCTGATACACTGCTCTTTCAAAAAAAAAAAAAAAAA